>NC_050511.2:68162052-68470624 GCF_012460135.2 Molothrus ater | reverse complement strand
TCTTTCATTGGCCCACTGTGATTCCTTTTATTTCTTATGACAATGAACCTGCCTTTTTTGCTTGGAGATATTTTCCTTCTTACCTCCTTCCCAGTAACTGATTGTAAAGGGAAAACAAGAACTGAATCCATTAATGATCAGCAGCACGGAATAACAGTTTAAACTTCATGAGAAATTATTTATATGAAAAATCTCATCTGTCAGAGCATTTGGTGTGAATTTCAGCTTCTGCTGAAGGTTTCTGTTGCTCGATTCTTGCAGTTACTGACACATTATTGTATCTGTGTGAGCATGGTCAGGACTTGAGGTGAGGTTCTGAGGGATCTAAAGAGGAACCTCTCAAATGTCAGCCTAATGAGGGTACAGACTTAAGAGACAGACCAGAGGGTTGGCAAATCTTTATGCTGAAAAAACCCCCTCAGAATAAGCTGGCACTGTGTGCTGGGACCCCAAAGCCTGGGCTGGGCCAAGCCCAGAGCCCAGAGCCCCGTGCTGGGCCCAGAGCCCAGAGCCCAGAGCCCCGTGCTGGGCCCAGAGCCCAGAGCCCCGTGCTGGGCCCGGAGCCCAGAGCCCCGTGCTGGGCCCAGCCCAGCGTGGGCAGCAGGGCAGGGGGGATTCTGCCCCTCTGCCCCTCAGTCAGAGCCCACCTGCAGAGCTGCCCCAGCCCTGGGCCAGCCCAGCAAGGAGCTGGAGCTGCTGCAGCCAGGCCAGAGGAGGCTCCAGCACGGGCAGAGGGATGGAGCAGCTCTGCCGGCAGCAAAGGCTGGCACAGCTGCCATTGCTCACCTGGGCAGGAGAAGCTTTGGCCTGAGCTCAGGGTGGCCTGGCAGGGCCTGAAGGGGCTGCAGCAAAGATGGACACAGACAATTGCCAAGGGCTGCAGGGACAGCAGCCAGGCAATGGCTGCCAGTGCCAGAGGGCAGGGCTGGCTGGGATCTTGGCAATGAGGAATTGTTCCCTGGCAGGGTGGGCAGGCCCTGGCACAGGGTGCCCAGAGCAGCTGGGGCTGCCCCTGCATCCCTGGCACTGCCCAAGGCCAGGCTGGACACTGGGGCTGAGAGCAGCCTGGGATGCTGGGAGGTGTCCCTGACATGGCAGGAGGGTTTGACAGAGCTGAGCTTTAAGGTCCCTTCCAGCCCAACCCATTCCACAATTCTTCAATTCCATTAGATTGTCATTATTAGCTCCTCCAGGTGTTATTTTCCTGCTCCTTGACAATGTTTTCTGTAACTGCCCAGTAGGATGGTGTCCGACTGCTTTACTATGCTTGGTAAAATCCAGCCTGACCCAGGTGGGACTCAAAGTTTTTTCGACAAAAAAACCCCAAACCAAAAAAAACAAATTCAAGCAACAACAACAACAACAACAACAACCACCAAAAACAAAAACAAAAAAACCCCAAAAAACAAAAAAAAAAAAACGCAAACAAACAAAAACCTACAAAAAACCAGCCAACCAAACAAGAAACGCCCAAAAACCAGCAAAAAGAACCCCAAAACCCCCAAAAAACCACCCAAAAACCAAACCCAACCAAACAAATACAAAAACAACCAAAACCAATCAAACAATAAAAAATAACCAAAAAACCCACCAAAAAATCCCCAATGAAAACCAAAACAGAGGCAAGTTTTAGCATTTATCTTTAATGACTGTTGACAATTAGATAATTAGTACACTTACTGTCTTTCTAGAACCTATAAAAATTCTATTTAGAGGGTAACAAATTTTAAGGAAACTGTCCATGCTTTTCCTGTGTTTTTGGTTTTGAACATCACTGTAGAAATGCCTCTGCCTCAAGGCGGGGATTGGCTACATCCATCCTGTTGCAACAAAAAAGCCCTTGTGACTGCAAGTGGGGGCAATACCTCTACTTCACCCAGAAATTCTGTTGAGCAAACAAGGTAATTTTATTCTTGAAACAAGGCAGAGCAAACCCTATTTGTTGTAGAACTGCTAAATCTCTGGTGAGTCCCTCACTTTTCATGCCTGAGACTATGTCACAACCAAGACTTTTGAAAATGAAAAGTATTTTCAAAGGATATACACAAAGGATAAACACATCTTCATGGCATGTACTACCACCAAGTGTAATTTCCCATTTTTGCAACTTTCTTCATCTGCTTTACAGCCCTGAAATGCCTATCTCCAGGGATATGTTCAAATTGCTTCCATGTCTAAAAAAAGCATTGCTATCTTTTTATTCTGGAGACTTCATAATGCAAATAACTCATTAATAGTTGGGTTCCTTCCCGTGTAAAGTGTGATAAGAAATGATTAATTTTTATGCCAGAGTACTCATTTACTCACATCACTATTTTACATAAGTTCTAAAAAGAATTTCTTTAGCTGAAGCAGTACAGGAACTTAAATAACATATAGACTAAAAGATCAGCATTCTACCATCACAGAATTAAGGTTGGAAAAGACATTTAAGGTCAACAAACCAAACCATACACCCCAGTTGTTGCAGGGGGAGACGTCACAAAGCTAAAACTTATTTGGTGGGAATTACTGTCCTTATAGAGGAAAATAAGCTCAGGAGGATCCATCCTAATTCACAATGTACTCCACAGGTGTATGGGAAAAAAAAGCAAGAAGATCTTATCTGCACCCCTCTTCAGGGGCTTGAGATGACCATTCCAATGCCCAAAGGTTTTGTGGCAAAAATCTGTGGATTTGTGGATTTTTCCTTTTTTTTTGAGGAAAAATCCCCTCACTCCCATTTCTGTGTTGAGGGGGTAGGGGGTCACTTTTGGGGCAGTAGAGCCCCAAATGCAGAGTGGGTGCTGGAAGATGGGGGTGATCAGCAAAGCTGGGAATAAAAGAAAGGAGAAGAGTTGTGACAGGGGAGGAGAGTGACACCCTGATGTGACACAGGACACACTGACCCAGCCAGGAGCAAGGTCTGGAGACCCTCTGGCCTGCAGCCAGCCTGGAGTTCTCCTGGGCGAGGCCTTTTTTTGGGCTCACCTAAAAACAGAGGCCGGACAGAACTAAGAGAATAAAAATGGATATATTTAATGAAGAACCTTCAGGTGCACTAAGGGCAGACAAAGCCTCCACAGGGTTACACTCAAAAATGGACAATGGTAACGAGTTTTTCACACAATTATAAGTTTGGTCCATTTGCATTTCAGGGGTTAATCCTCTAATTACAGCTTTTGGTAATGAAGTAATTTATCCCAGTTTGCTTCTCCCCAATTCACTTTTGTTTATACTTTCAGGGCCTGAGGCCTGTAGGGTGTCCTTGGACCACAGGCCCAGAGGAATTGTTTTGTGAAGAATTGTTAGTTACTCTCTTCACAGAGAGTAACTAACACCCTATATGGAGTTTAGAGTTATACCCTAAAGCAGTACAGGGTTTGAAAAATATAAAAGCTGAAATCCTAAGGCATCATGGGGGCTGCTGGCAGCCTGGGGGCACCTGTTGGACGCAGCAGGGAAAGGAGCCATGGTGGCAACTGCCAGGGGCTGATCCCCAGCACAGAGCATCCCTTGTAACCTTCACACCCTCGGCCCCATGGAGCATCCAGCCCCTCCAAATTAGCAGGGCTTGGCCACAGGCACGAGAGTCCCAAAACCTGATCCGTGTGAGAGTGGCCGGCCGCCGGCTGGAGGGGTGCCAGCCCTTCCCGGGATGCTGACCCTGAGTCAGGCTGGGTTTGCAGCCACCACCCCAGCCCTGCCATAAATCCCCCCCCCCGGGCCAGCAGAGCCTCCCTGGCAGGGTGACAGCCCTGAAATCCCTCTGCCCATCCCCTAACAGCCGTGATGAGGTGCTGAAACACGGGAGCTGAAATCCTGGCGTTATTGTTCTCCAGCCTTGCAAGGGAACACGCCTTAGGAACATCTGGTGCTGGGCTGGGAATTAGGAGCAGATATGGGTTTACAATGGCCAGATTATTGCACATGACACCGCTGCCTGCAACAGGGAAATCCTTGTTTTAGCTCCTCCAAGAACAAAACAAAAAGCACGTTAATTTATTTTTTTATTTTCTTAGCGAATGCGCGCCTTTGTTTGTATCCCATTCTGGATAAACTGGGGAAAGAATCAATTTTCCGTGATAAGCCTGGAATAAAAATAAATTAGGATTTCCTATATCCTGCAGAAATTACATGGCTATGAATGTCAGTGTAGCAGTTAACATTTGCAGTTCTCCCTCCTTCCAGGGCTGGGTCTCTTTACCACCAACAGTTGGGAATGGGAAAGATGACACACACACAGCTTTCCTCTATTCTGCTTAATGAGTGAGTCTCTAATGAGAACAAATACTCTAATGAGTATCAATGCTCCCTGTAAGAAGGAAAGTACTGCTGATTCCTCTTCTCTGTGCTGAAACTTCTCAAATAAATAGGGTAAATAGAGAATCTACGTAATACTTATGCGCTTTTACTAAATGGATTTGCACCTTTTTCTTTTAGCTTTTTTTTTTTTTTTTGAAGTCAGGGAGATTTCTGAGTATTGGAGAATTTCATTTAGTGGGGATAATTTTTTTTTTTATTTTTTGTGTTTTTTGCAGACGTCATCAGCCTTGCTGTGCACAAAGACTGAATCTCTAAACTGTTCAGAATTGATGTCCTTTAGGTGCTTGGAGCTTCCCCCTGCCAAGACCTTATCTGATGTTGGGAAAGACTGTCTGACTCTGAGCAAGAAGTTTTCTTTGGAACAAAGGACCTGATATTTATCCTGGAATATTTTCTGCCTCTGCCTGGTGATTAGCTCATCTACCTCAAACTTTCCCAGTTTTTCCACCTCCTTTCTTGACAGCCTCCCTTGCCCAGCCAGCCTTTCCCACTCCCAACTCTTCCCAGAACCCCAGGGCTCTGGGAGGGATGGTGTTGGGAAACAGGAGTGAGTTGCCAAGGTAACTTCTTGTCACATAACACGTGTTAGATGTTCCCAGAACTGGGAAATGCATTGGTGCTGAGGAGCTCAGGAGCTGCACTGAGACCTGAAATGAGGTGTCTCCCCTTTCAGTGACCATGTGGACCTGTGAGAAATTAAGAATTCTCCCTGAATTAAATTAGCTGGGATTTGTCTAGAAGCCTATGGGAGACAGCACTGTGTGGCTGATACCTGTGGAGTTAATACCTGTGAGGCTATGAAGGTTTAATGCAAGCAGTGAAATGCTCTGTGGCCAAGCTGAGCCTATTTATATTAATAAATATGAATAAAACAACACAGTATATACAATATGAAAACCTCAACCCTTTTAAGAGAAGGGTCAGATGAAAGCTGACTCATTTTTGCTCAGTTTTAGTTGCTTTGTTCCAATCACGCTACTACCCCATTTATCCTTGCGTTGCCCAGTCCAAAATTCACCAACAGAGGATTAACATTAAAATAAAATTCCCACTCTCACTGTCAGCAAAACCTGTGCCACAAAGCGTTTTCGTGCTGACTGAATCAGAACAAAATTCCTCATGTGTGAACTCAGTGATCACAATTAACTCACAGCAGGCCCATCTTCCACCAAGGACGGTGAGCTGATGGGAATCCCTGTGGGCAGCTGGAAGGGAGGAAGGAATGTCATAAAAAATTCCAAACAATGCATACCTTCTGAAAAGGGTCACACACTTTGGGTGAAACCCTGTTTTTTTCCATGAAAATGCCTCTCCTTCTCCCAGTCCAGGATTTTACACTTGAGGAGTAAAAGTGACTTAATTTTTGAATGTTCAAATGAATTTCTGCTCAGGATCAGGTGAAATGGTGAAGAAAAGGGGTGTTGTGGAGGATAACCGTGGTTGAAAAAGAAATTTAATTTGTTTATCTTGACTCATCGTGGCCATCCACCAATAAGGGTTTCACCTACTGAGAGTGGCACAGAGCAGAATTAGGATTTTGCATTGTGGCACTGGAAAGAATCTCCACAATCCATGAGTGCAACTCCAGAATCAAGGGGGTTTTACAAAAAGCAATTAATCTTCAGAAAAGCTGGGACCGAAGCTGGTCTCCTGCACATCATACCTCTTCATTATTCTACTGCATTTTAGTGACAAGAAATTGTCAGTACAATTGATGAGAGGCAGGGATTTTCCAAGCACACAATGTCTGTGTGAGTGGCACTACTTCCCATAAAATTTCTGTGGGAGTCTTCCAATTCCATCACAATCCTTTATTTTTAACTTTCTGAAACCTGATTTGAAGACACTTTGTAGTGCTCTGCTCTATTCCAGTACAATACAAAATGGATATAAAGAAGTTATAATGTGACTTTAGTTTTGTCTCTAGATTTCTTGTCAAGCATTATTATGCTAAGGAAGAAAAAGAAGACAAAGAAAGAATAATAAAAAAAAAACCTCAAGAAACTTCTTTTATATGTAATACAAAACCTTGATAAAAGATGAAATGAAGTTTCTGTTCAGGGAATAATTTTTAGAAATTACTACTTGGGTATTACATATTTCACAAAATATTAAGAACCTCACAGGTGAAATATTTCATGCATGTTTTGGCCCACATGGAAGAACTTTCTTGAGCAAAGTTGGTTAAAATGGGCAAAATGGTCATCTTTTTTTTGGGTTAGGACAAGTTTCAACTGTCAGAGGGCAGGGCTGGATGGGACATTGGGAACTGGGATTTGTTCCCTGGCAGTGGGAGGCATCCCTGCCATGGCAGGGGGTAGCACTGGATGGGATTTAGGGTCCCTTCCAGCCCAAACCAGTCTGGGATTCTGAGATTCTTTCATGGCCATAGACTGCTCGAAGATCCAAGGTGGACTTGTGGGACTCGTTTTGGGGAAAGAAATCTCCTAAATGCAGGAGGCTTCACCTCTGCTGTTAAAGTACGGCTGATCCTGAAGAAAAAGTGATAGTTTTAAGCTTATATTTCTTTAGGCTGCATTGAGATAAAATAGATGAAGATGCATTAAAATTTTTTCACTGTCTTTCCTGAGATGTACCTATAAATGAAACCTTGAAGACACAGCAGCTTTTGCAACCCTGACTTAAATGCACATAGTGTTTAGATGAAAAACAGGCATGCTGCAAGCTTCCCATTTAATTTGTGCAGAGCCTTCACTCCACCAGCTGGGTTTCTTTTCCTGAACATTATAATACTCACTAATGGGAGGGCTGGAGACAAGAACAGGAAAAATAACTGGCCCAAACAAGCAAGTTATTTAGGCTGAGAAAGGGAAGATATAAATACCTTTTTCTGCTGGGTGAGAATCAAATCAGAGCTGCCGGGGATTGTCCAAGTGTACCACGAATTGGCAGCCAAAATTTCCTTTCTTTTTACCACGTGCATGCCAAAGTTCACCTGTAGGGCCTGGTACCTTTTAGGAGCTCAGGAATGAGGGAAGGACTGGCGATGTGGGTGTAATTCCTGTGGCAAAGGAAGCTCTGGGAGGGCTCAGCCTCCTCTGTCTCTGGACTTTCTGGCAAGCGGCTCAGGTCATGCCTCCCAGCACACCTTTCACTGCCCGCGCACTTGGTCCTCCTGAACTCTTCTGCGGGCACGCCAGTGGTTGTAACTGAGGTAAAAACTGAGGTAAATCCGTGTGTTTTATCTCCTGCCTGACTCTGGCGGCACCGGGGGAGCTGACCCTGTCGCTCTTTATCGCTGGAGCCTGCGGATGCTCGCGCCTGACCCGTGGCCCTGCTGTGCCCTTCCCCTCGTGCCCACGGGGGTCTTATCAGCAGCCTCTTGTGAGGGGTCCTGTGAAAGAGCTTCTGACAGTCCAAAAAAAAAAAAAAAATCCCAGCTGAAACTCCATTAGGATTTTTCCTGTGCACGAGAAAAGGAGTTTCGCCTTCAAAGATGGCATTTTTTTGCTTGCTGTTGTGTTTGGAGTATTGGCATGTTTTAAGGGCTGTTTCAATTTGCTTGTAGCGATAAGGTAAATCCTGGCGCAGCGTTACTTAATTTCAGACATTTCTTTAGAAATCTGAGGCTGAGTCACGTTTTTGAAGTGAGGGAAGCCATGCAATTGCCTGTGCTAGTGTGATGTCATGGGTGTCAGAGTTAAGAGAACACATCCTCATAAAATATCTTTTTTTTTCCCTTAACAGTTTGATTTAAGGGAAAGTATTAGGTCTTGCCTAGAAAAAGGCTAGATCTGGACTCTGACTTAGGCCTGGCATGGTCTTTTCTCAAACCCTCTCAGGAGAGCAGTCCAGTTGACACGATGTCCACAACAATAATGCAAGTTGCTGAGACACCCTTCTCTGATCAGATGCTAAAAAAAGATATGTATCTATTGCTTGGAAAACACTCAGTGAGGAGTTTGGAGCTAATTGTTTCCACTGACACCTTGTCATTAATTAATAAATGCTCAATACATGACTGAGAAAGCTGTGTCACTGCTGAGAAAGCCAAGAATTATCTCATGAGCCAAAGCCTTAACTCATGCCATAAACATTTGACTGTAGACTGTACTAATTTAGGCCAGAAAATTTAAATATTCCAGACATTAAATTCTCCAACGTATTTTTTTCTCCATCTCATACCGGCTAACAATATATTAAAAATCAGTTTATTCACTGGCTCAGAGGATCACTGTGCACATGCTAAGAGGTTGCTTTGAAAGCAGGCTGCAGAAATTGTGATTAAACTCGCTGTCGCTGCTCCCAAACTGTCTTTTAGATAGAGGGGTTATCTGTTTTCTTCACCAGGAAATATGCTTCATAACAGACAGCCCAAGAGCATCATAAAGCAGGTTCAGGCTGCAGATACCTTTGTTTACATCTGATTCATTGCTTTGTACATTTCTGCCTCTTTGTACATTTCTACTTTATTTTTTGAGGCAAACTCTTTAATAAGGCAGATAGAGGCAGCAAGAAAGTAGAGATAGGTTGCAATTTTAATGAGGGAATAAGAACAAAAAAGAACAAAAGCCATGTTTTGTGGTTTGATGTACTTGACAAGAGTAAAACAGAGTGGGTATGCATGGTTTTCCTGATAGTTAGGAACAACTAAATAGTGAAGTTGAGTGTGTGCATAAATGGACTTTCAGTGCTGGTATAGGAGACTGACACCTTTGTCATCTGACATTGCCATTGGCCTGAACTTACATTCTTTTGGGAAAGCTAAAAAGAAAAAAAAAATTGGACACATAAACCTCTGGTAATGTGTCCTAATGGTGGCTTCACACAATTTTTCACTTTAACTCATACGAAAACATCTCCTCAGACTTTTCCCCAACCAGCAGTTCTGTGGTGGGTTCACTCTAAAGCTCCATATCCTGAAGCTTGCTATAGTGATTTACACTCCAGAATGCTTTTCCTGTTGTTTGGCATGGGATTTACTGTAGGAAAATAATTGAGAAAACAACCCTCTGCTATAAAAATGGCCATGAAAATGCTGGCAATAGAACAGTCTTAAATTCTACAGTTTGGGATTATCTGAAGGTTTGTTACACAAGGGTTTTTTTTTTTCCAGTCTTGCTGTGTGGATGTCCATAAATCTTTACAATAGGCATCTTATCATGGGAAGCCTGGCTTGAGGAAAAAAAAAAAAAAAGGAAAGAAAAAAAAATCACAAAGTATTCTGGAATTTTCTTTTTTCTTCAAGTGCAGCGCGAACCCAATCCTATCTTATTTCCCTGCACCAGAAATGCCTCTGCTGGACCCAACAGAATTGAAATGGGAATCAAAACTGTGGTTTCACACCACGATTATTGGTATGTTTAGATTTAATATGTCAGCAGCTCAGGGCTGAACTTTGGCTGTCCTGTGCCAAAATCCCACCAGGGTAAAACTGAAAGAACCCAAAACTGAAAAGTTTTATGGGGCAGGTATGGCTCAGATGCTGAATTTCAGTGCTGCTGCCTTGCTCAGGCTGGTTCTGAATGGCAGCTTTCATTCCAGGGGCTCAGCTCCCTGGATATCTGGAATTTCCTGCCAGCTCCGTGCTGCAGGGAGGCAAGGGGCTGTTGGGCACTCTTGGGTGGGGAGTCTTTTATGTCAGCAGCATAGATCAGAGCAGCTTTGTTTGTGCTCCTGTATGGATTTGCTGTCCCAAGAAAAGCTGGAATTTCACCTGTCACTTTCATTCCTGTTGTTTCCCTTCCCCAGGCACAGGCCTGCATTTTGCAGCCAGGGCAAAAAGTCTGATTTTCCTGCAGTCACCCAGACTTTGGGCAGTAGCATTTATGAAAAATTACTCTCAAATGTGTGAAAGGTGTCTGAGAGTTCCCCATACATTTTTTGGAAGTTCTTTCAGGCTTCATCATGCACCAGGATAAAGCACAGGTGTGCCTTCCTCCTGTTCCTCTCCTTCTGCTGAGGACTTGGACCTTGTTCCTCACCACATTCCTTATCAAGACACTCTGCCCTGGGTAATCAAGGTGGAACTAAGGTTTAATTTCAGTGGGATTATTTTTCCTGACTGCTGCCTCACCAAAACAGAAGCGTCTTTTCCATTAAAATTCTGTTTTCCCCATGAAACATTGACTCTGGGAGACTTCCCTATGATTATCCACTTTCCACCCAAAATTTTCAGGTCTCTGGCTTTGTCTGTCTCTTCAGCTGCTCAGATTTTTTATTTTTCAGATTATTCCAGTAAACTAACAATTCTATTATGAAAAGGTATTTTTGAACTTTTATTATTACTATCTTTTCCCCAAACTGTTGTTCTACCTCAGAACAGAATATACTTTAGAACACAACTTTTTCCACAGGAAAAGGAGAAATGTAGTTCTTGTGACCTTAACCATAAATAGTGTTTCATCAGCACCTGCCCTGGTTTGAGACACCTTGTGTGGCTTGTGTTACCCAAATTCCATGTCTTGCCCCAGGTTTATTAAGTGGCAGTGGGATTAATTGCTCCCCTTCCATGGAAACCTCTTCTGCTGAAGATTTGATATCTTTTGCAGTTTATATTGATCTGTATTTTCTAGCTGGTCTAACTAGCATTTTCTAAAAATTTTTTACCATTTTCCACTATCCCGGGTTGTTCCAACCTGGCCTTGGGCACTTCCAGGGATGGGAATGTTTCTCTGTAGAATCCAGCATTAGCAATTCTGCGGGAAATGTTTCAGGTTTAAAATATTTCCTAGATACAAAATTCGTGGAGGGTTTATGCCAGTTTTGCAGGGTGGGAAACCCTAAAGAAGGGCAGAGTCCTGCTTTAGCTGAGGTCTGTGGGAGTTTGGTGAAAATTCTGGGTTTTGTGGTTCATAATCTGCTAAAACACTTAATCCAAAGTTTGGGTATAATTGTACCCAGTGAAGCATTAGTGGTTTAAGAACTGTGTACTTTGGAAATCTCTATGAACTCTTATCTCTGAAATTGTTTGTCCTAATGCCCAGACATCCAGAAAAATGCCTGTTATGAGTAAATGTGATATCAATCATAGAACTCCAGAATGGTTTGGGTTGGAAAGGACCTTGAAGGTCACCCAGTCCCACCCTGCCATGGGCAGGGACACCTTCCACTGTCCCAGGCTGCTCCAAGCCCTGTCCAACCTGGCCTGGAAAATGTCAAGGAATGTTTTAACTTAAAAGTGTAAGGATTGAGGCATCTCTAAAATGACAATTCGTGTCTTTCCCTGAGGGACAGCTGGGGACTTGCCTTTTGAGCTCCTCATGGGAACAGACCGGTGAGGCTGCACCACCATTTGCACGTCCTTCCTTCTTCCAGGTGCAGGTGATGAAAGCTTCTGGCAACAAGAGGACGAGGTGGCTTTTGTATGGAGAGGAAATCTAAGATTTTTGTCCTGGTTGTGCATAACGTGGCAGCCAATCTGCTCTTTGGAAAGAGCCTGGGGCTGGAGAACCAGGGCGAGCCGCATTCCCTCTCCCTAAGTGGTGTAAAAGCAGAGAGAGCAGCAGAAATGAGATATTTTTCCTGGGAAAAATATCCTGGCTGTGCCTCTTAACTTTTGCTGTCTTAACTGACAAAAAGCTGATGTATTTTGTCCCATGGCATGGGCAAGGAAGATGTGCAGAGGTGGCACTTGGGGACACAAGTTCAGTGCTGCCCTTGGCAGCGCTGTGCTCATCTTTGAGCTCGATGAGCCTGGAGGTCTTTTCCAGCCCTGATGATTCCATGGTTCTGTGGGTCACAGAGCCCCCCAGGGAAGGAGGAGCTGCTCACTCCAGCCCAGACGAGTGTGGCCCTGTCAGACTCTGATTAGAGACAAACAGCCTGGTGTTTCTTCTCCCGTGTGATTGAATTTTGACAATCGGCCATAACATTTGTGCGGGTTGGCAGCAGCTTTTCCTGGTTTGATTCATTCCCTACCACTTCCATAATCACAATCAAACAGCTTTTCTTTTTTTTTCTTTTTCTTTTTTTTAAAGTGGAGAACTCCTCTTTCATCTCCATTTTCATGCTTGCCTAGAAAAACATACTCTTTTTCAACCAGATGTGGTAGAAGAGAGAAATATCCTCATGTTTCTAGTCCCTTCACTTTTCTTACCATTACGAAACAGATCTACTCAACTTCTGCAGAACTGACTGCTGGTACATTTAATTAATCCTAGCATTTCAGTCACCCAAGCCTTTAGAAATGTAAACAGCCTGAGGAAGGAAAGAGTTCCATTTACTGCTTTGTGTCACTTGCAATGATTCCATTTGATTTCCCCGGTGATTTCCCACAGCTTCCCTGGACTCTTTCTCCCAAGCTGCCTGTGGAAAGGAGCCACCAAGCAGGAGCCAGAAGAACAAGAAAAAATGGTCAAGGAAAACTAACCCTTGAGAAAAAAGAACCAGCGTTCTTTCCCCAGAGAACCAAAGAGGTTGAGTATCTATCTGCCTTGTACATTTCAACAGCTGACTGGGTTTTGTTTTTTTTTTTTCTCAGAAAGGGAGGAAAATACTGGGCAAATCACCTGGCAGGTGTGACAATTCCAGGTGAGGTGCTATTTCTGTTAGTTTTAGCAGAAATAGTGCCATGTGAGCTATCCTGCAGGAGAAAATCCAGTGTCTGAGGAAAAGGGAATTGTATGTGAAAAAGAAGTTGTGAGGGAAGAGAGGCTTCCAAGCTTAAACACAACGGAGAATTACTATCACAAAATAGAGCACTGTTGTCACAAAATAGCAGAAATGGGGCTAAATGGGTTCTGGAGGCATCTTTGCCTCACATGAATGATGTTGGGACAAGTTTGGATCAGTTGAAAGCAACCAGGATATGAGTTAAAACCATTTTTGCCCTGTTTGGGTCTTGATATTATCATCATTTTTTAGATAAGTTCTCAGTGCCAGTAACTCTAATTTATGTACTCACCAATGGATACAAAGAAACACGGAGGCAAACCCAGAATGTTTTAATTCTGTTTGTGTGTTTTACATTGACAGGATCCTTCTCCCCTTCAGCAAACACATCCTCTCCCTCCAGTGTGGGATATTCCTCCCTCTCCCTGGTGCACATGCTCTTGCTTGCCAGAAAATGTTGCTAAACTGCTTCCATTAGCGATGCTGTAAATCACGAGGACAGCTGAGATTAGTCTGCACTTTTGGAACAGGGATAATATCCAGTTGGACACACATCTATTGTCATTCCCTATGAGTATCATCTGGTAGCATCATACACATTAGTGAATTGTAAATTTTGTAGACATTTTGAGGCATTATTCTTTGCATTTACATAGAAATCTTTATTTTCCCTCCAAAACAAGAACATTTTTATGGTGAAATGGGGGCTAATCATGTCTTTTCTGAGATAGAAAGTTTTGATAAGGGTCTCATTTCTAAGAATAAAGCTTTCAAGAGAACAAAACAGCAGTCTGTTGGAACAGGGCTTTTTGGAAGTAAAGCTTATTTAGTCATCCCAAGTAACTTTGTTCCAGGTGGGCATGCAATAGAGAAATAATAGTTTGGAAGGTGGAAAGGGCCAAAATCTATATCAGCAGCACAGAGAATCAGTTATAATCAGAGAATTTCAGTTATAATTTGTGATAAATTGATGAAATATCTTCTTAGAGATGTTGGAGTTGTAGTTATTTATATGACTGAGATCTGGATTACAGTTTTATTCACTTGGCTGATTTAAAGTCTGAGTAGGCCCCACGCTTTTCTGCCTCTACATGCAATTTAGGGAACATCCTTCACTATAATAAATAGCTCATCAGTAGTCTTGGTTCTCTCAGAACACAAGCTGGATACGGTTTTCCTTTCCAGCCCTGAGCTCTTTCTCATGTGCTGAGTGCTGCTCCCCGCAAAGCTGCTGGGTGTTCTGGCGTGGTGGAATGAGAAAAGGGCTGTGTCCTCATCTAGGGCACGTCCAGAGCTCCATTAATGAGCAGCTGAACTGCCCAAACACCTGCAGGCACCAGGGCACAGGTGAGGGGGATGCTCTGGCTGGAAGCACAGCACGGTCTGGTTGAAATCTGCATGAACTCAGGGCTGCAAAAGAACTCGGGCAACCTCCTGAAATGAGGCAAGATCACACAGAACTCGGTGCAGGTTTTTCTCTGATTCCGAAAAGCTTCAAGAGAAGATGCCTCAGGATTCCTAATGGGGCTGTGGAATTGCTCAACAGCAAACCCATCTGTTGAAAACTCCACTTGCTTTGATGAGGTCTCTAATTGTCTCTCTGTCAATTTCCCCATCAACAGTATGGTATGCTCTAACCAGGAGTGTTTTTAAACTGAATAATTCCACCTTCAAGATGCTCTGTGTTTCTGTATATCCATTGGTGAGGGCATAAATTAGATTTACTGGCACTGAGAACTAATCTTAAAAATGGACGTGACAGGCTTAGCAGAACTTATCATTTTATCTTGACTAAGTATATTTTTTCCTGGTATTTGCTCTTCATGTTTGAAAGACGTGGTTTGACTATGAATGAACAAAAAAAAATATTGATAAATAGTATGATAAAATATTTACCGTTCTGTTTTTTAGTTTTCAGGTAAATTAGAATATATCTTCCTTTTTGAGACGTAAATACCTGTTTAAACACAGGAGGGACTGCAATAGAAATTGCTCGGACACTTCCAAGGATCAGATGCTCTGATGCAGCTTCTGGAGCTGGATTTGGAGGGATAAAAGGAAAGTCCAGGTACGACTGCTGCTAAGCTCTGGAGCTTGCTGCTGTGTGTCTGTTCTGGCTCTGAGTGGATTTCACTCTCCCTGGGGCCGGGGCAGCCTCTGCAGCCCTGGCAGGTGATGGCCTGAGCTGCTGCCTGGCACAGGCACGGCACTGAAACAGGAATTCCCTCGCGTGTCCTGTGCCTCATCCAGTGCTAGGGGTGAAACTGTCCCAGGGGAGAATTTGGGTGGAATAGGGATGGCAGCCTGCTGCTTTCCCTGAGGAGACTGGGAGGTGAATAATCAATATGTAACTGGCAGGGCCTGAAGGGGCTGCAGCAAAGATGGACACAGACAATTGCCAAGGGCTGCAGGGACAGCAGCCAGGCAATGGCTGCCAGTGCCAGAGGGCAGGGCTGGCTGGGATCTTGGCAATGAGGAATTGTTCCCTGGCAGGGTGGGCAGGCCCTGGCACAGGGTGCCCAGAGCAGCTGGGGCTGCCCCTGCATCCCTGGCACTGCCCAAGGCCAGGCTGGACACTGGGACCCTGGGAGGTGTCCCTGCCATGGCACTGGATGGGCTTTGGGGTCCCTTACCACCCAAACCAGTCTGTGATTATATGAATGTGGAGGTGGTCAAACCAAGCAACCAAGCTGTGACCTGAAAGCAGCTGGATTTCAAAGGATTTGCTCTTCCCGGTGAGAAGAAGAGGAGGAAACAGTTTTTATTACTTCCAGAAGCCGGGGTGAACTCAGAGATGGAAATCTTTTCCGTGCCTCCGGTCTGTGCAGGAGGGGTATCATTAAGTGATCAGACTGATGCCAGAATGTGTCCCTGGGCAGGCAGAAGCATGTTTTCTGCAGGGCAGAGGTTGGGGGGAGAACTCACTGAGTCTTTGAGTGTGCTCAAAAACCCCTCTGGAGCAGGGAGCCCCAGCCCCAGGCAGGTCTCCAAGTGATGATGATAATTTCAAGTGCCATCTTTGGTATCAGGGTTTTACGTCCTCAGTAAAGGACAAACAATTCAAATGTCAAGAATGCCTTATCACTGGGAAGGTTGTTTTTTTTTTGGTTTTTTTTTTTTCCCTTGTCTCCTGGAGTTTTATCAATCCAATGATCCAAGTTGTCTGAATCAATCGTGAGAATTTGGAGGTAATTTGTTCCAAAGAGACAAGGATCAGTGCGTTCACTTGGCTCCTGGTTAGCTGGAAAGGGTGGGGGAAATAAAATGAGCATGTAGCTTAATAGGAAATCAAAACTGGTCTGTGAATGTGTGTCTGGACTGGCTTATTCATGACTGTGATACACTTGTAAAATATGCTGGTGGTGCTACACAGTCGAAAACACAGCTTGCCAATGCTGTCAAATTACTATTTATTTCCTCTTAATTCCACTGGGTGTGACATTTATACATCCAAATGTCCAAATACATCTATCATTTGGTTGGAGGTTTTGTTAGCCCTACTACAGCTCTGAAAGGTTATTTAAGTTTTTGCATGTGGGAATGACCAGCTGTGGAGGTTTTAGAATTGAAAAGGGTATTTCTATATTTTGACCTGACTTGACTTTTTCTCTTTAAAACAAGTCTTCTGTGTTTTAAAACAAGCCCCCACCTTTTTTTTTTTCCCCCTGGAATAAACGAAGCCATATATAATTTTACCCTTTCAAAACCTCCTGGTCTTCCTTTGGGGGAAAATAACAGTGTTTTAACCCTTGAGTTTGTCAAAGGTAAGTGTTGGTATGTGGTGTGAGTGATGTGATAGGCTCCTCTGACTATGTACATGGGTGATGCATTAGATTTTGTGTTTGCGTTATTTTGAAAAAGAGATAATCTAGGTTAATTGGGCCTGCACAAACTGGAGGGCTGTTCCTCAGCTGAACCAGCCTGCACAAACTCTCACTGAAATGTTGTGGCAGCTGGGCATGGGCACTGCCTGCTTCCCACTCAGCTGGGCTGGAGGGAAAACCTCTTTTCCTGTGGCACAGCTTCCAAAGAGCCATTTCAAACAACATAAATGATGATGATGATGATGATGAGATGCTCTCATAGAAAGTTCTGAATGTGACAGACCAGCAAGGAACTTCCCCACTCCTTAATTAAGTAATTATCTCCCCTCCTGATGTCCCAGGAGCTGGCAGCAGCAGCTGTTTCCCTGGAATTTAGGCAAAACCTCTGGACATGGATGATATCCTGACTGACTGAAAAACACAGGTTTTTCCGTGCCTTTGGCCACACGAGCCCTTCAGGTTTGAAATGGAGTAAAAAAATTTACCACAGAGTACAGGTTAGCTGTGGGACACTGGTCATGTTGCACCCAGGAAGGGTTTTCCCCAGTTTTTAGATCCTGCAGAATGACTATTCCTCCACACGTTTTGCCTTATGGTCTAGAGGTGTCATAAAAAGAGGTGCTATTTATAAAACAGCCAGGTAAACAACTCAGGCCTCATGCTCAAAACCTGCTTTTCAGTGTGGATCTCCCATGCCTGGCATGCTGATTACACTGCAGTACAGGAGCTAAGGGAAAACTGCTTCTCCAGGCAGCCAAGTGCCATCAAACACATGTGAAGCCTTGTGATGGATGCTGGGAGCACTCCCCAAACGTGTCTGGAGTGAGTAAAAAAACAGAGAAAAGGGAGGGAAAAGAAACCTGGCTGGGAAACTTTTCTTTGCTGGGAATGTTTGGACTGGATAATGCAAAGTTGCTGCCTGAGGATGGGAAGCAGGTTTACATCACACTTTCCTGGCTTCTGGTGGGTTTCACCACGTTCAGCATTTTAAATCATTAGGAAGATGTTGGTTTTGCTTCCTTTTCTCTAGAGGATGATTATCAAAGGGAGAAGGGGGGGGGGGAATCAATCATGATGAGCCTTCCTAGGCATCAGAGAGTGGGCTCTGCCCCAGATGCCAGTGGGACAGAGCTGGAGACAAACTGGAACAATAACAGCCTCAGAGCACTAACAGAGCACTTATTCCCTCCATCACAGTGCAGCTTCACCTCTTGGTGACACTGTGTTTCCGCTGCTCGCTGCTGTGGCTGTGGCGGTAGAAAGGGCATTCACAGAACAAGGACATTGTTCCAAGAACAGGAAATCTTCCTGTCATCCTTGGACTCCACTTTGTCTTTCCTCCTCCACCAGCCACGTCTGCCCAGCTGCTTATCAGTCCCTCCAGAACATCAGACCTTCACTGTGATCCCATCTCTTACTCATGCTTTACTCATTTCCCAACATGGCAATTACTGCTGTTCCATTCAGCCTTCCTAAATCCCTGCTTTGAATCTGAGGCCATTTAAAGTGCAGATGTGGATGGAAATTAATACAACATTAATCCATATCAAGTACATGCAAAGGTATAAAATACTCTGTGTGTTCCAGGAGCAGCACGTTGTGTTTCAGATATTTGGGCATCAGCAACATCCATGATGCTGTTTAGGAAAAAAGGATGAAGTCCCAATGTGGAAATAATTTTCCACAGTAGCATGCACAACTAGAGCTTCAGTCACATTTAATCACTGTTCCTTTTGCACAGGGAAAGGTGTACAGAACCTGCTGTGGGTGCAAACCCTTCTGCATGACAAAAAGAAAGCCAAGAAAGCAAAATGGTTTTAGGATTCTAACCTGGGAAACCAATATTTACTCTACATCTCAGTAGAAGACATATCAATCTCTTCAAAGCTAAAAACTTGAAAACCAAAGACCTAGTCCTGAGGGAAACACCTGCCTGAAGCAGCAATTTCAGAACTGCCGTTTATCAGTTTAAAGATCTTGTTACCAGACAGTTTTGTTGAGCAGCCATGCAGCTAGCACCTAATGAACAGCCTGAAAATGTCATTTATGGGGAAAATTAAAAAAAAAAAAAAATCCAACTGAGAAGTATCCATCACCCACATTTAGGCCAAAAGGATGAGCTGCCATATAACAAATAGAGTTTGAACAACAAATAAGCAACAAATATTGTTTGAATAACAATAACTCAGCCAGGAAGAGGCCTCTCTGAGCTTCTTGGATAATAAAACCTTAACAGAGAAGGTTTCTGCAACATAGTTCCTCCATATTAATAATTTCAGACACTCAGAACAAAAAATTTCATTGGGTTCTTTCACTGGTATTCCTATCTGCAGCTAAACCCCAGGGATTATTAAGAATTTCATCTGGTAATTAGAACATCTTGGATGACTAGGAAATGTGTGAATATCATAAAAATGCCATTATTTATTAAAAGCAGTAATAATTGAAATATAAGTACTCAACATAAAAAGTTACCAGATGATTCTCTGCATGTTTTGAACAGTCAAAACCCAAGACTTTTTAGGAATCTCCCTCCTTGCTGCTGAGGAACAGCTCCTTGGACATCCAAACCTGAGTTGCTTTGATGCCTTGTTTGGAGCAGCATCCACATTTAAAGTTACAGGGCAGATTTTGCACTCCCCACATCCCCTGCCCAGTCCCAGGCTTCTGTGTGTGCACAGCCTGGTTACAGTCCTACAGCTCTGCACTGCCAGGGGTATTTATTTGGCCCAAACTGGAGAAATCTATCTTTCCTGAGCCCAGAATAGAAAAGTTTGGATGGCTACTTTGATGGTGATTTAGATTCGCGGGTACATGTGAGACAACGCAAAGGTCATAACTCAAAATCACTTTTTTTTTCCTAGTTGCAGTATAATTCGGATTGATGAAAATAAGGTTTTCAAACAAGAATGACAACAGTTAACATACCTTTAAGTGTGTTTTACTTTTAAGCTTTGTTCCTTCTGATCACAAGCCTTTCCAGAACAACAAATACTGCAAACACACAACTCTCCCAAATTCAACCAGTATGAAGTCACACAGGTGTCTGATATAACACACACCTGTCAGGCATCATTGAAGAAGTCACTAGATCACTGAAAGTGTGCAAAACTAAGAATCAAGTGCTAATGGGAGGTATCATTAAAAGTAATCTAATCTTTGCTACTGGTGAGCGTAATTTAGTTGCTTCGACCTTTATACTATGACATGCTAACTTCCTTATCTGCAGCTGACTGTTCATTCTGATAATTGATAAATCTTTCCATGCATGCAACGGCAGCAGCAGAGCCTTTTCAATCCTTTTCTCAACATTCTGGAACTCTAAAAATGAGTACATGTGTTTTTTTACAGAGAACAATCCAGGTGTCTCAGATCCCCCATCTCTGCCTTCTCAGCAGCTAAAATCAGACATCACTACAATCATGGTCCCTGCCTTTATTTCACATCTTAACAACAGAAATATTGAGAGTTTATTTGAGAAATTACAAGTTTAGAAACAAATAGCTGAGTATAACTTAGGTCAGAGGTCATAGTTTTAGGATGAGAGTGGAGACATCACTTACAAATCAAGAGGAATTGTTTAGGCAGCAAGAACTAAAAATACTTTGATAAACATCCCCTAGAGTCAAAACACTCTTTATTCTTCAAAGGGTGGTCTTATTGCTGTGGCTGATTTACCATTTCAGTGTTTCATTCAACAGGTCTACTGGACAAGAAATTTTGAAGAATCAGAAACAGCAAGCCTTTTCAACTGGTGTTTAAAAAGAAACAAACAAAAAGAGCTCCCCCGAAGCTCAGGCACACACCAGACACCCCTCCATGAGTTAGAGCAGGAGCGTCAGTGCTGACCTGGCTGAACAAGCACATCTCATCTGGGTTATGATCACTAAAGCTGGCCCATCTGCAGGGGTGCCCACCAGGAGAGAGGTTATCCATCATGTGAGAGGAGACTTGCTGAGGCTTCCCATCCTTTCTTGACACAGGATCTGCTGTTGGGTACCTGGGGACACTCTCCAGCTGCTACTGCATGAACAGGATGCTGAAGGCCATCACCACACAGCACACGGCCACGTAGGGGCTCTTCCTCTCACCTGCCAGGAGGGAAAGAGAACCCAGAACAAACAAAAATTCAGGTGTGGTTAAGCAGGTTAAACAGACACACCTGCTCCTAGCCCAGTGTAAATCTGCCACAGCACGTGCAAACTGGTATTCAACATTTCTAGCTGGGGAAAAGGCAGGCAGGAAAGTACAGCTGTGTATTCACAGGATGTAGGACAGGTTGTTTTCATACATAAAAACAGAGCTGGGGCTCTTTGCTTTGAGAGAGGGACTTGTAAACATGGCAGGGAGTGACAGGATTACGGGGAATGGCCTCAGGCTGAAGGAAAGCAGGGCTGGCTGGGATCTTGGCAATGAGGAATTGTTCCCTGGCAGGGTGGGCAGGCCCTGGCACAGGGTGCCCAGAGCAGCTGGGGCTGTCCCTGCATCCCTGGCACTGCCCAAGGCCAGGCTGCACACTGGGACAATAGAAGGTGTCCCTGCCATGGCAGGGGTGGCACTGGCTGATTCTGGCCCCTGTAAGGGCTTCCATCTCACTACAAACCCCCTTTTCTGAGGTGCAGTTTTGTGTCGCTGCTACCTCCTCGTGCCAAAGTCAGGGGGCAGGCAGTGGAAAGTTGCCCAGGACACCCCATTTTTGCTGGTTCTGCTGCTGTGTGTCAGCTGAGGTGCAGCTGGTGCTGTCTGCTCCTGGTACCTGCCACCTGCAGTGTGAATCTTCTGTGCAGGGTGTCATGCAGCAGCCAGAGCTGTGAGCTCACAGCTGCCCAGACAGAGCCAGATGCCTTTTTTTGCTTTTTTAAGAAGACATAACGTTGTTAGCACGTGGAGAGGGTCTGGTCCACAGATTTCCATGATAAAAATGGTCAGCAGATCACAGAAGCTGCACAGACACCTCTATTTTCTGACTCTTTCAAATTGGTGTCAGAGTTTCCCAGGGCAAACTATGGAAAAAAGTTAAGTTTACTCAATTAATAGACTTTTATCTGGTGGCAAAAGCAATCGTGAGAGATCTATTCCCACCCATTTGGTCCAGGACAGAATTTTACAGAGGTCTGTTTGTCTTGTTCTTCAAGAAAAAAAAAATATTCTCAGGTGGGAAACTGTAACACAACCAGGGGAACATCAGTAATGTTAATCAGACTGGTACCTACTTACATGAGCACTTTCTCCATTAATTAGCAAGATTTTTTACACTCAAACTTTATTCTTCGTGGTTCCACCGAATTATGCTTGGAGAGACCTCCAGCCTACAGAACAGCCAGGGAGTGTTAACACTGAAATGTGTCTTTTAAGTGAGAAGATCCCTGTTTTTACACACACAGGAGTATACAGAGAGAGCTGGGGCTGTTTGCTTTAAGCAAAGTTCAATTTCCCTTTGCTGTGTGAGGTCTTTTGTCTTTACAAACCACCTTATCAGAGACACAGTTTTCAGAGAAACATTAAAGAAAAAACACCACCAAGGCTCCCAAGTTTAGCATGGTGCAATTTTTATGAAAAAAAGTATTTTCTTTTACCAGCAGGACCTTTAAACACACATGGAACAAACTTTCCACAGTAAAAGAAAAATAAAATACTTGCAGTGACACCTCCCATACACAGGATTGACTGCCCAGTGACATTACAAGATTCTGTCATGATCTGGCATATATTTAATTAAACTTCAAATAACTGAACGAATTAATGTCTGCAGTTTCACATCTGTTTAAAATAAATTTTGAGGAAGTCCAACTCCTACGGTTCAGGGTATTACAATTTTCATATGGGTTATGCTTTTCTGCTCTTAATTTTCTTAAAAGAGAAATCACCATGTGGCAAGATTAAACATTATTTTGCACAACTTTGTAAATATGTAACCACTTGCCGGTGATTAAGATCTTATGTACATGTGAAAAGGTTGTTTAAACATACCAGGGATGTGAAATGTAAAGGAAGCCAGCAGACATTTTCATTTTTAAAACCTACACCCTCTACTTGCCTTTGTGACTAACACACATAAAATGACAGGAATCATCTCCAAAGCCCATTTCCACTTCTTAGCCTAAAAGAAAGTCAAAGTAGTCCACTCTAGATGCAAATTGCAAAAGAAAAAGCTAATTGAAAAAAATATCTTTGCACTTAATTAACTACAAAGAAGATGGCAAGGTGAGGTGGGGTGCTCTCTTCAGCTTTAAACAAACCCTAATGCAGCTGAATTTTTGACATTTGTTTTCCCTGGTATAGCTCAAAATTCATTTCTGACAGCTGCCACCTTCCCAGTATCTTTCAATTACAGAACTAAAATTGGTTCTGCAATGTCTCTTATCTAAATAGGACAATATCTGCAATCATTTTAACAATTGCTCTTCACCAAAACCCAATTTTTTGTGTCAATGCTTTTTTGACATCCTGTAAAATGTTCTGCCTGGGTATGTAGAAAGGGAATCGTAAAGGCTTTCTTTAGGTTCAGTGACAAGTAGGAAGATCTAGAATTACAAGTTCAAAGCTTCTGCTCTGCATTAACAATGCAATTTGAACACTGATGATGGGTTAGTAGTTTTTTTTTTTTCCTAAATCGTGGATATACCTTAATGTTAAGACTAAACTTCTGTTGCATATTCCAATTTCCTTCTCAAAATAAATTCAGGATAAGGATTAAAATAAATATAAAACCAATGTTATGGGAAAATGTCAAGAATCAGATAGAGCTGATCAGCCTGTGTGCAGATGTCACTTGACACGAACAGCTTTGTGTAATTCAAAAGTGCACAGAAGCCGAGCAAAGAAGGGAAAGGGAAAAAAACCACATTTATGCTTCAACAGAACCTTAATGCATTACGAACTCCATGTTGTTTTATTACTGTAAGGTAAATATCTGGGTTTTTTTTAAACAGTCCATTGCAATTTCAGACAGACTGCAGTTTATAAGAAATCATTGATTTCTTTGCGTGTTATAAATGCACCCTCGGTTGTTTCACGTGGCAAGAAGTGAAAAAAAACTTTTGAAAATGTAACACTAGATACATGAACTGACATGAGAAGATGCAGGATTTCCACGATGCTAATCTAAGAAAGCAATATCCTGCCCCTTTATTTTATGGAGGCTGAAACCTGCATTTTTGAAGACAAAGGATGTGTATGGTTTTCATTGCTACATGGCAACATAATCCTAATAAATTATGGGAGAAATAGGACTGATCTTAAGGATTTTGAAGGAAAAAAAAAAAAAACAAAAAGCAATTACCAATCCTGGCGCATTTCCAGAATATCCCCAACAGTCTGTAAAGATAAGAATAAATTCATTAGGGTCTTGGTTTAATACATCCAAGTAAAATGATTATATTTATGTTAAAATAATCTGAATTGACAGTAATTTGTCAACTTGATTCCCTCCTGAACACCAGAAAACAGCAGATAACCTGCACATAAGGGTACAGAGTATGAACAACAGAAGTGGCAAAGTTTTAAGTCTAGCAGAGGTCTTTTTGCATGCAAAAATGCATTCAACTTGTTCTGTGTTCCAGATCTAAAGATTTCACCACAACCCCATATTTATCTACAATACAGTATCCCAGACAGAAAGTTTTGTGAAGAAAAAAAATCTTCCCAATTCTTTTCGTTCTTATTCCTTTACCAACATTTACCTTGCTCATACCTCTCTCCTGTGTTGCTTGCCCAGGACTTCACCTCTCACAAGTGTAACAGCAATGGAGAAAAGCAGAATTCAACCCAGGGAAAACCCAGAGGGATGTCCCAAACCCACAATTTCTCTATGTAATTAAAATAATCTCCTACCAACAGCTCCAGAGGAGCAGGGACTGCTTTAGGATCTGAGGAAAAGAAGGGGAAGAACACTGAGGTGTCCTGTGTAAGCAGATTTCAGCCCTTCAAAGCTTGTCTGCAGGAAGAATTCCTTCACACATGGCACAGAACACTGTGGGGGAGCACTTGGAGAGCTGCCATCAAGCAGGCAGTAAACACGACCCCACAAATAATGTTCTGAACTCATACCCACAAAGGTTTGATTGTTTGTCTTTGCCCTTTTTTGGGCTCTGAGAGTTGCTTACTTCTAACACATTTAAAGTAGACAGGTAGGCCTGGGCCACTTGCTCCTGCATGCTTGAGCAGTCAACATATCTTTTATTTCTCTGCTACTTCTATTTTATGTCCTCTTTTATGGTCTTGCTTTACTTCATCATCTCTCTGTCCATTTAGCAGCCTCCTCTATTTCTGAGTCAAAGATTCAGTGCTGGGCAGGTGAAGACCAAGGGTGGCAGCAAGTGACTGAGGTGCTCAAACTCCTCAAAGTGAAATGCTTTTTGACTTATGTACCCCTTGCTGACCAGCTCACCATGAACAGCATTCCATTTCCATTTTCAGAGAGCAGGCATTTTCATCTGTGCTTTAGATTTTAGTTTTACCTCAAGCAAAATGTGTACACACACACATACATATTTGGGTTTGACTGTATTTCTGTACAGCCAAAGCTCTTTTTTCCCTGCTTTTTATGCAGCTCCACAAGCAGAAGTAATGATCCCTGCATACAGACCACCACACTTTTCCAGGCTGAGAGGTCATACAATAAAGTAACCTGAACACACTCATGCACTTTTTGAAGACGTGTGCAGGTAGGAAGGCATTCATGTGTAAATCTGAAGTGCTCCACTGATAGCACCTCAGGTTCTCAAAACTGTTGTTCGCTCTCTGTAAAATTACAATTTACAGATTGCATGCTGCAAAACCAACAGGAAAACTTCCACAGCCCTGCTTCTCATATTGCCATCTCTCAAAATCTTGCCCAGGAGCTCAAAGAAATAAAACACTACTATTCTGTTCATATACTTTTGAAGAATCTTGCATGGGAAAAAGAATATGAACCCTTTCAGGCAGCCTGGAAGTCTGTTGAATTTGCCTCACCATCTCAGCAAGGGTATTTTTTCATCTTCTCAGGGATTTCTTGACTAATGTGAAGCCACTACTGCACATTTCCCTACAGAGCCCCCTTGGTGAAAACAGGAATTTTCCTACCTGATGTGCCAGGTACAAAACCAGCTGCCTTTAACAGCTGCAATTAACAATTTATGAGCCTGAAGTCACTGACATGAGGACTGACCAGCCTTCCCATGATGACACCAGGACATTGTAAGAGGCTACTGGAACGGCTCATCACCTCTGTTTGTCCACACAAGCTGCTGCTGAGCATTCTGGACCTTCTGATAATGTACCCTCTGGAAGAACTGGGGAGCTCCCACTGCAGGAAAAGCCTGTGCAAAACTCCTGCTCCTATGGTTTTCCCATTAGTGCTCATCCCAGGTCCACAAGAACCTCTTCAAATCTCTTCAAATCAAAACCTGCTTATTACAGAAGTGATGCTGCCTTGAGTAACTGTGCTCCAAAACAGTTCCTCCTGCAGCAGCTCCTCGGTGTAACTGCACTACTCCTTCTCCACCCTTCATGTACTGCTCCATCCTTGTTTGGATGCAGGTGAAGGTGTGGGTCTGGCTGGGATCCCTGCTCTTTCTGGCACCCACAGCCCAAAAGTGCACGTCCTGCTGCAGATTCCTGGCTCTTGGTGCTAAAATGCTAAAAGCACTCATTGCCAAAAGTGGATGTGGTTACCTGGAGGACAAAAAAACCCAAATAAATAGAACCTCTTAGGCTGAGAAGGAGGTGGTGGCACCTTAGACAACGACTGCTAAGGCTGGGTGTGCTGTAAAATGCCATGTGTTCACCAGGAGAAGCCCAGTGCCACTGCAGGGGGGAGTGTGAGACATCCCCACTGCAATGCTGATGGAAAATCAAAGGGGATCTCTGCTGCACACGAGCTAACACATCCTTCTGGTTAGCAGGGAGGAGAGAATTACATTGTGGTGCACATTCTCCTCTAGTTAGCATGAAGCAGTAAATCTCCACTTGCTTTCCCAGCCTTTAACACTGTTGCTCAGGACGGAGCACATGGAAACATTCAGGGAAAATGAGGTTTAAGGTTCTGTTTGGCTCGGTAAGAAAAGACACCCTTTGGCAGAAATGAGGGGGAGGAAATGCAGGGTTATGAGGATGGGTGACATCACTGTGCAACAGCATCTCTCAACCGACAGAAATATGTTTCTTCACTTATTATCAACAGACCTTAATCCTCAGCAAAGTTACCACTCACCTAGAAATACAGTGAATAACTATCAACATTCCTCCTTTCTGTCACTTTAGTATTTTATTGCTACTTTTTTATGCCTTTTATTTTGAGCAGGAATGATGAGGTAAGAGCATCTCTGTGGCAAACTAAAATATCACTAGAATTTGTTTTATCCCACATGTCCAGACATTTCCACTGGAGCATGGACTGTGTTAGAAGAGAGGGAAAGGCGTTTAGCACCATATGAGCTCCATGTAAAAATCTACCATACAGGAAACAATTTTCATTGCTTCCAGGCCAAGGTTTTATTCTCCAGTACAAAGTAGTCCACAAATATACATATATATATATAAAACAAAATGGCATGTCCTACTTTTACATAAATACAAACCTACACATCAAACGCCCAACTCCTCTACAGTGTCAGCACCCCTTGGAAACATTTTATGAAGAGAGTTCTATTGTACTCCAGACAGATTTGCCTCAAGAATAAACAGAGTAGCTCCAGATTAAAGGAAACACTCCTTGCCAAGAACAGCACTAAAATTTTAATCAGTAAAATAAACATTCTTACTTCTTACTGTGTATACCTCATTGACTATTGTGTTATCTTCCACCAGCAGACACCCAAACTCCCCTCGTCCCCCCGCTCCCTGTCCTTCATGAAGTCATCCTTTCTTCCAACTTCACTTCCATCCAAAGAAACCTCTCCTGTCAGTGACAATTTCGTGGTCTCATATAAAAGGACACAAGTGTTTTCCTGTTAGAACTCCAAATTAAGAAAAAGAAAAAAAGCTGGTGTAATTTGGGTATCTTACACTGTTGAAATTTAAAAAAAAACATGGATAATAAAACAGCAATCCCAGAGATTAATTACAACGAAGGTTTTCAGAAGACAAACACTCAGGTGTTTGGTGTTCTTGGTCACAACACTATTTAAAACTGGACACTTCTGAATTTAAATGCCAAAGTGATGGAAGACACTTAGGGAAGAAGAACATTTTATTTAACAGGAAATGACCTAATGGCAAAAGTGGAGAAGTCAAACACTCATTATCCAAAAGCTTGTCTGTTTTTCCACCTAGAATTACCTCCTGCTTCTACAAATATCATCTCCTTTGCACTAACCCGAGGTGACAGCATTACTGAAGTTCTGTGGGCAGCCCCAGACATTTCTGTGTCACAACTGCCCAATGGTTACTTGAAACCCACCACACACAAATCACAGTTCTGCTGATCACAGCACCCATATGATTAAAAACATAAAGTTAAGATTTCTAGAAGCTTTCAAAAACTCTTCTAGAAATCCCCTCACCTTAGAGAACACAAAACCATGATTTGAACAGACCACACAAGAAGACTTCGTTGCTTATTTTAAAAAATATTTTTAGTTTTCTTTCAGTTACAGATTATTGCTAAAGCTGTATTTCAAACTTCTATCTGCAAAACACCTATCTTGCAAACAAGCAAAAAACCAGTTTCTGCTGGTTTCTTACCCACCCTAGGAATCAAAAATAAATCATTACAACAATAGCCACATGTAGGAGAATGTTTTATTTCTGTCTCTCATTTCTGTATCTCTAATAAGCATCTAACAACAAAGCTACAAATCTAGAAGATTAATAATGCAGTATTAGCAAGGTTAGCAAGCTAATAAAATCTTTCAATAAAATTGCAACTAAGCGCTTGCCAATACCTTATTGCACTCTGTTGTGAGGTACAAAATTAAGATTTTTATCTTTAAAGAGAGAAAAATTTCAAAGCAGGATCTGCATTATCACAGACTTCATCAGGAGATGCTGAAAGGCTGCAGTTGAACCCACACAGCTTGTGGATGTTAGAAATGATCAGGCCACATACCCGGATTTATTTTTGTCCAGTAAGCTGGGAGCCAAGGATCTGATGTAGGCACAGGTACATATGAGCAGCAGGATCACAGTCAGCAGACTCTGGAAGTTGAAGATGGCAGACTATGGAAGAGAATCAGGGGAAAAAAAAAAAAAAATTACATCTCTGCAGTGCAGAACTCCTCTTGAAGTGGAAGTTCTGGAAAAAATGGGTGACCCCTTAGACAACACCAAAAATAAAACCTACAATGAGCCAGAAAACCTTCCCATCAATATGGTGGAATGGAATATGGTGGTGGTAGTGAAAGTAGAATGAAGACTGACTGGCAAGGAAACCAGCAGTAGCCAAGACAAAACATAACACAAAATGTGCAGTAGGTTTGTTAATATACCACTTTTTAAAAGCTACAGGCCAAATTTAACAGATCTGTAGAAAGTTAAGCCCAACTGAACTATGATAACTGATTACTTTTATTTTCAAATAACGTTCTGATTGCAAACTGAAAACATCTTTATTGTAAATACACTTTCAGAACTGCTAGTTCTTTGGTAAATTCTGAAGAAATTGATGAAATTGCCTTAAGAAAGTTCTGTTGTTGACAGCAAACACTGATCAGCCCAGTGGTAGTGAGAAGAGACAATTCTTGAGAAACTGCTGCAATACCTGGCAATTTACCGAAGCGTGAAATAACACTAATAAGCAGAAACTGCAACCCATAAACCTTTTCTTTTAACCTTTTATTCTTTTTTTTTTATGGTTTTGGGGTTTTTCTTGAAGTGTCTCAACTGACATTGTGGTCGGTGCAACAGCACCAGGTGGTGTAAGAGGTAACTGCTTATTTCAAAAAGCTTTATTTTACCTTCACTCTGCCACTCTCATTTGCAAATCTGATTTAGTGTGAGCTCCAAAAAAAACCCAACAAAACAAAACCATAAAATGTCAAGGCAAATGCAAGAAATTCACTCTTTGTTCTGGAATTCTGATGAACTCCTGTCTCCTGTGCTCGTACTGCTCAACCCAGCTGGCTGAGTAGTGGTATTTAATTAAAGGTAAATATTTAGCACTTAGGAAGGGATAATACATTGGCATTTCCTTCTGCAGGCATATTTTAGGGCACATCAGAGCCTTCATTTCCACGCAGCCTGAGGCACATCTCTGTTGGTGTGCACGTGCTTTCTTCCTATGTCACAAAATTAGAATGTTTTGAATCTCTGATGATCAAATCTATCTAGCTAATGAGAATTATAAATAAAAAACCACACTATTCTAGTTCAGTGGAAATTAGGAGAGAAAAATGACAAGTTCTAGTAGAAGGAAAGCCACTGGAACAAACGCAAGTGTTCTAATACTGAGATCAAAACCTGGTGACCAAAACCCACCAAAATCAACAGCAAAACAGAACAAAGTACTTTATCTTATTTAGAAGTCTCCATGGATCATATGGACTCCAGAACATGGACAGAGATCCAGTCTGAACACATGCTTTAGGCGGGGTTAGCTATCTAAAGTGGTTTCAGTATTTCACTTAATGGGGCCCAACAGGCCACTCTGTTAAGAAGCATCATCAGAGGTGCTCTGACTCTGCACCCTGTATAAGGAGGGATTTCAGCATCCCTGAAACCCACCCTTTCTGTGATGAGGGAACAGTGATCCCACATCCAAAGCCAGCCCTTCTGTCCCAGCCACGAGGCTGCTTGGTTTCCTCGCACACCACAGCCTTTCCTAAATCATATTTAATTTAGCATTTTAGCCCAACCAGCCACCCCTTCTGCCACATCATGTCATAAATAAATGGACAGGCTCTTCACAAAGGACAACACGCTGCCACCCCCAGCCTCTGGAGCCTTTGTGCTCAGCAGAAGTTTCTGCCAGCTCCAGAAACCAGGCAAGTCTCAATTCCCCCTGGCTCCTGCGGGTCTAGGAACGCGGCGGGGCCGGATCCAGGAGCGGCTGCTCTCAGCACAGCCAGATACTGCCTATCAACTGATTAACTCGATCAGTCCTGCGGGACAGACAGACAGCTGCTCTGACAGCTCACGGCCCTGCGTTCCCATGGATTCCTGCAGCTGCTTCCCGAGGCGGCACCGGGCACTCCGGCACTGCAAAATGGCAGAAGGGCACACTTGCTTCCTCTCAAGCAGGGGCTGTAAATGTATACTCATGAAATGTGCTATCAGCCAGCCAACTGGGGCAGTATATAATCGTATATAATTGTTCTTTGTTGGAGTCTTCACGTGTTTCCCCAGATATGTGTGGCTGTAATCCCATCTGCCCTTCCACGGAAACGCGCTCTGAATGACACGTTTATCCGCACAGCCGCTTTCAAAGGGCAGATGTGAGCGTTCCAAAATTTGCCTACAATTTCTGGAAATGAGAATTTATCCCTGAATTAGACGGCTTCACTCTTCACATCTGAAGTAATTCTCATGGCCCAGCTGAATTCACAGAGAGCAGCAACCTACATCTGGCTGCTCCAACTGATGTAATTAAAAGCTGCTGCAAGAATTATACATTGCTCAGAATCCTTTAAAAAAACTGCATTCACATAGCAAGCTACTTGGACAACGTAGATGTGTTGCTGTTCATTTGTTTAGACTGGGTTGCTCCAATGAAAATGTATTAATTTCAATTTTTGACTTGTGTTGACTAGCTTAGATCCTGTGAGCCTCACTCCCACTACAAAGGGATCTCAGCACATGGGGAAACCGGTGCTGTCTCTTAGGCTGTGTCCCCATGAGGCGGAAATGACAACTAACTTCATGAGACCTATGCTGCAATGCCAAAAAGAACCAGCACTGGCATTTTATTCTGGTTTTAGACACTGCAAGCTTCAATTCCACAGGCTGAAATTTTCTACATCTGCATTTCTGACATAGTGGGAACACCTCAGTTGCTCCATTCTGTCTCATTCCCACTGTGTCCCCTCCTGTGTGGAGCATCACATCACTTGCAGCATCAATGAGGTATTGAAGTCACCTGAACTTGAACAAGACAAGTTTTTTCCAATGTCTTTGGAAATTTAAGGCTATGGACTTGAGCTTTGAGAGCTACTTGCCCAAAGCCTGTTTTAAATCCTTCCCAAAACCAGGCCTTTAAAAAGAACCTCAATATTATTTCCTGATCATAATGTATCTCAGTAAAAACTCCACGTAATAAACCATAAAGAATTAGTACTCCTGCAAGTTTAATGTGTTGGGATTAACAGCAGTGGCTTGTATTAAGATAAATACTCAGGGGAATATACAGTAGTTGGAAATCAAATGGTACAGCTAGAGTTGTCTGAATGTACTCCCATCTGAGTATAAACTGAAGTTTAATGTACTTTATTAAGTGTTGATTGAAAGCTAAAAGTTAACTCTGTGGCTGTGACAGGGAATCATGACAACAACTGCACAGCTCCTGCAAACCTCATCACAGACAACGCTGTCCCTCAGCATTAAATTTACTAAACTTGGGCAGAAGAAGAGGAAAAAAATCAGCACCTCAGAGTTGTGGTTACCAATGGGTCTGGCACTTTGCTGGAGTATTTAACTCAATATGCAGAAATAACCATAAGGAATGCACTAATTCTAAGCCTTTCCTGCACTGACAACACCCATAGACAAGACACTGTAATTTACCCATCTCTGCAGTTTTCACTCACTCCATCTCACCCCAATATTCCCTGCTTCAGACACGGTTTTGTTCCCTGTCCTTGCAGGCAGCAGCACACTCACAAACCACCTGGGTTCCTGATGCAAGCCCTGGGTATCACAGCAGTAAATCACACCCTAAGGTTTTGATGGAACTGTCAGTGTCGCCCAGGACCTGCTGATTCTCCCCTTGTCCCACAGACTTTTGTTTAAAATTAAACCACCCGATATCATGGTTCCAGGGAAAATGAAACATGCAGGAGGAGAACACAAACCCCATGCTGTTGTCCTTTTGGGTTGGTAGAAAGCCTAACACAAAAACTCTCAGAGTTTATCCCAGCAGACTTAGCACTGAAACCAAAGCTTAACCTTCCCTAGACTTAAAAAGTATTTACAAAATGATTATTTTATCTCTGATTGCAGCGTGACCATGATGATTTCATCCATCTGTGCTATAAAAGCAGAGGCCATTGTAGTGCCAGCAAGTTGCAAAACTTTGCCCTGTGGTTACTATTATAACAACCAATTTATGTAGGCAAACACAGATAAATAACTGGAATATTTTAAAGAAAGTATAATCTCTGTGTAATACGCTTCAGAATATTCAGTCTTTCTGGAGTGGCTTTATTTTTTTTCCTCTGCAGTATAATAGAATTGATGAATAATTATGTTTTCTGTAATCAAATATGGATAACCAATCATTCAGCTGCCTTTCTCATACTGGAATGTGAGCAAGAGTATACATACTGCAGTTAAACTTTAGTTAAGCAAGAGGTGATAAAAATTTAATCACAGAAAAGTTAAATCAAACTATGAAATTTTAACGAAGAGGTCCTTACAAAGCTGAAAGAGAAAATGCTTATTATCTAGGATCTCCATTAGGCCCTGCAACTCTTATTTCATGAGTAAAATCAAATTTTTCAGAATATAATATTGAGAAAAATAATAGGATATAAATCACATAGTACTACTCCCAACCTGAAAGCCACAGCAACTGCTAAAAAGTAATTAAAACATGCATCTAACTGTATTATTTTCTATTAAAAAAATAGTTACTTATTCCACTGCTGCCAAATGCAATCTGATCAAAACAAATGGAAAACAAGCATTTGTAAAAGAGGCATGCTAATTAGCATCATAAAAAATTACAAAAAGTGCAAATTAGTGAAGTTTGAAGCAATTATTGCCAAAAGTACACAACAAAACTAAGCAAGGGGTGTTAATAAGTATCCAAATACCAGCCAGATGCAGTTGTTCCAGCACAAATATGGCTTTTTACCTTGGACTTACAGCATGTTCTCCTCAGTATTTCATTTCCAAAGAATTTAAGTACTATATTTAATGTTCATTCAGATTTCTGTCTGAAAGATGTATTTTTGCATTCATGGAATGTAAGCTAAGGCCTGATTAGAGAAATAGGGAATTTTTTCCCAGTCATCTTCTGGAGAAGCACATTGTCAAGTTTAAATGGCAAGTACAACTAACATGTATGCCTTCCAGACAACTGAAGACTAATACATCTATTTAAAACAATCTCCTCAAACAATTAAACACTTAATTAACCATATGGACACAGCTGCCCTCCCCTATAAAAAGCTCATTTGACTTTAGCACATTTAGGATTTTTACTGTAATTCAAATCCACAGACCAGCAGTGAGAAGACACCTCCAGGCAATGATGCTGAAATTTCACACTTGCTTGAATTCCTCCCTCTTCGCCCCAATATCTACTTTGAAAACTGAACTTTTGCTGCAAAAGTAGCTGGCTGATGCAGCATTTCACCAAAATATCTTACTATGAAAAACAAAGTGACTCCTGAAGTCTTTTTACTGGGGTCACTGTAGCACAAAGGTGTGCATGTCCACATATTTACTAAACAATCAAAGAACTATGGTGGATATTTCAGTAAAATCTCATAATACCTTTCCCCTCAGGTCTTCTCTGTACATTGTACAGTTTTAAATTTTACAGAGATATTCTTCCTCTTCTGTCTTCCCCCATTAGGTAAAAGCAGTATTTTAAATAACCCCTTTTTTTAAAGTGACTCTCCCATCTGAAGTTGCACATCACACTGTTCAGTTCACCATAAATTCAGTACTGAAACTGAAAAAACCAGTAAAACTTCTGTGTGTGAATGGAAGATGTAAGAGTCATAGTAAAGCACACTTCGAATCAGGTGACATCCTTACTGTAATAAAGGCAGCATGCAAAAATCAGGAGTTTGGAACAGAAGTGCTACAGGAATGTGAACATGGCCATGGGAACAAGTCTAACTTCTCAAAAAAGAAGATATACTCCAATTTACCTAAAAACTACAAAACAGAACTATAAATATTCTCTGTATACTATTTACCAATTTTTTTTTTTTGTTCATTCATAGTCAAACCATCTCTTTGAAACATGAAGAACAAATACCAGGAAAAAATATACTTAGTTAAGAAACAATGTCCATTGTTTGTCTGTCATGTCCCTTGGCCCTGGGCAGGTCCACAGCACCTCTGCAAGTCTCTTGTTTGGCACAGGTTCAGGTGCATGGTTTAAATATTTAGCATCTGGAAGACAGGTAGTATTTTTCACAGCTGTTCCACCTTGTTTCCACAGTCCCTCGGTTGAAAATCAAAAACTTTTGTTGAGTTTGAACGCCTGGCTCTGTGCTTTGGCAGGAAAACATATTCAGTGCTGCAGCTATTACAATGAATGTGTGTGGTGTCTAACTAAAAAATTAAATTGTGGCATTCGCTTCTTTATGGCACTCAGCTAAGAAATGGTTTCTCATAACCAGTGTCGTTTTGGGTAAATCTGTTAAAGCAGACTCACTGCATCCTACTCTTGCAAAAAGAGACCATCTTACCTTGACAGAACAATTTCCTCAGTTCAATAATCACAGAAATAAAACACTTACAATGTATTTTCACTTCTCTAAGATGACAGAAGTATCTACACTAAACACTTCAGGTGAAATAAAGTCACAATACAATGACACTTTAAAACTGTAATATGACCTAGAAGATATTTTTAAACCTGTGCACCTTTAGGTCATGATAAAAACAAAGCTGCTAGCAAATCTGAATGAGGATGGATTCATTCTTGTAATTTTGAATAAGACAAACACAAAAATTTGTACTTGAAGACGCCTGAAAGCTTCTTTTTCAGAGCAGTGTCTTGGGTTCTGGTGTGTTTATATCCGACAGCTTGGTTTGAAATAATATTTACTAATGAATGTTTTTACAATTGGCTCTATGAGCAACTCCCCTTCCTTCTATAAACACCACACTAAGAGAGCAACAAAGACTATGACAGAAATGTTTGTCCTCGTGGAAAGTTCCCAAATCAATTTTTGTGCAGTAATGTGGGGGGGCCAGGATCAGCCCCAACCAGAGGGTGGCAGGGAAGAAGGCGTTTTTGTCAAGTTTTCTGCACTTCTTTTAAATAATCTCCATCACCAATGTAACTTCACATTTCTGCTATGAAGGAAAGTGAAGACCACCCTTCAGGAGCTGAGAAGTTCCTCATTAACTTTAACATTACCTTTGGCTTCTTCCCTCCTTCCCTCCATGCACGTGGCAAACTTTTCAAGCCCACCAGGAAAACTTCTGTCAAGCTGTCAGATGTAAAAATCCCAAAAGCTGGCAGGACAAACTGACTCCTGGAAGCCAGCAAACAGTACACATTCTGCTCCTAAATAAATGAGAGAGCTGTGCATCCCTGGTGCATCCCTTCCATCCCCAGCAAGTTTGGAATCCACTGAGAAGCTTCTACTGGCTTCCACAGCTGATTAAATTTAAAATAGTGAGGGTTTTGCTCTAAGTCAAAATGCTGAGTTTTTTTCCCTATCCACTGGCAGTGAAGAGGAAAAAAAAAATATCCCAGAATTTCTGCTTTCACATAAAAAAAAAAGAATGGTAGAAGTCAGCTTACACACTATATCTTACACACTATATTATCTATATCTATACTTATATCTCTATATAATTTTTTTTTTCTGTTTGGCAGCATCTGGCCTTTCACCCATCACAAGTTCTCATCTGCTCAGCCAGGAAGGACGTGGCAAGGAAGCCTAGAAAATGGGATGAAAAGTTTCCAAGGGATAAAGTCCTTTGGAAATCATGCTTCAGAATATTATGGAATATACAATATTCAGAGTGCTGCTAACTTTCCAGAACTGGAGCTCTTACTCTTTGGACAAGGAGAATAAATTGGAGATGTAGCTCTAATCTCTTCCATTTCATGACACACAGACAGCAGCTGTTTCCTCATTCACAGTCAAATGTGAGCTCAAAAATTATCCTTTTTTTCCCCTAAAATGCCTTGACACCAAAAGTGTCATCATGGAGGACCCAAAGTCCTGGAGGGCTGCTGCTCTCTTGAAGAAATTCAAACATCACAGTAAGGCTGAAGAAAACTTATTTTCAACATTAAATCATAAGCAAACCATCCTTACAAGAGCTTCCTGCTTCAGGATCCTTGAGACACATGGAGAAAGGAAAAGGGACAAGTGGAGAAGATAATCCTGAAAGAATCTCATACATTTGCCATAATCTTCTTAGATTTAAACATTACCTTTCTTTTGAAGTTACTGTTACATATTTTTTACATATCACTAAGAAAACACATAAAATATAAATGACATAGTGATATAATATTAAATAATTAGCTGTATTTAATCATTACACTGAGCAGCAGCACCAATGTCCCACCAAGGTCTCTTGCCTTTTTCTATCACCTCAAACCCTTTTAAATACAACAAGAAAGAGCGAGGTGCTGCTGTAATTCTCTACATTCACCTTTCCATGGCACTGATTAGAGGCCTCCTGCTCTCTGCACGTGGGTTTTAGATCTCCTGAGATAATTTATGCCTTTCATAATGAAAAAATCTCCTCTGTTTTCTGCTTGGAGCCCCAGACTGGAGCAGGTTCCTCTGAAAGATCTGCCAAGGAATGCTCAGGTGAGCAACTCCCAGCAATTTCTTGCTGGTGACAAGATGTGGAGCCTGGGAACCCTTTTCTGAACTGAGCCATAAGGAACTTCAAGTGCTATTGATCTTTTCTGTAAATGCACAGGAAATACAGCAATGTCCCATTAAACTGCACAGCAACCCTGCAATGATGGATAATCTGTCCACGCTCATGGTAAAGGGGGAACCAGGTGATCTTTAAAGGTTCCTTTCAACCCAAACCATGTCCTGGTGATTAGAAAAATCTAAAAATTCCCATCTTAAAAAAAACTCTGTGCTGAACTTATGGACAAACATGTACTTTGTACAGAAAAGGCCCTATGTTAATTCAGTTATTCCTTTGATTTTCCTTTTAATTTTAAGTTCATGTATCTGCTCTGCAGATATATATATTTATTATATATTATATATAAATATTTAATGTACAAACCTTGACTAAGAAAAAAGCATTTCACTGCTCAGCAGTTAACTGTGACAGAAATGTGAACACTTACTTTTTGTTACCTGTGCAGAGACTGGAAAAATGGGGAGGAAACAAAAAAAGAAAAAAAAATAAAACCACCCATTTGCCTCTAGACCAACTCTAGATAAAGAATGTATATATTTATACACATATATTATACATGTATATTTATTGATATATATATGCATATATATATATACACATATATATATCTAACAGCACTCTTTATGTGTTTGGTTTATATTAAAAGGTACATTGATAATATATAATACATAATTATTAAAATGTTCAATTATGTATTTGCATACAGCCATAAATATAGATGTAAGTACCTTTATATCCACATATATTGGTAATACACATAATAAACTCATATATAGGCATAGATATCCTATTCCAGATGTACTTACCTGTCTTTTATACATTTGCAAAACTATAAAAATCCCTTAAAACTACGTATTTATATGGTAAGTTATATCACATATACGTCTATATTCTTAACAATTACACATGTCGTGAACGGATGAACTTCTAAAAAGACAAGAAAAAGGTAATGCATATGTATACATACATAATTTTTATATATACATATATATATAACTTATATATACACATACATATATATAATTTATATATGCGCATACATATATATATAATTTATATATCTACACACAGGTATATATATAAGATGTGGTTTTAGATATAATCCAGTTTCCACGAGTAAATGGACCTGGGCCTCTGATAACACCCCTGAAAAGCAGCCAATGACGCGGCTCAGCGCACTGCTCTGAGGATGACGTCACCCAACACCACCATGACGCCACGCAGAGCAGAAATGACGTCAAGAAGCCGTGAGAGACACGCACAGCCCCTGACCGACCTCGCACCGGCTGCTGATTCCCCGCACAGCCAAAAAACGGGTTTTTTTTCCTGCCACCAAACCCCCGATGCAAACCCGCCCCGCGCTACTCCCATCAAAGCCCTGAGGCGGCTCCGCTCCCGCGGCCCGCGGCTTATGGCGTGAGCGACCTCTGTGGGCGCCAGCCGGGCCAGGAGGCGCCGCTGGGGACGGTGCCGGGCCGCGGAGAGGCAGGGGAGCGGGGAGGGCCCGGTCCCGGCGCGGCAGGGCCGGGCGGGCCCCGCGCTTACCATCGCGCCGCGCTCCGCCACATCACCTTCCGGCCGCCGCCACGGGCGGAAGCGCGCACCGAGCGCCCTCAACGCGCGGGGGCGCGGGCACGGCCGCCATTGGCTGGCGGCGCCGCGGGGCGTCGGGATTGGTCGGCTCTGCCGGCGCGGGGCGGGACGGAGGGGCGGACGCGGCGCGGATTGGCCGGCGCGGCGCAGGCGGAAGTGGCGGCGCGGGAGGTAGGTCGGGCGGCCCGCCCCGCGCGCGCTGGCACGGGCGGGACTCAAGGGAGCGCGGCGGGGAGGGGCCGTGTCCCGGTGTGGGGATAACCGGGATAGCCGGGATGAGCCCTTCAGTGACGCCTCTCTGGGACTGAGGGGAACGGCGGGGCCTCGTGTTCCGGTGTGGGGATAACCGATATAGCCGGGATCAGCCCTGCACTGACCCCGCACCGGCACTGAGGGGAGCGGCGGGGGGCTCGTGTTCCGGTGTGAGGGCAGCCGGGATAACCGGGATCACCGCTATCAGCGGGATCAGCCCTTCAGTGGCGCCTCACAGGGACTGAGGGGAACGAGGGGAGTCCCGACCGTGTCCCGCTGTGGGGACAGCCGGGATCACCGGGATCAATCCTTGAGTGGCCCCGCACCGGCACTGAGGGGACCGGGGGGACTCGTTCCTGTCCCGGTTTGGGGACAATCGGGACAACCAGGATCACCGGGGTCACCCCTGCACTGACCCTGCACCATGGGGGCCGCGTGTCTTTAGTGAGACGCAAAAATAAAAAAACCCAAAAAAACAGAACCAAAAAACCAAAACAACAACAAAAAATCGGAAAGAAGCCAAAACCGAGAAAAGCCCCCACAAACAAACAGAAACATACAAAAACCCCCGCAACAATTGGTTCTTTTGGCGTGTTTTTTAGGTGGCTTTTTTTCGGTTCATTGTTACTCGGCTCCCGGCGCTGTTGCTTCGCCCTCGCGTCCCTGAAGTGTGAGCCAATGGCTACTGAAGCCTTAATAACATAAAAACCGCCTTAATAACATAATGAATGCCTTAATGAGGCTATTTCTTAATTGAGGCTCTCTGTTGTTGTATAGTGAGAACCCAGGCTGTGTTCCCTTGGTCTGTTGTATTTTGGGTCTTGTGCTGCGTTGTTTCTTTTGGAGCTTTTCAACATCTTTTCTGTAGCTGCAGGGGCTACAGAAATTTCCAAGAATTGGAAAATCTTGGAATTGGAATTCTTGGAATTGGAAATACAGAAATTTTCCAAGAATTTCCAACTTTTTTTTTCCCTCCAGGAGGTTGTTTTGTTGGTTTTTTTTTTTGTTTGTTTTGTTTCATTTGTGTGTTTGTTTTTTACAGAATAACCTTTGGTGCTGTGAGAGCTCAGTAAAATGAAGAAGTCACCAGTGTAGAAGAACTTCACAGTGATGACTTTGTGTTTAGGTGCCTGAGTGTTGCTGTCATAACAAAGCACCTGAAGTGTTGGGAGGAACCTGTTCCTCCTTGTAAAAGTGGTTTTAAAAGCATCACCCCTTCCCAAGGTGGTGGCTGTCATTCTCTGTGTTTCAGCACCAAATTTGTGCCCTCTGCTGAGTGTCCAGACTTCCTTTGGTAAGGGTAAACAGATTATTTTTTTTCTGTCTAAAATGACATTTTTGTGGCAACATTTGGCGTGCCTTGTGGAGCTGCTGTGGCAGGCTGGGGGTTGATGTACATGTATGAAATGCATTTATCCCGTGTAATTGAGGCAGTGATTTGCTGAAGCAGAGGAGTTTAATTAGAGTGAGACCTACACAGCCCACTTAAAATGCTGTTTATGTCTTCTGCAGAGCAGCTTCCTTAGCAGTAGTAGATTTGGTCACTGTAAATTGCCACATCTCTGTGAAATCGTGGTTTCAGATTCATAATCACCAAAATTTACCAAAATTTAGTATTAACTGGGATGTTACCAGCACGAGCAGGTTTAGGGTTTGAGGTGGGTTCACTTGTGGGACTTTTTTCTGGACTTCAGGCACTGTGTTGATTCTGGATTTGCTCTGATTCTCCTCTAGATTGTTTAGTGGCTATAAAGGTTCTTTCAGTTGCAGATTTATCCATCTGTCTAACAGGTAGTCAGCATCTTGCTGTGTGCTCGTTTTCTCACAGCATGTTCATACAACTTATTCCTGTTGCTGAATTTAAATTCACCAGATTGGTTTCTTTCCATCACGTGTCAAGGGTTTGGATTAAAAAAAAAAAAAAACAAACATTAAATGCATAAAGACAATTCTAAAAATAGCCTTTATTACCCAGGATAGCTTCACTTTGAAGTGTTTGAATGATGCTACATTAAAGTATGTTTGTAAGAGAAATAAGCAGTTAGTATAATCACTGTCTGGTTCAGCCTCTGATGGTCAACAAGATTGAAGACTTTAAAGGCAGTAATACTTTTGAACTTTTTTTTATGCATGCCAGAGATAGAAAGCACAAACTGGGTTGTTTTGCCTGCTTGGACTCACTTCTGGATGCTCAATATGAATTAGAAACTCAAATTGAAAATATTCTGTAAGGTCCAGGCAGACTCCAGCTGTCAGTCCTTGTTCACACCATAGCCAAGCCTGCTTTCAGGTGGTCAACTAGCTTCCTCTAGTGTAGTTTTGTTTGCAAACATACCCTTTTATGATAGATTTATTGCAAATTTTCTACCTTGACAATTTCTGGCAGGCTCCCACCTGAAACCCACTGGAGATTTTTGCCAAAAATGCTCTTTGTTTACCCTAAATGTTTAATTTCCAAGTGAGGTTTCCAGCAGTCTCAGCTATTCAAAATGGAACTTTTACTGATCATATGCTGTATTAAAATGATTTCAGGTGAAAAATTTGCTGTCGTGGGAAAAGTGCCATTTAAAGATTTTGTGGGACCCTTGCTGGCATAATTGAAAATATTGGTGCACCTAGCCTGGAAGTGTCTTCTGGGATACTGTGTGATAGGCATGGGATATTGACTGGAATATCAGCTTTCAGATGGTGTTGTTCCAGTTTCCCTTGTACATTTTTTTTTCCCCTCCTAATTAATATCTTGTCATGGAAAAGCAGCTCCGAGGAGCTGGGACAGCTGGGTTGGTGTTGTCTGCAGGAATGGGCTGGGTGAAAACCAAAAACTGAATCGCAATTTAAACAGCTACATTGACCTACAGAGCAACATTCTGATATTTAAATAAAAGCTCAGGATGAAGACTGGATTTTTTTGTTGCTCTTGTTAGGTCTCTTAAGAGCAGTTTTATGGTTGTGGCTGGGTTTCCTGGTGTTGAGAAATATTTTGGTGGTGAAAGGTTTTCATACTGCTCAGTGGAGTAGAGTGCACCGAGGAATCTGTGTCTATAATGAAAGGTAAAAAAGGTTTAACCTCCAGGCTGGCCTTTCCCACATGCAGGAAGAATTACCACAAAACAATGACAATTGCATGTGGAAGCCTTGGTTTTTATCTTCTGTGTGTTTTACCTCTTATCAGGAGGAGGATTGGAGGAAATGGTTTTAAAAATATCACAGGCGGGTGACTGACATGACGGGTGCATCCATATAAATAAGTTTTTGTGCTTAACACATCCATGTGTGTGAGGTGTAAAAAACATTTGAAAATAAGCTATAAATGCAGTCAGTTGGGTTTTTTTTTTGAGAAATGCTGGGTGTGAGTGACTGGGAAAAAGCTGATACTGCTTTTCTTTTCTTTGGCTTCTACGTGTTGCCCACATCTGTTATTCCCAGGATCTTCAAACACGGGCATGAATGCTTATAAACTTATTTGCATTATCTGCTACTGCTACAAATTTGCTCTGCTCTCAGTCTGGAGTGAAGGGGCGGTGGAACACGAGGGGTTTGCATTTTGCAGGCAAGCCTGTCGTGGGTAGGTGGTGTTCTCTGTGCTGACAGTGGTAATTAGAGCGTGGTGTTTTGTTTGCTAACACCATTTTGAAAGGAAAAAAACAACTCCAAAAAACCAACCCAACAACAACCAAAAAACAAACTCCCGTCTACATTTAGGTTTGGCTTCTCTTTCTCTTTATTTCTCTGCCTGTCACCTAGCAGAAGCGCACGTGATATTTATTCACTGTGGTGGGATGGATCACAATAGCTGTGAAACGCTTGGAGTGTGCAGGTGTTCTGAACAGGAACGAACCTCATTCTTCATGTCAGGGGTGCTTTAGCCTGGTATTTTAACCACACATTTAACAAAACGTTACTGCACAGGGTGATGTGTGGTGGGGAGCGTTCCTGCTGCACTGGGAATTCCTGCACCTTAAAATTTCTGCTTTTTTGTGGCAGATTTCACGTGAATGCAACCAATGGGCTGATGCAAAGGGTACACCATCACTTAGAAGGATAATCCACGTTATAAAAACACTCTGGGTGAGGTGGCCTTGCTGCAGGAATAGTGATGCTGTGCCTGACACGGGTGACCTCAGTGCCTTTCTGACGCAGGCAGTCCCTGCTGCTGGTGTGCAGCAACAGTGGATGTCTTGCAGTGCTCTGCCTTGACCAAAAACCCTCCCATTTCTGTACAGATGAGATAGTTTAGGTGGTTTTCTATGCTGCATGTTGGCTTCATCAAAGCAGTATAGCAAATATTTGTGCTGTGTGCTTGTGGGTGCGCCGTGGGCCTTGCGGGGTCACTTGCTGTTTTGTCTCAGTGCCTGTTTCTGATGTGCTCGTTATCTTGCAGTGCTGCCACTTGAGGATGGGAAATTTTAATCCCCAACTCTTGTCACCTAGGGCTTAGCAGGAGGTGCAGAATGTTTTTCAGGGGTTATGTTAGAGCTCAGGAGCCCCAGATGAAAAAGCAGCACACGTCCTTGAGTGAGTGGAACCACCCAGAGCTGAGGGTCAGATTTTCAAGGACTCAAAACCATTATCTGATTCTTCAAGGTTAGTAGGATGCAGCTGTGATTTCTTCGCTTGTTACATTTGGCAGAAATGTAACGTAGTGCTTGCCGATGTGGGGAATGCATAAAATCGTGCATAAATTCTGAACCAACATCACAAAATTACCAAGATTCCAATTTAGACAGCTGTTGTAAAATAGCATTAAATGGTTCCTGAAATCACTCATTTTTCCACCAAAATGAATATTTCCTCTAGTTGTCTCCCTGACTTGAGCTGTGTCCCTTTCCCGGGTTAGGAAACAATAGCCTTCATCTCCTGCTCTTTGTAATCAATGTCTCGTGGATCTCAGTCTTCCCCACATCCTTTTTCTCTGTTTATGAGGTGGAAAAAAGGGAAAGGTGGCAAAAACCACCTTGAACATTATTCATATAACATAGTATCAGATAGCGTAAGTGGTAAGGACCGCTGTCCAAGATATGTCAAGGTACAAAAGACTCACTGAATTATGTATGGTACCATGTTGACACAAGCTAAGGTGAAATTTAGGAGATAATTACTAAACAAATTACTGTTGTTTGCTAATCTAACACAGTCAAATCTGATCAACACAAAAGAACATGTCTTATAGGAAAAGTTCCAATTTGAAAAAAAAAAATAAATTCATTAAGTGTGTGCCTTGAGCAAGGGCCTCTGGTGCTGCTGCTTTCTAAGGTGTACTGGTGATCGCACAAAACATTTTTTGATTAAATTGTCCAAATTTACAAAGCTTGGAAAAGCTTTGGAATATTTCTGCATCTGCTCTGCAGACTGTGAGGTGGCTTTTCTGGGAAGGGATGTCCTCCAGCAGAGCAGACAGCTAGAGCACGGATTGTAAAATAAACAGAAAAAAAGGGAGACTGATCAGATGTGACTTGTAAGAGTGCAGAGACTGAGAACTTTTTGTGCCCTCAATCTAGACATCAGCCAAATTGCTTGCTGTCTTGGGACAGAAAAATTAATGGAACTAGAGGAAGAGTGAGGCTATATATCCCATCACAGGCTGCACTTGTTGTTTCTTTTGTGTGTGTGTGTTTTTTTGATTTTTTTTTTTTTTAATAAATGATTCAAATAATTATGAAAGGGATTGTTTGTTTACAGGTCTACAAAGGGGTCTCAGTAGAGGCCATCCTTTTCAGTACAGAAGCTGGACAGGATAGAGGGAGCCTGGGGCTTTCCAAACGCTGTCAGCTGTGTCAGGCTTGGGGTGAAACCTCACAAAATCCTGGGGAGAGATTTGTGCTGGCTGAGCCAAGCAGGGAAGCATCAGACTCTGATGTGGAGGCTTGTATTAAATTACTCCAGCTGAGAAAATTAACCTTAATTTTCAGTCCAGCACACAGCAGGCTCAGATCGGGAGATGGGGCAGAAATGTTAATTTCTCTGAAAGCTGACAAGGAAGATAATTGTTTTAGGAAGCAAGAGGCAGGGAACCAGCATTCTTGTGTATCTTGGAAATACAGTACTTGAGTAATGTTTTGTGATCTCCTGAAAGCAGTATTAGAGGGAAGGTTTTTTTCCTCTGTGCCTTGGTCACAGAAGTCTGTAGATTAAAAATGTGCCTTATATGTTATAAATGTTTTACTCTTGTCTGTTGCAGGAATTTGTTTTATTAGCCCTGACTGTCCTAAAACCAGATTTTTTTTTCCCTTTTCTTTAAGTAAAGAGGTAGAGGAGGAATTTTTTAGTGTGTTGTCTCAACTTGAGGTTAATGTTTTGAGGGTGCAAAATAAAAATACTCAAAATCAAATAAAAAAAAATGCTGCAAAATCAAAATACTTTTGAGGGTGCAAAATAAATGAGGGCTGAAAGAGACGAAGATGCAGTGGCAGATTCTTTATCTAAAACTGCCCTGGAACAGGTTGTTGGAGCTGTGGAGAGGTGACTCCTGTGTTCAAAGGCTGGCTTTTGTTATGCTCGTGTACCTGCATTATTTCAGGGCCATTGTGTTTGCTCACTGTTGTGTTTCAGGTACCGATGTGCAGCTGCAGTTGCGAGAAACAGAAACACAAAGGTGAAGTGCCCCCCAACAGAAAGTGAGACCTGTTTTTAAAATATTTATCCCTTCTGTGCTGTTTCTGTGCCCCACTCCCCATGTTTTATGTCGTCATTAGCTTACCTGGGAAAGCAACAATTTACCCTGAGACCTCTGTGGTGCTTCACCTCTCTGCTTTGTTGTAATTTGAGTGCTGAGATCTCCAACTTGTGTCTGACTGGTTCAGTGCCAAAGCAGTTTTGTGCTGTATTTTACTAATGAGTTCTTAATTGCCCTTTCAGCTCAAGTCCCAGTGGCATTTTTGCACTGGTGTGTCCCCGCTGTGCCCTCATCTCAGCCTGCAGGTTTCTTTTCATGCCTGTGCAAGCATTCTTTAGGAGCTGTAAGGGAACACTAAGGGTGAAAAGCTGCTTTCCTCGAGTAGACCCCCTGCTTGGTATCAAGTGCCTTGGGTAAGGGTTAAATTTTCCAGCAGGATATTGTTGTTCTGGGATTTTTGGTTTTGGTTTTTTTTTTTTTTCCAGTCCATAGTAAGAACCAAAAACAAAGAAAAAAAAAACCAGAAAACCCCACATGAAAAGAGTCATGTAAATTGCTTAGAAAAGCAGTGAGCTGATGAGTCTTGAGAGGCTGTATTTATTTTTTTTTTTTTATGTACGAAACTTGTGATGCTGAAAGTAAAAGTGACTCCTGTGAAGGTCTTTGTGCCCTTTTCCCTTTCCAAATGTGGTTTGTAGCACAAACCAGTAGATTTGTCAGTGCTGGCTGAGAGTGTAGAGTGAGTGGCTTTTGAATTTTGGGTGGAACTGTGTCCTCATTTATTTTATCTATTTTTTTTTCCTTTTTTTTTTAACAAATCTACTTGTTTGCTCAGAGCTTGGTGAGGTTGTGGGATTTGTCCCCTCCTTGTTAAAATCTTGGCACATGCTGTGATAGGGACTGGTGCTTCTGCCCTGCCTTGATTTGTCAGATGTGGATTATCAGAAAGCCTGAGCTAAACCCAAGCTGAACCTGTGCCCAAAACAGCTGAAATTGGTGCTCAATATTGGTCTTTTTGCCTTATCTTCAAACTCAGCCTAATCCATCAGTAGAGTAATTAATGTTCAATGCCAAGCAATAAACATAGCTGGACAAAGAGCTGCAAAATTGAAATTTAGCTGCATTGAAAGTGAATGTCTCAGTTCCTTGTGAATTGTTCTTGTCTTGTGAATTATTTTTATGTGAGGGTCAGGTGAAGCAAAATGAATTACAATTTTCAAATTAATAAATTCGAGCCATGTGAGCTCTTTGTTTTCAGGGAGTTTAGTGTTGCATTTTCTAATAGATAAATAGCAGATGGAAAGAAAAAACATAATAAAACTTTGGTTAAGTGAAGACTGGGTAATGCAGGAATTTTCTTCAAAGAAAATGCCTGAGGAAACTGTTTAGTAAGATAAAGCAATTTGGAGCCTAGGCCTATTTTTTATTATTAATTTGACAGGGACGGGAAATTAAAATAATCCATCTCTTTGAAAAGTCTTGGGTGTAGAGGTGGGAGGAGAGAAAGATATGTAAGCCTTCATACTTATACCTGCCCTTGTCCCACTGAAGTGGCAACATTTGGTGAAACTTGTTTTTCCAGGTTACTGGGCTCAATTTTTCAAATCTCCTCAGAAAATCCTACATACAAAATTACATCCATCCGTATCTACCTGACGCTGATTTCTTTGTTTCACTTATCTTTGTGTCAGACTGGGCGCTCTTGCCTGTGGATCTCTTGTGGGTTTGACAGTACTGAATTTATTTGACTTCAAAAAGAAGAAAAAAGGGGAAAAGGAGGCCAAAAAAAAAAAAAGTATTTTAGTGGAATTTTAGTGTTGTTAAGTCAGACATTTAGAGAAACACATCAGACTGAGCGGAATTGTATAGGTCTGTGTGGGGACTGAAAAATAGAAGACAAAGGAAATCTGTGCGACAGATTTGTATTGGATATCCTGATAATATTTAATCCTAAAGAAAGCAGTGTTTTGGAAAACAGATGATACCTCAGCCAGGCTACGTTGTTATCCAAATATACATCAAAACCACATATGTATTGGGGTATTTTTGGATGGACAAAGGGTAATTAAAACATGCTGCCTTTTTTTTTTTTTTTGTTTGTCCTCCCCCCAAAAATTTCCTCAGCTTTACTGTCCTCAGATGGGTGATACTAAGGTACTGAAAACTGCAGAGATGCTCTTAAAAATATGACTAAGAGACTTGGAATTCCCAAATCTTTGTTCTTACTGTCTGAATACATTGGTCTCAAAGGTTGGGTCTGGCACAACTTCCTTTTTCTGTTTTTTATCTGCAAAACATACAGCAATTTTAGTGCTGTCTTTTCAGAGAAATTATGTGGAAAATTATATATATTTGGAATATGTCTCTTTTTTTTTTTTTTTTTTTTTTTTTTTTTTTGAGGAGGAAGTGAATTATTTCTCTTAATAAGCACCCTGTGGTTTTCAAGTGAAGGCACTGTGCCACCACTGGCTTTGGTAGGACCTTGGAAAGCCAGGGTGTCCTGCTGCCAAGTTGGAATTATAAAGTATTTGTTGGGACTTGCATCTTCCAGGAGCAGCAGAGAAAGGGAGTCTGGGTCTCTGAGACACGCCTTGCTGACTTTTCATCCCAGATACATCCTCTGCAGGCTGGGCTGGTTGTTGCCTTTGATCTTTGCTGCCTTCCACATGCACTTTTTTGTAAAACTTCACTGCTGAAATACACGTTTTCAACAGGAAACATGACAGTTGCATGACTTAATTTTTTTTTTTTTTTTTTTTTTTTGCAGGTTTGTAACGTTCAGTTAGTGTAAGCTGGCTTATTCCGTGCATCTTGAAAAGTGAGGATTTGCTGTTAGTTTTGGGAAGAATTGTTACAAAAAGGGTGAGAAAAAAAGGGCCTGCCCCTTTTATAAATCTGTCTGCATACTCCCTTTCTTGCTAGTATATACTAGTATAATTGCCCACTTTGGTGTTTATTTTAATACACTGAAGGCCTTTTTTTTTTTTTTTAACCTTATTATAGCTTAATGTAGATGGTTGTAAGTGAGCTTGGCAAGTTTGGATGCCTGCAGTGGGTAGTGGGTTAGGCCTGAGACTTCAAGGGGATGAAAGACACCAGGGTGGGCTTTGCCTCCAGGCTACAATTAAGATCAAGGCTTGTTAGTAAGATTCCTACTATAAAGGTTGTTGACTGTCTGCTTCCTTCTGTTTCTCCTCATTTTTCAGCTGGTGACTGTAGTAAATAAGCCTGACAAGGGTTGTTCCTTATCGTGGATTCCAGATCTCCTGTGGCAAATCTTCCATATCCTATTGTCCCCGTGGAGCCTGACAAGCTCAGAACTAATTTGTTTTTTGGTTTTTTTGGTTTGGGGTTTCTCTTTTTTTTTTTTCGTGGGGGACACGCACACAGTTGCACAAAAAGCATGTGCATGTTTCCAATCCTTCTGTGGCTGCCATGAAGCAGTGGGAAGGCAGCAGTGCAAATGGGAGCCATGTGAGCCTTGACTCTGCAGTTGGGCCCACGATCTCCTCATCAAATGTTGCCATGGAGCACTGAATTTCTTAAATGGCCCACTTACCCCTCTGCACAAAGTTAGAAAATCATTCAGTCTCTTCCTCATATCCACATGATAATTTTTGGTTCATTTTTTTTTTTATCTCCGGGACAAAGTTGCATTATTGGCGAAATTGTAACCCGTGTGCTATTAACGCAGAGTAAAGTTAAACAAAAGAGCAACTATATATTACTCAGGGTGCATGTAATACAAAAATGTCTTAGCCCCCTAAATTGCTTTGGGAACAAAACTCTTTCTAAATTTTTTTTCTTCTTTGGCTTTTAGATTTATCTGTAAGTTCCACATGAAGGTTATTATTGAATCATTCTTCAGTGTCAAACAAGTAATGTGGCCAGAGGAGTGGGAGGATTATTGTGAGATGGGGACAGGAAAGATGCTGTGTTATTTGTCTTCATGTTTGTGGGCACAGTCATGTTCCTCCAAAAAGAAATGAGAAAAGAGGAGCTCCCTATTGGATCAGTAGTAGTTCTAAGATTAATGGAGTGAGAGTTGAGGTTTTTGTCAGGTATTTTAATGTTCTTACTCCTGAAGTATTGGAGTTAATGGAATTTTAAATTAACACGAGAGAATATCAATTTGTATGAAATATATCACTGGAAATATGCATAAATATAGGCATTATCTTATTTCCTTCTGTTAGAAAATGTGGTAATAGCTAGTTTTAATCTTTAAAAGCAATCTTGAGCTTTTCTTGACTGGTTTAAATCTCCAATTATCTACTTATAAGTACACGTAGCATCTCCTGAATAGTCCCTCTTCCCTGATTATGAATTTACTATTAACTTTCTTCTGATTATTAGGTTATGATCTGTAGTTTGGGCAGTGTCAGAAGGAAGCAAACTGCAGACTATAATAGCAGTGTGTGGTCTTCTATTCTGAACTCCCTGTGGATAGCTCCCATTATTCCTCAGCGAGAAAGCACTTAGGTTAATTGCTCCATTTCAAAGACATAGTAGCTCTTTCTGGTCTGTAAGTAGCCTTCCAAGCATAGCTGCTGAGGTTTGGAGCACCTGCAGCCTGACCAATTTGGGGAAAAAAAAAATAAAAGCCATTAGTCTGCATGGGGAAAAAAAAAAAGAAAAAAATGAAGTGGTGAAGTTCAGAATATTATCAATGATGCTGTGTTGGAGCAGCCTGGAAGATTTGGCTTTTGGTCTATGCCTGGTGCTATCCAAAACAACATATAAAATTCTTTGTGGGCCCATTTTAAGAGTGTCTTGTTCATTCAGAAGGGCCTGTGTGCGCTGTTTGTCCCGAGGGCAGAGGCACCAGCCAACAGCTGATTCCTCCTCAGAGGGAAACATTGCCTAATGGCCATCACAGGAGCCAAAGACCACGGGGACAAAGTGCTAAAGATAAACAGCTCAATCCCCGACTGTTCAAAGGCCTCAATAAAGCCTCTGATCTACACATTTGGGGTGGGACCCTGCTGTCCCCACCTGCAGGCTGGCCCTGGGGCCCTGGCATGGAGAGAGGGGCTGGTGCTGTGCCCCCCAGGGATGGAACACTGCCTTTCTGTGGCTCCAAACCCAAAACTTCTCTGCAGCTTTGCTTTGTCATGACCAGGGAAGGGGGAAAGAAGCGACTGCTCTCATTTTGTGGAGGTGGTGAATGGGAAGAGCCTACAGGGGCTGGATGCTGAATGGCACTTGGGGGTGCTCCTCTGGTCTAATGGACTCTGAGGGGCTTTTTAGCCTGCCATAAAGAGAGGCTGGTTCCAGAAATTTGGGTAGCAGTAAAAATGTGGTCTATTTTTACAGAATGATTGTATTTTACTTCGTTTTAACAAGCTTCACCAACAGCTGGACTGTTAAATTGTGACGCTCCAAAAATTCAGGAGGCTGTTCTAACTTTTCTGAGCAGAAACACAGTTCCTACCTTTCTACTCCAAATATGTGAAAGACAAAATAAGATTTCACCTCTCTTTTATATGTTTGTCTTTCTTTCATGATGAAATTTTTGCCTGGCAGAAGTATTTGAACTGTGAAAGGTCACATAAGCTTTACACATTGGAAGCTGGTGGGGTGATGAATTTAGTGAGTAGGTGGGTGCATTGGGGCAGGTTAGTTTGAGGAGATTGTTTTATTTCATCTCTTGAAATACAGAGCAATGCATCTTTTTTTTGGAAATACAGTGCTGTACATCTGTTGTTAAGATTTGCCTTTAGAATGAATGAAGTGCATGCAGTCACCTTATAGTGAATGAATAAGGAATATGCCCTCATTTATTGCCTGTATTTTTAATTTTTTAGTGGTAACTGGTCGTTGTTAAATAAGTAGGGAACTCCTTTGGTCTTTTTTGCTGTATTCATGCTTAAACTGTGTGTGGTTTATCCATTCACTGAACACTGCAGTCAAGTCTGTGTTCTCAGGACATAAAAGAGATAAGGGGAAAAGAGATTTGGATTTTTACTTTGTTGTTGTTGTAATTGTTTTGCTTTCAGGAAAGCAGTAAGGTACAGCATTACTGTTTGCAGTGATGTTTTTTTGTGCTGTGTAGGTCAGACTAATTTTCATGAAGGCAGTTTTCCCCCCCTCTTGAAGAGAGGTACATAATAGGCATTGTGCACAGCCAGGAGTCCTTGAGCTTTTGCTGATGGGTTGGAGGAGTTGAGTGCTTTGGAGATGGAGTCTGGCTGAGCTTTTCCGGAGGCAGATCCTAAATGTGGACTAATAAGTAATATACTCCTTTCAAAAGGACAGTGAGCACTGTGGAGGAGATGAAAGCTGGGAGAAATAGCATCTTCATTTTATGCTTTCTTTGAAAATGCTTTTTTTCAGGGCTGCACAATAAAATGTGGGAAAGCAGGAAAACTGTATTTTCCGTTTGTTTTGGTGTTCGGGGTATTATTCTTGGTTGTGTCTCCTCGTTCTGTTGAGGTTGTGTTTTATCACAGGGGTACTAATAGTGTTGTCTAAACAGAACTTTCATTTTTAGCTGTTCTACATCACTGTAATGAAACAGTGATGTGCGCATGGGAAACCAGTATCACTGTATCAAATGAATTTAGTCTCGGGCCTCAGAGACCTTGTTAGTGCATCTTTAAATAAATAAACAGGCTGCTTTCCTCTGCTACTCTTGACCTCACTTTTTCTGACTCACACTTCATTCGCTTCATCGTTACGTAAATAGAAACTGCAATTCTCTTGCTTTGTTTTTTGTTATAAAAAGTTTGGGTTGATAAGAAAGCCTCTAGTGCAGGTATTTTTCACTGAATGCTGCTCTACTCTGTTATAAAAATAACATAAAATAAACAAACCCTTCCTTTTGAACTACACACATATGCATCAGTACCCTATGTGCTGTCTGTTTGGGTTGTCTGCTACTGCTTTGCAGTCTTTAATTGAAATATTTTTAGAAACATTGTCTTTCAGAGGAGGATTTCTGTGAAAACATTTCACAAGAGACTGTATTTTTCCATAATTAACAAGAAGCAAAAGGGAATCTGGCAGGCAAAGGAGAGTGCATGCATGTGTGCTTGAGCGTGCATTGCTTGTGTTTCCTGTCCCGTGCTTATTACTGACCCATGGCCAGGCAGTTAGTGCCCCACAAATATTTAAAATGCCTTCATTTCTGGAGTCACTAATTGCAAAGGCATTGTTCCAGCTGTCCACACCCAAATATTTGAGTTTTTGTTCTTGCTTACAGGTGCACAGATACGCAGTAGATTTTCAGAAATGGCCAGCTGGTTAGTGATGGAACTAGAAAACTTTTTTTCTTTCTTTTTTTTTTTTTTTTTTTTAACTGAGATTAATTTTTCAGTGTATGTTTTGGTAACGTTTTCGTTTCTGTTGCATTTTTAGGGAATAGAAAGGTGGAGTATGACAGCTATAATAGTAAATGCAGTGGTGGTTTAGAGATGTAAATACTAAAGCTTTATGCTTGAAAACCAATGCTTAAATTCATATATTTTGCTGCTTATGAATGCTATCCACTTGTCTGATCAAGGGAGAGGCATTTTGAAATGTTACTGGGTACAGAATTGAGCAAGGGTTAGGAACAGTTCAGTCAACTGCAGTTAAAGCTGCTCCTCCTAACCTGAAAATGCCAATTTTTGGGGAAGCCAAGGTAGTTAAATCTGTACCTAGATTTATTTCTCCATGTCCAGGGGCAAGGAAAAAGCTTCCTTCTACTCTTGCTTGGAGAGCAGAGTCCCTTCAGGGCCTGGTCATGATTATTTACTTCTGCACTTCAGATGGAAACCTGCACAGAGCATTTAATCCCTGCCCAAGCACCATTGTACTCAGTGCATGTAGTTTAAATTTAAATGCCCCATCTGGCTTTTTCTTCCTTTTGCATCCTGTTTTTAGTCTGTGAGTGAACACGCAGCCTTTTCTCAGTCACTTCACTTAAGTTGTGTATAAATACATGGGATTCTTGAGAACATCTTAAGTCAAGCACAGGTTGCCAAGTTGCTTTGCCATAGAGCAAAAATATTCCCTGTAGCATCATATATTTTGTTCTCTGCAGAATCCAGTGTTTAAGATACTTACGTTGGGTTGCTGGCATTTGCTACACCCTCTGCTTTGCTGTGAAGCTTAGTAGCAGCTTTCACGTGGCAGTCTTCCAGATGAATATTGATTACCTTGAATTATGTTAAATATTCTGTACTTTGGGTGATAGCAGGCATTGAGTTAAAAATAGAGCCATGGGGAAGAGCTTGTGTGTAGTAATTTCCTGTCCCCCAGCTTTCTGACAGGTTTTTAATTTGAGACCATTCAAATATGTTTAATTGTTGGCACTGGAACCTTACTTATTATAATCCAGTTTCCTGTTTGCAAGTATCACCAGTTCTCTGGCAAAGTGAATTTGGGGAGGAAAGTAGAATAAAATTACAAGCATACTTGTATTTTTATATTCCCTGCACACACACACAACCCTCAAGCTAGTTATGCAAAACTGTTAATCACCCCAGTGGTTATAACAAGATTATCTTGCTTTTTAAACAGGTGTGGGGAAGATGGAGAAGACTTTGAACAGAATTCATCCAGTTTCTGATCCAGAAGCAACCTATTTTCTACAGGTGTCATGGGAAAAGGATTTAGGCACTGGCTTTGCTTTACTTCTTAGTGATTGTCAGTGTGCCTGGACTGGGACAGGTAATGGAAAGAAAAATGCATTAATTTAAATTATTACTGCTCTTAATTGTTCCTTTTAAAACACTTTCTAATCTGTGCCCCACAGCTTGTGTGGAAATTCCATGGGCATTTTGTCCCCAGTGATGGAGGAGGTGGGGTTCATGATCTTCTGGGATGTGGCCAGAGAACTTTGAAATCTGGAGAGGTTGTGTGTCAAAGCTAAAACTAATTCATTCAGCACATGGATATGCAATGTTTTGTTCTTTCTCAAGAATGTATAATTTCTTGGAGTGATGCTGAAATAACACTTCTGTGTCTTCTCCAGATTCTCAAACAAATGTGTATGCAAGTTCCATTTGCAAATTGGAGCCCATAAAGCCTTTAATTGCAGATGTTTTTTTAAATATTTTCATGGAATTTAAATAGCCAAAGGTAGTTGTATTTTGTAATGAAGGGAATTTTTGTGAAGGAAAAGGGACAATAAATTATCAGTAGGAAAAACTTAGCCTGTGGGATTTTTTCACCCCTCTGAAACCTCAGTAAGAGGATGGGTCTTTGCATATGTGCATGATTCTCTCATTCATGCCCAGTGGAAAAAGTCCTTGAGAAATGTCAAATACTTGATCAAAAGCCCTTCTCTCAGTAACAAAAATATTTCAAAGGGAGGACAGAATTATGTATTTTGAGCAAATTGTAGACAAAACCATTTTCTGGACTCCTTGTCTGAATTATAAGACATATCTATGTAGTTCCTTTCCTCCTTCCTTCTCCTTACCCAGTGGGTGTTGTTCCTCCTCAGTTCCTACACAAGCCAAGCTCTCATATAGGTCTGAGATTAGATAAATGCAAATTGAAATCAGCACATAAATTAAATCTGCTCTTCCATATTCCTGTTAACATTTCAGACACTCCATTGATCAGGGCTTCCTGCACAAAGCACATACATGTATTCCAATACTGATTCCTGGAAATGAAAGATTTTTCTTTCTTGGCTTGACAGGAGTAAAGTCAAGTTATTTTGAAAACAAAAAAAAAGGGTGTTAACACTGACAAATACTGTTTTTCCTGTTTGAAGGATCTTCTCGTTCTTAGGTGACTTCAAAATCCCCAGTTTAGAATTCACAAAAAGAGGATTCTTATTTTTGCAAGTGAAGGCTGTGCCACTATAGCTGGGAGTGTGTAGAAAAAATAGGTGGACACAGTTCTCATTTTGTTGAGTTCCTGCATCTGGTAGAATGGAGGACAATGATCCCCCAAAACAGAGGGGCAGTGAAAGCAGGATGACCTCACTCCATTAACAAGGAAAGAAAGAGACCCACAATATTTCTGCTGTCAGCATTGGGTGCTCATCCAAAGGAAAGTTTTTTCCTGTTCTGGAAGAATTTATCCCTTTCTAATAAATTATTACTGAATTTCTATTTCTATTCTTACTGAATTTCTGAATTCTTACTGAATTTCTTCTATTCAGTCCCTTGAATAATTTCATTGGGGGTTGATGTTGTTGTGCATAAGGCTTTCCTACTGTACTGATCTGTGCTTTCATTCAACAAAACATTTTGGTCACTTTCTAAAGTTATTACATCATTTTTGAGACTGCTTACATTTTAAATTCAAAACCTGGAGGGAGGGAAAGCAACGGTCAGAATATTCCTGCTGTGGGAAATCCCTTTTGGGTTTCCCATGCTGTGGATTATTTTCCTTGGCAAGACCTACCAGGGAGAGAGAGGGAGCTGCTGATGGAGTTGTCTTTTATGGGTTTTGTATGTTTAATGTGATGATGAAATGTGTTAGGAGTCCTGTTTAAGGAGAGAGGGAAAACACTGAATGTTGGAGGGGAGGAGAAGCACACAAATACACAATGTAATCTAGTGTGTTATTACCTTGGTATTGGGTTAAAGAAATACATCTGTGAGGATTTATGCATATCATATTTCCCTAATGATTGATCAGTTCTGCTGGTTTTAAATCACAAAGGAACATGCAGCATATATAGGGAAAATAGAACCAAAACCCAACAAACCCTCAGTGCTCTGTTGCAGTATTTTAGTGTCTTTCTTTTTATCACTTTCTTACTGTTATTAGAAGTTTATCTTCTCAGTATTGAAATCACTGTTCCAGACAAGTGCTTCCTTTATAAACTTTTCAGACTTTCCTTTTTCTACTTCTTTTTGTCTTTTTGCTGCAAGGGATTCCACATTTCACTCTGTTTTGGGTGATTTTAGGCAACTAGAATTGTGGATCAGTAGCAATAAGGAAATAATCAATTTTCAGATGGGGAAAAAAGGGGACAGAACTTCTGAAAACCCCAGTATTCCTGCTACATTTCCACAAGTGGAAATGACACACCAATGTGTGTTCAAGGGAAAAATAATCTCCTAATATTCCATGGAATCACAGAATTACAGAATGCCTTGGGTTGGAATGGAACTTAAAGTTCATCTAGTCAGTGTGTGTCTGTATATACATATATATATATATTTTTTTCTTAATTATATATATATAAATATATACTTTAAGATATATATGTCTTGCACTATGTATATATATAGCAAATATATAAATGCAGTATTTTATATATATAAATGTATATTAATAGATGCTTCGTATGTAATGTGTAATGCACATACTTGTTCCCACACATATGGATATTTATTCCTCACGTGTCTTCTTCTGGTAGTGTCTGAATCAGACATTTCTAGGGAGGCTGCTGACATAGAAATGGACAGAGAAAAATATGTGGAAGAGCTGAGGAAAGCACTGATAGCTGGAGAAGAGTCAGCTGGCAAATACAACTTTGTGATTTCGAGAGATGAGCAGAATAAGGCCTGTCACTTTTCTTATGAAAGGAACCTGAAAGATGGCTCTGTAAGTAGATAAACGTTTAAATTTAACTGTTAAACCATGAGAATGAAATACATTTTTGTATTTTGTTATGGTCTTTAAAATCAGATGTGTGATACTCACTCCAGATTGAATGAGTGTTGTGAGCTCTTGCATGGGCCAAGCTCGAAAGAAAGTGAGTGGTTTGGGGTGGATGCTGCCCTTTTCAAGTTGTAGCCTCCTGTGCACTTTTGTTTTCCTTGTTTCTTTATCCTCTCTCCATACTACTCATCTAAATTAGAAAAAAAAAAATTTAGGCAAGATTATTTTCAAACGCTAAAACATAGTTTTAAAATTTAACTTTTCAACTACTTTAGATATTTTGGAAGTTAAGGCTGAAATTGTTGCATTACATTGGAAATGGATAAGTGGTTCCATGCTGCTTGCTTGGCTGCAAAGGAAAGGACCCTCTTAAAACAGGAAAGAAACCAGTATTATCTGTATCTGTAGACACTTCTGGATATTTCAGGTTGTGCTTTGCTGTGTTAAAACTTTTCTGAAGAAGAAGAAGCTAACTCTTAAGCTGAATATCCCAGTTTGTACTTCTTTTTTTTTTTTTTTTTTATTCTTTTACATGTCCCTTTTCTTGTGCAGTATAGGAATTTTCAGCTGATTTTGGGTCTTGAGGAGCCAAAAGTTAGGGCATGTAAGTCTACCAGTCTGCATTATAAGTATTTCTGTGACTTCACCCAAGGCCATACTGACCCTAAACCTTGTGAGCTGTTTGATTGTTCACAAAGATGTTGAAAGTTTAGGACCAAACTGTACTCAGAAATTGAGAGCAGTAAGGTTAAGAACCCTTTTCTTTTGTTTCTGCTCTGTGTCACGCATGTTCTAAATACGGGCCGGATTAAATGCATTCTGTATTTTTATTAAGTGAAAACATCCTTGTGTTTGTGGGGTCACCTAATACATGTTTCCATCGATTAATGAGAAATTTAACATATATGAAAACAACTTTATGTCAATTTGGTAAAATAATAACCTGGCCAAAGAAATTGAAAATATAAAGAACTTTGATTCCTATATATGCTTTAAATTTGGGTGTTGAAAGAATGTTTTTAGATAGATAGGATGTCTTGGGTGAAAATGCACCTTTCTTTTCTTTTCCCTTCCATTCTAATCTAATGCCTACAAATAAAATTTTCTAAGCAATTATGTGGAATTAAATAATAGAATTAGGTATTAGAAGTAGCTTTCAGGTTTGTAATAGAATATGTTCCAAACATTTTGCAAACTCATTGTGGAAGTATTTGAGATTGCTCTCTTTCAGCACCACAATAGGAAATTAATCTTCCTGGGCTCTGTACATACAGAGGGCTGATATACAGCTAAATGTAAATTTAGTGCAGAGGAAGCCTAGAGAAACTACTCTGCAGTTTAAACATGACTTAAACTCTGTGCTTTTCTATTATCAGTTTAATAATTAACAGTTTTTAGTAAAAAAAGAAAAACTTCTGAAATGTATTGTTACACTTTGCGCTATAAAATGCTTATTAATCCATATAAGTAAAAGTTGCTGCAAAATCTTTTCATGAAATTGGTATATGGGTGCCTGAGAATAAACTTTGTAGTCTTAGAAAATCAGCAACATGCCTTGCCTTGTTTTTTAGAGATATATGCATGCTTATACACACAAATTTGATTATTTTAATTATTTTTAATGGGACCTGCCTAGAACATGAACCTGATCACCAGCAGTCACCTGTGCCCAGTAACTTCCAGAGGTGAGCTCTGTCATAGTTCTCCATCCCACGTGGGACTAATGACTGGCAAATCTCTGAGCTGGATCCTGATTTATTGTTTTCATGGCTGTACCAAACTGTGGCATTTGAAATAGGTTTTACCTTCTTTGTAGCATCTTGCTAAAGCTCTGCCTCCATAAAGTCTAATTATGTGCCAAAACTGTGTTGGGTGGTCTGTAGGAGTGCAAATAAAAATAGTGGGGTGATGTTAAGCAAAGGAAAACATAGGCATATTACCGGGAAATGCTTTCTGATAGGGAAGTTTGTTTTACTGCCCAGGTGTTTTCTGGAGGAATTGGTGGCAGCCCCATTGTCCCCCTTGTTTTGAAAGGGACTGGAATGAAAAATGCATTGTAATTATGTGTATTGCCAGTGTAGTACATTTGATGACTTAACAAGGTGTTTGATTCACCTGTTGTTCAGTTAATGAGCCAATAGGTTCCTTCCATGAACTGTAAAAGGATATTACACCTACTCCTGCGCTGCTTTGATGGAATGAAACCAAACCTGTATCTTCATATAATTTAAAAAGTGTATATAATCATCAGTATATGACAATGATGTGTATGTAAGGTTTATGTAAGGGATGAGTGGGGATGGTTTCGGTTTTGAATGGATGGAAAACTTCCCCAAGTCATGAAGAATTCCTGTCTGATTTAGAGGGAGCACTGTGTAACATGTTTGTTTTGTAGCGCCCTGGCTGCCTGCAATTCTTAGAAGTAAGAGAATAAGAAAAATAATTTATCTTAAGGAATGTTCATAAGGGGTTTACTACTTATTTATCTTGAAATGTTGGTTGGGAGAGATAATGATGTCTGAGCTTTAGAAGCTCTGGTTCTGGCTGTGCCTCAGGAAGTGCAGCTGAGACTAAAGAAGTTGTGCCTTTAAAAATCCCCACTCCCTTGGTGAAAATCCCGATGGGTTCGGTGAAAATCCCGATGTGTTTTTGTGAGAATTCCGACGCATCGGGTGAAAATCCTGGCGTGTTTGTGATTTACCTCCCTCAGGGCAGGTGGCTCTGCCTTTGGGACCCGTGTCTGGGGTGCCTGGGGTGTCGGGAAGGACCCTGGAATAACAATGTCTGTGGAGCACAGTGGGAATTGTGTGCGGATCCAGCTGCAGCCCCGGACGGGCCACACACACGGAGACCCTGGCGAGGGGCCGGGGAGGCTGGTCCAGCTCAACTGCTGCCACCTAAACAAACACCAGCCACAGAGGCAGTGATTTAGTGCTTGATCTAAGTAGGTGACCACTGGGAAGTAAATCTTTCCAAGTGCTTCAGCGAGTCACTCCACATGTAATAAATAATGGAAATCCGGCAAGCTCTTTCTTTTTTTTCTTTTCTTCGGGGCTGGCAATTAAATTGACTAAATAGCCTTTGATAAACAATTATTTGAGTGCTAGCAGTCTCTTTTTTTACAGTAATGTGACAGGCTCTGGGTTTTTTTTTTGCCTTGCCTTTTGCTTAAGTTTGTAAACAGGGAGGGTAAGAGCTTAACAAATTCCACCTTAGATGCAGCACTGTTGCTAATGAGGATGATGGAAGAGATGCTGTTATTTGTCTCTCCCATTTCCTGTGGCTGCTTTTCCCTGGTCGGGCCTGTGAGTTCATTATAAGTTTACTAAAAGTTGAAAAGAAGGCTGGAGAAGCTTGTGCTAACCAAAACTTTTCACAGCATGCTAACTGAGAGAAATGCAGTTGGTAGAGCTCTTTGTGCTGTCCAAACGATCTTGGTTCAAGGTCTGAGTAGTTACTCTGCTCCAAACCACTGAGGATGTGTTGTTTGGTTAGCAAAGGTCACTGAGAGTTCAGGTTGTTTCCCAGGCAATTCCACCAGCTGAGGAGAGAGGAAGATGAAATGATTAATCCCTGGGTCAGTGTGAAAGTAATGACTCTCATATCACTTATATCACTTAATGTCTGTGTACTTCAGGACCTGAGAGTGGACACTTGAATGGATTTCTTGGAAGCCCGTTTTAGAAATAGCTGGCTTCTAATGTGCCTTATGTAATAGAAACATTAAGTGTTATCTTGTTAGTAATCTCAGAATTCTGAGTGCCACATGATTTTCCCCATCTCACCTCGGGTGTTCCTTCAGGTATTTCAGGTACACTGGAAATGCAGTGCATCATTTCTGTAGCCTTGAGGTAAGAAAAACAATTTCTGAAAGTGATTCCCTACCATATTAGTAGGTGTACAATTACCTACAAGGTGTATCTGTACAAGGCGTGACAGAAGTCCTGGTGAATTAATTAAGCTCTGCTATTTTCCTTGCTTAGCTATTAGATTATGTATTTGATTGCTGCTTCTGATAAGCAGTAGTTTGGAGAAATTAATTTAAAATACTGGCAATTTATCCCTTTAAAACTGGTATTGTTGAAAAAGGAAGAATCAAACACTGTGATGTATAAATTCTCTTCATTTTTTCTCAACCTGTTAGGATCTGTTTATTTCACTAGAACTATCCAATTGGACAAAAATTGTCATTTAGGTACTTTAAGGTGCACTATAAATTACACTATAAAGGGCATCTTTGTATTTCTTGAGTAGAATGAGAGCCTAAACATATATCAAGTATACTTAATGTGTTCATAAAATAACAGATTTGGATTTGTACAAGAAAAATTGTCAGTTATTCTTTCTCCCTCTTAGTGTTATTGTGTCGTCTCCCCTCCCTTCCTCTCCTCTCGAGTTTTTCAGATTTTCCCTTTTTGGAATACCTGCTGAGCATTTCAAATCCCTGTGTGGACATCAAGGCTTGCTTTCATTTGCAAATGCTTTCCTTTTAGGAGGAAGAAATCTTTAAATCATGGCATATTGGCAAGCTTTAGTTTCCCAAACACAAATTACAGAGGGCAGTAGGTGCTCTGGAAAAGAGATTACTGTGTGTGGGCTCTAAACCTCCACTGCAAGACCCCAGTCCTGTATTTGCTGTGAGGATGAGCAGCAGCCAGGGCCTGGAAACCAGCTAGAATCTCACCAGTGGTTTCTCTTCAGAAACTCTCTCACCTCTCACAGCTCCAGAGGAAGCATTCATCTTTCTACCTGCAAAGGCACAGGAGAGCTCTCAACCTCATGTTAACTCTTGGGTTCACTAAAATAGCAGTATAAAATATTGAACGTTTAAATACGTTTAAACCCTCTCAGAGCAACTTCAACACCTCTATTACTTCTGCTGCAGTTACAGAAAATGTCTTGAAATGTAAGAAAAGGGCAAATTCAGGATGTCCTGCATTTTTTACAAAGTGACAAATATGGAAATATTGTGGGGTGAGGAGATGAAGAAATAAGAGAGCTGCAGAACGTGCAGGGAGGAAAGTGTTACGCTTCCTGTTGATTTCTTTCCTTGTGCTGCAGTGATTTAAAATACACATCTTTGGTTTCCACTCTGAACTCAGTCTGTATTAGTAGACACAGAGAAAAATGACATTTTCTTTTAACACTGAAGAGAAGTCCCTAATTTCTGTGTCCACTCAGGACAGCAAGATCAGCTCTTTTTCTGGTGGAACAGCACTGCCGTAAGTTTAATATGGTAAACTTACCATACTAAGTTTGGTAAGTTTAAAAAACCTAAAAACCCTGTGAGGTGTTGTACCTGCCCATAGGATCTGACAAAGTGCTAATTACTGCCTGTTACATGTCAATATGTGGAATGAGTGTTTTTTTTATCATGAGGACAAAGCCAAAGCATCTTTGAGTTTTAAAATTTAAACGCCAGATTGCATATGGATTTGGAGCTGATGAGTAGAAGATTCAATTAGAATTGTTCTGAAATATGTTAGTCTCGGTGGAAAATGTGGTTCTCTTGCAAAAAATATGTTTCCTAGAAAGGCAGGTACATCACACAATTTCTAGAGTAGGTTTCTGGGTAGTATCATTCCAGGAAAAAGCTCTTTCATAGAAGATTATTTGTTTCATTCTCTTTTCTTGCTTCTCTCAGGTACCTCTGCAAATAATGCCTGACATTTAATTAAAAATTAGATGTCAACTGCTTTGTTGGGTACAAAGTGTAACTGGTGTTCTTCTTATTTTTGGAACCCAAAATCTAGTCTTTCTGCGTGTGTTTTTCTCAGATAAGTCCTAAGCTTTGGGGTTTTTTAAGAGTTTGAGGTACTGTTTTTTGTTCCGTTCATAAAAACACATTGTCTTTTCAGTGTGGGAATAATACCTATAGGTTATTACCTTAACACAGATTTGTAACAGAACATTGTCAATACTCTTAGGGGCTGCAGAGGTGCCAAAAACTGGGATTTGGAAGCAGGCAAGTTTTTTTTAATACCAGTTCTTTGCTCATTTAATTGATGGCTGTACATCTTGCAAAACAATGGGAGATTTATTTCCATTAATTTACACTGAACTTGTTGCCTTGCAGTTGTGTTTTGTACGTGTTCAGTTCCAGCTGGAATGAGAATTTGTTGTTCTATATAGATAATCCATCCCAGGAACATCAGGGATGAATTTTGCTATTTAGTTGGAATAAACCTGACAGTACCCTTTCAGTCTATCCTGAGTCCATTTTCTTCTCCTCTCAGCTGAATCGCTCTCAGGAAAGGGAAAAAAAAACCCCCCCCCAAAAAAAAAAAAAAACAACAACAAAAAAAACAACCAAAAAGAGAAGGATTTATCTAATGTAGCTTTTAGAGACTAACTTGAGCTGCTGATTAGCAAGTTCTGATTTAAGTGAGAGGTCTAAGCCTGAGGTGATGTGGGGAAGATACACAGTTAAGAAAAACTGAACTTGTCTGGCCTTCACAAGCACTGTTTTACTTCCAGTTTTGGTGAGGTTTTCTTTGCTAATAATTGAAAACAGAAGAATTTGCTGTCATCTTTTACTTCCCTGGGCTCACAAAGGAGTTAAAATTGTAGTCCTGTGACCTGCTGGGATTTTCTAAATCAGCCATTCACCGCCGCAGTTTTGGTTTTACCAGTGTTACTGACTTGGTGGACTGAAATACACTGAGCAGTGTAGGTTTCATCTCATTTAATACTAGTGAGACATTGCCCAGGACATGGGTCGAAACTGAGGAATTCAAATAAGGACTACATTAACATATACAGTATTTATTTTGGTTTTATATGCACTGATTTGTATGCAAGAAAACTGTTATGTTTCTGAGGCCACCTGAAGGTTTGGTTAGCTGTGATGAGGGGCAAACCCCCATGTTTTCCCTGACTGTAACTAACTAAATATGAGTTGTCTCTTCAAGAGATCAGAGAAATAACCAGCCTGCTCTTATGTGGGTGTGCTAGCTTTAAAAGCCTGTAAACTACATAACCAAGATGTTTTGTTCCCAAAAGTCCTTGCAGGCCGTGGGTAAATCACTAAAGATGTTTGGGAAGGGGATTTTAATAGGGCCCTTATGTGGACATGTGGTAGCAGAAGTGCTGTGCTAACCAGTGGAAGGGGGGCTGTTATCTCTAGTAGGTACATGACATAATTACAGTTTAGCAGTTCTTTTTTCAGTGATGTAATCTGGGGATAAAACCCGCATGACTGCAAAAAGGACATTCTTTCTGTGGAAAAGAACATGCAGATACCAGTCCTTTAATTTTTTTCCTTTTTGAATGTGGTCCTCCAGAACTTTTTTAAATCAATTTCTCTAAAACAACTATTTTCTTTGTTGAATGCCAAGATGTAAACTTACAGAGGATAAGACTGACCTTATTCACTGTCACTGAGGGTCTTCATTTGTGGGAAATAATCAGGACAGATAAAATGTGGAGAGAATAAGATAATAAAACAGTCTTTTTATTGATCCGGCTCTAGTAAAAACTGAGCACTCCCCAACTGAAAAACCCAAACACGAGATGAAAGACAGCAGATACCTAATTTTGGGTTTCATTTCTGTGGGACAGGCTAATACCTAAAACTGAGGAGTGTGACATCTACTCACACACCTCTGTTACCAACTGTTTTCAGGCCTGGTAGTGGGGAGCTGCTGCCTCTGCCCCTCGTGGCTGAGCTGTGTGTTTTATCTCAAGTTTGTCAGGCAAGGCTTGCAGAACACAAGCTGGTGCTCTGCCAGGGCTGCATGTGCTCATCAAACATTGTTTAGTCACTGCAGCATGTTTATGCCATCTGCAAATGCATGTGCTCCCCTTCCTGAACAATGCTCTTTAATCAAGACCACTATCGTGGAGAGGCTAGCGGGAGCAGTGTACATAATCAGCAGGATGCCAAAATTAGAGTTACACGTGCATTCTGCCCAACCCCACCACGTCAGCTCGGGGTAACAAGCTTCCAGAGGGTGCCACTTCTCTGGAATTAGTACCTGTATCCATAATCTCTCACACTTCTGTGTATATTATTCAGAGTCCCAAGTTGTTTAAAGAGCTTTGTGATAATAATAACAAATCAAGAGCAGTCGTGGAGAATTGTTAAGCCTGTAGGAATTGCCTGCTATCTTTTATTTGTTAGGAGACTCCATTTTCCAGGTCTGTCTAAACAGAAACATCCACTAAACTATTTCACATCTGTTGTGCTCCTTTCTTCATATTACAAAAGCATGAGCTTTTTGTTCCACATACTTTTCTGAACAATTTCTTCATTGTGTTAAAGCTCCTGTAACTTCTTGCTGGTTCTTTTTGCTGGGTACTAAAAGAGCTCTTAAAGAATGCAAATGTGTTTGAGGTGGTGTTAATTCCCCTGGCAAGAGCCAGGTGAAGTGTGCCAGGCAGTGTTCTGAGAATGTGTGTGTTCAGAGATGATGGTCATGATATTTGAATGATTTACATATGAATCATATGTGTATAATGATATATATTCATAAATATACACTCAATTTTAACCTTTCCATTTCTTGCAAAATAATAGAATAATTAGAGCTGATATGGACCTTATAGACAACTTCTGTTAACTTCTTGTGAATTTTTAATGGCAATTATTAAAGGTGTTTTGCTTCAACAATAACTTGTCTTCTCCTGATAGCCTAATGTTTTGTTGTGGGTTTGCTTGTGGTTTCTTTTTCCTATGAAAATCAGTAGTGTGGTAGGAGGAAATGTCTCTTCTGACAGTGCTGTAGTGCTTGACAAAGTTCGTCTAGTTAATCCCAGTATCCCTAGACCTGGTGAGACAACCACCTTGGACTTTTCTTCCTTCTCAAACCAATTTTTTTCTTATAAAAAACTTTTATATTTTAAATTTAATCTTTACATCTTTTTAATTGCAATTTTAAGGCTTTAAGCTAGATTTGGACAAAATCTATCTATCTAAACTCAGAGTTTCTCTGCTCCTTCAGGCGTGTTAGAGTTTCCGTATTGAAAAAGAGAAGCTTAAAACTGAGTCAGTGACGTGTCTGTCTGTCTTTCATAGGTTAAAATTTCATGACACCATAATTTTGTAGCGAGGCTCTCTCTGTGATTGCACGTCTAATTCAGAGGTCAACGAAATTCTGTTGACTGCTTTTTGTTTCATTTACCACATCTGACATACTTGGTCTCGATTCATCAAAACTGGGTGCAGTGAAACATTTCTCAATTATCTGCCAGTCTTGGATTTTAGTCAATTAATTTTCAGTTCTCTGTTGCTTTTACCTGAAGAAACTCTTGTATTTCATGGTGTGTGAGTGACTCTGCAGGTTTTGCTCAGTGACAGTTACAAAACTGGGTATTTTATGTACTTTAGCATGGAAAATGATGTCATTCAACAAATGGCAGCTACTTTAATTAAAAAAGAAATTAAAGTCCCTACATGTCAGGTCACATGGTTTAGGAAAATAACATCAATTCCATGACACAGGAGTGTTTTCCTTTCAGCTGCAACTTTAAACCTGATCCAGACCATGACATTGGAAAGAAATATATTTCCATATGGTAAAAGAAATGCAGTAATTTTTGTTGAAAAATTCATATGGGTTTCTCCATAAAGCTGTTAATGCTTCAATAGTCTGGTGGGTGACAAAAACCCTTTGTGCCTTATTGTTTTAGTGCTTTGGAAGAGAAAATGGCAATCAGGGGAGAGTGGTCTTTATCATAGGCACTCTTTTTAAAATTAGATATGAAATGTTACAACTTATTGGTATATGATGGCAACCTCAGGTTCTTTGGGCTATACTGAGCTCTCTGTAGCCTTAGATTAGGGGAGTGTGCATTGATTTGAAAAGGAAATCTGTATTTTGCTCTAAGGCTAAAACAGCAGCTAAGGAAAAAAAATATTCTGAAATTGGTTTTTGAACGTTGGGATGTGCTGTGGGAAATGCAGGGGAAAATGTGTGAAACCTTTTTTTTTTGTGTTCCTTTGAATTCAGAAAAGTAAATTTATAGTGCAGTGGTAACATATATGTGGTGGCAGTCTGTGGTATTTGCTTGAATCTGTCATGAGTGTTGTGTAATTACTGTTTTCTGAGTACTGTGTGGCAAGATGGAGACTGTATTTGTTAAAGCTTTTGGGTAATACTCAAAAACGGGTTATTGCTGACAAATAGCTGCTAACACCAAAGCTACAGAATTTGGGTAGTTTAGGAACTAACCCTGTCTCTTACATTAACACAGCTTGGATTGCACAATGACCTTATTAGCTGAAATGTTCTGGTATTTCTACAGAAACCCACTGGAAACTTACAGCAAGTTCTGAAAAAGTACATTTAACCTGTTAATTGACTTACGTGGCCTTTGTTGAAGGAACGTGCCTTTTGAGAAGTGAACATGCATTTTTACTTCAGAAAAAGAAAGTGCCAATAAAACCTGAAGTTGTAGCTAAGACATTGTTGAGCCCCATAGGGCTTTTGTTTTTTTCTTTTTCCAGTAATTAAGGACATCCCAAGTGATGTCTGAATGGACTCTTGGTTTGCCCTGAAGTTGGGCATTTAATTGAGAGCTTATCCTGCTACAGGTCCCAGCTGCTGTCCTCAGTGAAGAAGAGTGAGTGTCCATAGCCATGGGCTAAGGACGGTTGTTTGAGAGATAGGATCTGGTTTCCTTCAGTGTTTGTTTTCCAAGGATTATCTTCTGGTTGCAGTAGATGCCCAGCTGTTTAGCAGGTCCTAAATTTTCCATTCATTATCAACTTGACACCTATGCAAGATAGGCAAGATCTTGAGTTTCCATCAGGTCTTTCCCATGGGCATGGAAGCTAATTTTAAAACATTCTGTAGATAAAGCCTTCAAATGATTGTTTCAGAGCATTTTAGGTCATAAGATTCTTTTATTTTACTGTGTGCACTCTTGTAATTGGTGGGGAAGGCAGCAGTTGCAGGCAATGGCATGGACACTAGATAGTTTTGTAGTTGTGCTGTTGTAGGTATTTCAGTTTGGACACTTCTGTCAAAACATCTTTTTTTTTCTCTGGAAGTTCCACTGGGATTAACACTATGAAAATGCTGGTTGTTTTTGCTGAAACAGTTTTTCATAGTCCCCTCTCTGTGGTGACTTTAAAAGCTGATCTGTCTGCCTGTTGGCCTTCTCAGGCTCAGGGAGGTTTCGTGTACGTCTTCTCTGAAGAATTTCAGCCTGACTTTTTTGTTGTTTTACCTTTTCCAAGTGTTACACGAGGAAGTTCTCACTGCTGAGAGAGAGTGATGTGCAGCACTTAAGTCAGCAGTACAACAGATAGCCAAGAAAAAGAACCTGGAACTTTTAACTTATTTGTCAAACACAATTACAAGTGAGTTTGGGTTTCAGACATACTATTTATTGTTCAGTCCATTAGCTGGATCCTGTTGGAGCAAACAATCAAACACAGCTGAAGCAGCAGCTTTTCAGTTCGAAGCTTCTAAATTTTGATCATTTCAGCTATGTGACGTCCTCGTAAGTTGAAAATTATTTCTCAGTGCAACTCAGAGATTTCATTTGTTGAAAGGGGAAGTGTGAGATGTCAAGGGAGGGCTCACTTCTCATATTTGTGCTAAGCCTCAAAAACTGGCTACTAGGTCAGCCAATTTATGTCTCAATAGCTTTGGACTTGAACAGCAGTCATTCTTTACTGTGCCTTCACGGTGACTCAGCCCATGCAGATTTCCATCCCCCTTTTCCATCCCACTCCCCTGGATTAGTCATATGCAATTTAGGAGAATTAGAGAAGCTGTTTCTGGGCTCTCTCTGCAGACAGTTCTTGATTATCAAATGACAAAAGGACTTAATTCACAGATAGCTTGTAACTTGGAGACTTCATTCTGAACAGAAGTGAAAGCCTGTTCCTTTCCTTTAAAAAAAAAAAAAGTCACTGTGATAAAATCAGTGTCTGGATTTGTAAAGAAAAACATAATTACAATTTTGCACTAAATTCTGTTAGCACAAAAAATCAGCTAAAAAAAAATCTCAAAACTGATTCCATCTCTCATGGTCTGTTTGTAATATCCATCTTTTTTGCAATGTTTTCACTTTAATTTTCTGTCACCTTGCTTTTTTGAGTCCCTTCCCTGAAGCTTATTGCTGAGCACAGCTATACAATTATCAAGATGAAGATTAAAACGGCTAAAACACTGACTTTGGTGCCTGTTACACCTTGGAACTGCACGAGTACATTGTAAGCAAAGAACTTCCATGGCTCCCCTTCAGCATCTCATATGGCATCCATCTGTGGTCTTTTGGCAGCAGCCTGGGCTGCTGCATGGGAGTTTTTGGAGTTCAGAGCTAGCCTCATATCTGCCTTCCCATCACTCTGGAAGTTATGAAAATCCTTCATGGCTGCCCTGAAGTGAGGTATTAAAATATTACAGAAACATGAGATGTAATTAATAATGCTGCGAGTTAATAATGGGAATGTAGGCTTGAGGTTTGGTTGTTTTTTTGGGGTTTTTTTTGGTTTTTTTTTTAATAGCAAAGCCAATATCTTTGATTTAGTTTCTTTAGCTGTGTGTTCTCTCTGTGCAGATTATGGTGGATTTCCTATACACAGATGTAAAGGGTGATTGATTCTTGTTTGATTAATTTGCTTTATGCTGCCTTGCCTTTAGAAAAGGTAATAAAGACCATACAGATGGTTGAATCAAGTACATAGATCTATATCAACAAGATTTAAAGCATTTAAAGGATCAAAAGTCTCACTGTTTCTTGCTTAAGAAAGCACATTTAAATGAGGCTTTTCCTGCTTAAGTGGGAGTGTCAAAGTACAAAAGACTAGATATAAAAAAGAGTTTACAAAAGATAATGAGAATAATATAATGAAAAAAACCTGCAACTGATAAAATTAAGAGAATAAATTCTTTCTTTTTGAAAAAACATCCTGTGAATTGTGCTAGGCTTATATTCTTGTTAGGCTTACTGGGTTTCTGAATAATGCTGAAAAATTTGCCATCACTTCAGAGCAGACCAAGATGTTCCATTAGTATTTCTCCTCTGAATCTGAGAAGCAAAAATATTTGTGTGTCACAAAGACAATCCATTAGTTACTAGGGAAGATATTACATAGATGAAAACATTTAAATTACCATTCTCCTCAAATAAATGGTGTCCAAGAGAGCAAAAAGAATTGGCTGAACCGATTTCTGGCTTGCTCAAGTCTGGTTTTAATGCTAAATCCATGGGAAGTTAAGGAAGACTTGAAAATGTGCTACTGTTCTGTCAGCATGCAGTGGGTATCCTATCCCACTTGTTGGTGTTGAAATCTGAAGCTGCCTGTGCTGTAGTCAGTCTGGAATTAAAGTAATAGGCAAGTCTGCTAAAATACTAAAGGGATTACAGAATGAAAATGTAATTCTGGCTGGTAAATTTCCTTTACAAAAAAAATCCCTCTGCAGGACAGGATCAAGGCTTACATCCCTATAGTTACTCATGTCCAAAGAAGAGAATGTCAGGATTGCTTAGACTGACCTAAAAGTGAAAAAAAAAAAAAAGATTGCATCTGTGGATGAAGAATATCACAGTAGATTTTTTGAGGTAGTGTTGCAGAGGTTTCCATATTCTACACAAAAGCTGGATTTAATTACTTCCATTGAAATGTCTGAGGATTTGAGACTCAGTGAAATAAGTAATTGCTGTGGTTCTTACATCTGTACTTGTTGTTCAAGCCTAAAATATATGTGGTATGTTTCATGTCTACTGTAGATAGAAAGTCTCCATGAAATCTGAGGATTTCATCCCTGCATGTTGTGTCCTTGAGGTATCCACTGCTGTGTTTTCATGTGTTCAGAGAATAAAATGTCAGTGAATTCCCACATTAATTTTTATATCTTGTGTTAATCTTTGTCTTGATCATTGCTCTGAAATGAGAATCTGCCATGCAAGTTCTGCATTTCATTCCCCCATTTTGGTGAATTAGGTAAGGCAGAATAAAATCCAGGAATGGAAGTTGTATCAGAAACCAAAGATTTTCAGAAGTGCCAGGGCAGTGATGTGGCTCTTGACTCATACATCTGTGTTTGGCCTTATCATCTGCAGAGTGAAGAAATGAGACATCACTTTGAGATGGAGAGCAAAAAAAAAGTGTTTGAGTGCATTTTCCAAGTGGTGGAAATGGTTATCATGAGGAAACCAGGCAGTTTCTTGTTTCTTACAACAAAAGTGAGTCAAAAGATGTGATCTCTTAAAACAAGAATATGAGAGCAACCTCAGAACCTTAGAATTTAGCAGAAAGAGTTGTTGGAAATTGGAGAAATATTTTAAAGTTTCTTCAGAGGAGCCCTTTTGAAAGGGTTTGAGGGGAGTTTGGGCTTGCAGCTTTTGCCAGCAATTTTCCATATTGGAGAGACTTGAGCAAAGGTCAGAATTTAGACACTGGAAGTGAAATGGATACGTTTAATGTCTTGAATGTAGTGCTTTTTGAGACTGGGAAAAGCAAATTACTGTTTTCTCTCTGTAAACTCTTGGTGGTGGCAGTTCTGTGAATGAATAAGTATAGTTGTGGGGTTGTAAAATGGTGTGAAACATTTTTTTTTTCTGTGAAGTGGTTTGTGCCTGTGTGGAGGCTGGAGGTGGAGGTGAGAAAAGAAGAACATAAAGCAGGAAACCTCTGGGTGAGATATGTACATTTGGTGAGATAAACTGACACAGGGTCATCAGCCTCTCTCAGGGGGAGATGAGGAGAAGGACTGGGTTAAGCTGGGCAGTTCATTAAGGCAGAACAGCTGTAGCTTGACATTTTGGTGCTCTAAAACTGGGATTGGCCTAAGTTCATTTTGGATCCTTTCGGGTTTTGTGCATTCGGAGTGCTGTGTCTCCTTTGGCCCAGGACCATCAGTGCACATACAGTATAAAGCTGAGAAAATAGTGACTTGAACAAATGTGCTCTCCATGTCATGTTCAAAACAAACAGGCAGTGTATTGCTGTGGAAACCAGACAATAAACAAGTGAAAAAAGAGACAATCTCCCTTAAATTCACAGTGTGCGAGCAGTTAGTTCATTTAACAAGATTATCTTCTGCAGAGTGTTATCACCACATTGTAGCAACACTCAGTATCTGTATAAGTTGTTCTCAGCCTGCTTTTTATCCCTACAAATTTATATTTTAATAAAGCTAAGAAATATTGTGTGAATATTTAGGATGATTGCATAATTCAAGAAAAACACAGCACGAGGTTGGCTCTGATGGTCTTAGAAACCGAACAGAGAATGGTGTCTTGTTTCATTTTTGTTCATTTTTTTTTCCCCCCCTCCAGACCTCACTCCAGGTTCACAAACAAGCAAACAAAAGGAGTTAAGCTCAGTCTTTAGTCCCTGCCTCTGTACCTCAGCAGTGGATTTTGGAGCTGCTGTGGAGCCTGAGCTGACAGGCGAGGAGGCAGCGCCGGTCCAGGACAGGGTGGTTCCTGCTGGTTACTCACCCACTGGACAATATGCTGGAAAAGCTTGCAGCACTGCTCTTTTCACCAAGTTCCTGAGTTATGAAGGGCTTCTGTTCTGCCCTGGTTGCAGGCCATCACTTTTATTGTATCTCATTCGTTTTTGGAAGCGTCTTTCAGAACTCGCGTTGGTGGGTTGCAGTTACTGTAGTGGTCTAATGCAGACTGCTTTGGAAATACTCTGTGCCAATCTTTAAAATAATTTCCTCAGTATTTTTAAGTCTTCTAGCAAATCTTTAGACAGCTGAGACTGATCCATTTCCTCTTCTGAATCTGAAAAGCAAAAATATTTGTATCACGAAGACAGTCCATTGGTTACTAAGGAAGATATTACATAGATGAGCACACTTAAGTTTGTAACGTGTTGGATTCTATCATGAAATCAAGACTACTAGATCAATATAATTTCATGATAATTTTGTTGGCACCTTGTTTTATAAGGTAAAAATTACGTTTGCTTCTCAAAAAGAGAAGTGAACGTGTGTATTCACTTCACTTCTCTTTTGTTCCTTCAAAAAAGGCCACATAAGTTGATTAAAAGGTTAAATGTAACATTTTAAAATTGGTTTCAAATTGGTAATATCCTTGCTATGTTCATTAACCTTCATGGGTCTGTTCCTGCTGATCTGGATAATGAAGAGAAAAAACTTGGCTGCTCCTTGGGTTGTATCTGCACCAGCTTTATTTATTTGTGAATAAAAACACAGCAACACCTGTGACAGCCCTGTGCTGTAGGTGTCAGGTATGGTTCCTCAGCACTCCCAGGCACAGGGTGGGATTGTTGGGGCTGTCCTGTGCAGGGCCAGAACCTGGACTTGTAAGGGACCCATCAGAATCATCAATCTCAGGATATTCCATGATCCTAATAAAGTCCCAGATGTGGTAGCCCTCCTGGGCCCCTTGCTGTAGGCATGCAGTTAATTTAGGAGTATTAGGCCACTGAATTAATTAAAAAGTAGTCTCAGCTCTGTACCCAGACTGTTTTCTCTCTCCTGAATTGTATGAGAAGTGCACAATCTTATGACCTGTGGGAAGGCAACTGTTTTAAATATTAAAAATCTTTATGTAGTTGGTCCAGGTTGGAATTGCTTTAAGGCCTTGCCCTCCAGTTTCAGGTTGGCAGTCTGAGTGAATAAAACTTCCAGTCTTCCCTTGAAAGAAGTTTCTTTTGACTCTGGTACTAAGGCTCATATAAACTTACATTTTATTTCTTTCTTGGCTCGACTGGAGAACCACAGAGACAGGACTGTGCTCTGAGCCTCAGTGGGGCTGAAATGGGGTGTAACTCCTGAAACCTGACTGCTGTAAATAACGGCTCCAATATAAAGAAATTGCTAGTTGTGAGTGAACAATGGAAGTATTGTGTATTTGCATCAGTTTTGAGACAGCAACCAAAAAAACCCCACTCACAGGAGCACCATTTTGGTAAGGAGAAACATCAGAGTGGTGGCTGTGCATGGCTTGCTAACAGAAATGCACATCCCCTGACCTCACTTCAGGTGTGCTGGTTGAGATTGAAAAGTTGATGTTTTTTTTTACAGGTACCTGGAATTTTAAGTTAACAGTTGTTTTCCAGCTCAGCCCTGCAAGGAGAACAATCTCAGTGTCTGTAGGCAGATGGAAAGGTGAGGTAAAAATAACAGATGCCTTCTGAATAATCGCAAGTCTGGACTTGCTGAGGCTTCTCCCACAACCCTGCTGGGCAGGAGGTAATTTCTGAGAAGAGTGATTCTGCCTGTCAGGGAGGAGCTGGCCCACTGGGAGGGGCAGAAGAAGCTGAGGGGAAGGTCTCAGCTGCATCATAAAAGTTCCACTTTTACAAATCCAGTGATTCACCGGCGCTGCCTGGTGACCTGAGTCAGAGCTGGAGCGGGTGGTGACAGCAGCCAGCCCCATAGAAGGACATTAATTAGCTAATTGCTACTAAAAAGAAAGCTGTTAATAGCTCTCACTTTTCATTCAGCCCTACTAAATGCAGAGAATAATGCAGGCTGAGCAGGAATATTGAGGAAAAATTAATTAATTTTTTTTTTTGCCGATGTTATCTACAAATTGGATTAAAGCTGCTCAGTGCCACCATATTGTGATTGAAAGGCAATTAATGGACTTAGGATGAGCTTTCTGATGTTGGTAACTGGATTATTATACATGACAAATAGGTTTCAGGCTGTTCTAGGGAGTGAGGGGAAGAATTTAGCTTTACTGGACTAGCATATGATTTTTGGCAGGGAAAATTGTTCTGAAATTAAATGCTACAGTGAAGGAGAAAACTATGAAAAATAATGCTAAATGTAGGGCTTCACTTCCTTAAGGTTATAGACTACTTCCTGTATTTTCATCAAATATAATTTTAATTGCATTTCACTTTTTTTTGCATGGAATTTCTATACATATCAGTAGCATCTAGACCCCTTTATGTCATGTCTTAAAGAAAAAGAAGTACTGGTATGGGAAACATCCAAACTAAACAGTAATATATAAGATTTGAAGGCTAAGTGGATGCATTTTACTGATTTTTAAAAAATTATTCTTTATTTGTAACCTACCACAGTTGCCTAGCTGAATCAGAATTTTGGCTTTCACTCAAGTTTTGGCAGTCCCCATTGTGAACATTAGGGGAAACACTTAAATATGCATGGTTTAAAAGCTTAAAAATATCAAAAACCCTATGGAACAAAAGATAAGAGTTAATATATTTTAACCATATTATGACTTTGGGACAATGAAAAATCTTATGATTTCTTTTGTATGGGTCATTAGAGTTGGAGTTTAACTTGACAAAAGCAAACAAATATTTGTTCTCCTACTGCCATTACTGACTCCTTCCTTTACATTTCTTTCTGAATGACAACAGTTTGAAATGTTTAAATTAGAAAGGACAAACCTTAATGACAAATCCTTAAGAAAAGAGGTTGAGGACTTCTGAGTCCAGCCTGTGGAGAATGTGAGTAATGGCTGGAGAAGTGCTCATTAGCCAAAGGCAAGGAGAAGTGGATGCTGTGCTTTGTTAATATCCCTTTTCAGCAGCGGCTGAGATTGTCTAATCCAATTTTGTGTTATTGGAGGAAAATTTGAAGGCCTGTAAATTGTGGGCCATCTGCACTCAGGAGACTAAACTTTTAAGTTAAATAATCATGATTTCTATAGCTCTGGAAAGGAAATGGTGTAAATAACTGATTTATCACTCAGCTGTATACTGCAAAAACCTGCTTAGCTTCAGGTTGAAATAGATTTGTTCTTGTGTATTGTCACTTCTGCAGGTGTTAGAAAAGAACAAACAGAAGTTGACAACTACACTTATTTTGTTATTAAATTCTGTTTCTCTGTTCATTTTTCTTGAAAAACAGTCAAGTGGCTTCAATTTGAACAATGCTTCAGACAAGTAATCTGAGTTAAAAGAACTACTCTCAACATTGGACATTCATCTGTACTGATAAAAAAAACTTGGTGAAAAATGGATAGAAAGGAAATAGTCTGTGGCAAAATGAGTTGAGTTTTGAAGGAAGGGAGAAAAACAGTGGAATAGTGGAAAGAGAAACAGAAGGCAAACTCCTCATTTTTGTGTCTCAGTTCCCAGTGAAAGTGATTTGTAGCAAAAAGACACAATGGAGCTCACACTTGGAGAAGGGTATTTGAGTTTTCTAATGCTTTGTGAGGCCTAAGAAATAGCTGAAGGATGAGAGTTTTATCTGTTGCAAGATATTTAAACCCACCGAAATCGTGCTGAAATTTGTCATTTGCTGTTTTCTGTTTTGTTTTTGCTGAAGACGGAGTTGGCAGCTCAGAATACAAGAGGAAAAGGTTTTGGGATAGGTGTGATGATGCTGAAAATGAAGTATTTCAACAGGCAGACAAAATGCATTTGTAATGCTCTGACATTAATTTCTGCTCTGTCATTTTACCAGTTAACACCCTAATAGCTGGAGCAGTGCAAGAAAACACAATAACCACTGTCAGTGTGTGACCAGACCATTGTCTGGGCACAAATTCAGGAAAACAAAGACAAAACAGTGAAAAGCTAAAATTTCCACAGACTAGGTGTGAACCTGTAGGCAGTGGTTCTGCTTTTCAAAGCATTGGCCAATACAGACATTGGACTATTCAAAGTAAAGAAAAGGTAAAATGCAGAAGAGTTTTTAAATTTGCATTTTATTTCCATTTACAGAAGATACGCTGTAATCAAATTTCTAGTGTTCATCTTTATCAAAATTCTCCTCATACTACTAATTTCCCCGGCCTTTCAATTAACATAGATGCATAGTTTTTCATCTGTTTCTTCATAGTCTTTTGGTTGGACAATATGCAAGTGAAAAGAGTAAACACATTTTTTGATTGTTTTAAAGAAATTGTCACATTGCAGTCAAACAAGAATAGAAACCCTAAGCTGGAGTGGAAACCACCTTGACATAATTAGAGATCAGTTAATTTTTTTTTTTTAATTCACAAGTTTATTTTTTATTTTCCATTAATAGGAAATATGAAAAAAAAGCTCTGTTAAGGGGAAAGAAGAATAAAGGTAAAATGCTGGGCTTGCACAGGTAGTTACACTGTATTTAAAAGGTGCTGTAAGCTTACATGAATGATTAAAAAGAGAGCCCACAGGACCTGAGTATTTGCTGATACTTTAAGTTGTCTATGAATTGGAGTAGTGCTTGAATTGGAGTAGTGCTTGAATAGTATTCCTTTATTTTCTGTCCATGGTAACCATGACAAATTAACCCAAAACATTCACTGTCACTAGAGAACATAAATCTTTCTTTTCTAACATTTTTGCTGTATGCAGTTAAAATAAACAGCTTTATTTCCTGCAAGCCCTTGTGAAATAGCCATTATGAATCAAACATTGAGAGTTTCACTCTCAAGCATGAAAGCCTCTGAACAATGTATATTTTGGTACATATTGAACATTTTCTGTAAGCTCCCATAAATAAATCCAGGAAATGTCGGTCCCTTGAGTACTACCTTCATTAAATCTGGAGCAGCTGTTGTTGAACTTCCACCCAAACATATAATGGAGTCCTTGACATCAAAAACTCTTCCATGGCTGGCATATTATTGTAAGTCTTTGTAAACACGCATTTGTTCTGAAAGAGGGCTGATTCTATCAAAACCACCAACTGGTTCGGGCTGTGGAAAATGGAACTCTAAACCCGTTATGCTCTGGAAGATGATTAATGGTAAACAAACTTGCATTAATTGTTTATTTGGGTTTTTTTTGTTTGTTTGTTTGTTTGTTGGGCTGGTTTTTATTTGTTTGTTTGTAGGGGTTTTTGTTTCTTTTTGGGGGGTTTTTGTTTGTTTCTTTTGGTTTTTTTGTTGGTTTTTTTTTTTTGATGTGTGGGGGTTTTTGGGGTTTGGGGTTTTTTTTTGGTTTTTTTTGGTTGGTTGGTTTTCTTGGTGTTTTTTTGGGTTTTTTTTTCTTTTTTTTTTTGCTGCTTGTTTGGTGAGGTTTTTTTTTTTTTGTTGTTTTGGTTTGTTTTGGTTTTGTTTTGAGTTCATTTTTGTTGGTTTTGGGGTGGAAGGGTTTGTTGCCTCAGCATTCTCCAGGATGAGAGAGTGGCAGAGAACCTTGGTGTGATGATGGAATAATTATCACATAGTGTTCGAAGAGCTTTAAGATACGTTTCCTGAAATCACGGTGTTGCCATGGCTGAAAATAATAATGCTAGAAAATTGTATTCCCCTTACATTCTTACAAGTTGAGTAGGGCCAGAATATGTTAATGTTTCATCACTCTGGGGGATTAAATTGCTCTGAGTTTTTTGTATCATTGGTTTTCTACAGTTTTTACTACTTCATTGAATCACTTTAAAGTCATGAAACTGTGGAATGGTTTTGGCTGGAAGGGACCCTGAAGCTCACCCTAAAGTGCCGCCCCTGCCATGGCAGGGACACCTCCCAGTGTCCCAGTGTGCAGCCTGGCCTTGGGCACTGCCAGGGATGCAGGGGCAGCCCCAGCTGCTCTGGGCACCCTGTGCCAGGGCCTGCCCACCCTGCCAGGGAACAATTCCTCATTGCCAAGATCCCAGCCAGCCCTGCCCTCTGGCACTGGCAGCCATTGCCTGGCTGCTGTCCCTGCAGCCCTTGGCAATTGTCTGTGTCCACCTTTGCTGCAGCCCCTTCAGGCCCTGGCAGGGGCTCTGGGCTCTCCCTGGAGCCTTCCCTTCCCCAGGTGAGCACCCCCAGCCCTCCCAGCTTTCCTCCAGAGCAGAGGAGCTCCAACCCTGGAGCAGCTCCATGGCTTCCTCTGGATCTGCTCCAGCAGCTCCTTGTTTTTCTCGTGCTGAGCTCCAGGCCTCCACAATCCATCCAACATCTGATTTCACCCCAAGGGTCCGTGGAAGGAGCCCTCACTGTTCAGAACAGAGTGAACTGCTGCTGATTACCCAGTGAGATTCCACCTTTCAGGTCTCCAGGCATCACCAGTCCAAGTGCTCTTTGTCTGAAATAGTATGAACCCAGTTTAAAATTGCAGATGGAGAAAGTCTTCCCGTGAACTCAGAAGTGTTTTATTTTTCACTGGGCAGAAGTTCTCATGCTAGAAGGGATTGTTTCATGTACTCCTCCAACACTGCAACTTCCCAGCTTTTCTGCCAGGAAGTGGCTGCTTGCTGGACAAGTCAGTCATCACAGTTGATTTGTGTTATTGTTTGTTTTACTTACAGCTTATTTAAATAGAATGTTATATTTAAATGTTGCTCCCAATTTATCAAGGAGAAAAGTGAGAGGGGTCATCCTGTTTGGATTTTGCTTTTCAGTTGCTATTTTTTAACTTGAGAACCAGTGGAAAGGAAAAGGAAACTTGTGTATAAGACTTATGTTACTGCTTTAGAGAAGAGAGGCAATAATCATGGCATGATAGACAACTTATATTTATAAATAAATCCATCCTTAGCTACAATTAATGAACTGAAGTAGAGGAGCACTAAGTATCCTGACCTCTTGCACAATGGGCTCCTCCCAGTGGGTTTTGAAATACAGTATTTGTTTTCATAGTAGTTAGGATTCCTCCTCATTTTGACGTGAATTATCTTGCAGCTCTGCAGAGAGCTGTCTTTCCTCTTGGGAAGGGTATGACAAAAGTGTTTTGTTCTCCATTGGTGAGATCTGCCTCACTATGTGTGGGGGAAAGAGAACAATGTCCCTAAAAACAGTTTTGCAATTGCACAGTTTTAGCTGCAGTCCTATTATTTGTATAGAATGCTCCCCTAATTGCTAATCTGTGAAATTTATATGAAAGTAAGAGATCAGTTAATTATTGTTGTAGACTACTTTCCTAAATTATTAATCCAGGAAATTTGTATGAAGGTATGATATCAATTAATTCCTGAGATTTTATTTAGATGAAAACAGAAGCTTGATTTCCTGGGCATGTTTCTTATACTATGTAATCTCTCGAGCCACAGAGGGTTTATTCACTTGGTGGTACATCTTCTTTTCTGGAAGGGGCTCTCTGAATCTCATTCAGACATGACACAGGTGGTCATGACTGTGATATTTTGTAGTAAACCACCTCTAACTTCAGGTTTAAGAAAGAGAAATCATGATTGCTGCAGCTGTAGCTACTTAATTCTGCACACAGTAGATGATTCTATGCACACCAGTGTTGGTTCTTGAGATATCTGATAAGACACCTCCTATCTCATAAGATTCTGCTCAAATTTATTTAGAGAGAGGTGAAATAGATTAATTTGCTGGTTTTGTCTTGTTTTTCCTTATGATCCTCCAGATGTAAGTTCTCAGATGTGTGAGATACAACCTCTCTGCTAAGACTGTGAAAACTTGGAGAGCCAACGTCCATTTTGCACTTTTATGCAGTTTCTAGTAACTTTTTAACACCCTTCTGCATTCCATGTGTTTTGGAAGTAGCTGATCTGCAGTTCTTGGTGTAGGAATTTTGCATTTTTGGGTTAGTCCACTCACTATCTCTGAGGAACCCCAACTTGCTGGAAGTTGGGTTGGGCAGATGGTGGATGAATTACACTTATTTTTAAAGTTAAACTTCTGGATTTTGAAGACCCAAATATTTCCAATGTATTTTTAAAGGCTTAACAATGGAGGTTCTTGCATCTGCTGTGGAAGGCTGTGTTTCTGCTGGATTTCAACACATAAAGGTGATGAAATTATTATCAGATCTCTTTTGCTTCTTGGAAATTTCATCCCCACATTCAGTTAGTATGGCCTCATTTTTGTTTTAATTTCCAGCATATTTGAATTGCTACACTCCAGTAGATACAAGCAAAATGTAGAGACTATAAACATGCTGCTTTTGCAAGTTTCAGTGTGCTCTGACATAAATAATGTTAACAGAAATTTGCATAAGAGTTACCTATTTTCTTTTCTTCCTTGGTACTATTTTCAAGCAACATTTGCTGTGATTACCATCACCACTTTCCAATGGCTCAAAGTAAGGGAAAAGAAATTATTTAGCAGTGTTGAGCATCCTTACTTAACTTTTATTTGTTTTAATGATTGTTTAAATGTTAACATGCCAAAAAAATCCAGTGAGCTCTGAGGTTGGTCTGAGTGGTGTTGGCTACTGGCTGCAGGACTCTGGTCTTGCAAAACATGGAATAATATTCTTAATTCTGCAAGTCAGGCGCAGCATAGGGGTATCTCCTGTTGTTTTGGGTTTTTTTTTTTTTTTATGAGTTCCTATACTTTGGGGTTTTGGCAGCAAAGAGCCTATTCCAGTGTGCTGTGCTGTTGCTCTGGTTCATCTCTGGCTCCTGTTTGTGTGGGCTGGTGCAGTCACTAGCACAGTTCTGCTTCCCAGCCTGGGCTGTTTCACACTGTGCCAGCGTCACAGCAGTTCAGCTGCTGGGGGGGCTTGAAAGCACCACTTTCCCCCAGCTTACATCCCAGGATAAATAATCACATCTCATGTGTTTAAACCAGCTGTCCCGGAGCGTGGAATGGTTTCTCTTCAAAATTCCCCTCGTGTGTTTCCGTGGGCTTTGCGTGCACAAGGTGGGATTTGCTCATAGGAGCATTTTCCTTGCACGTCCCCAAGGAAATATTTGTGTTCCTCTGGTGGGAAGCAAGTTTAGTGATCAGTTTTGGGGCTTCAGAAATGGTGGTGGGTCTCTCCTGTTTCCTCAGGCAGGGATGGTTTTAGATGTTATTTGGGGCCAGGTTTTTGCAGGTCTGTGGGTGAGCATGCAGTGCAGGAGGCTGCCAAGGACCCCAGTGAAGTTATATTTAGCAAAGTGCAGATAACTGCTTGCCTGAGGACAGCTCAGACCATGCAAGTACTTGTTTTATCCTCGTCATAAAAGAACCTACATGAACATGTCAGGCCTCTTTAGCTCTGGACATGACATTGTCTCACCAAGCACTGTCTGTTTGACAGTGAAATATTGATACAAAGTCAGAAAAATGGTAAAATTAAACTTCTTGCCACTCTCTCTGTGTGCAGGGCTCAGTGTAGGGTGGTCTTGCAGTCAGCTATTGCATCAGAGCTGCCTGGGGAGGGCTTCCCCAAATCACCAGAACCAGAACCTGCCCTTCAAAATGGGTTCCTGACAGACACATCCCTTTAGATCTTATTTTGCCCATGATTTTAGAATAGTGACATTTTTTTAATGCTGATAACTGATGGTTGATGTTTGGCACTGAGACATTTTGTGCTCTCTGTCTTCAGCTTGCATTTGCTGCTGTGCATCTTCTTTTCCAGCTTGTTGCTGACTGAAATATATGTTTATTGAGTTTTGCCTTTTTTACCACCTCAATTTATGCATCGTTCTCTGATTGTTGGTTTTTTCATGGGCTTTTTTTTGTTTGTTTGTTTGTTTGCTTGTTGGATTGGTTTTTTTGGTTGGTTGGTGGGTTTTTTCTTCTTATCAATTGTGTTAAACAGCACTAGCCCAACCAGATGTTCCTTAAGGTGATCACACTGCTAGTATTTTATTATTCTGTAGTAAATAAGATAGCATTATTAGTATCTTAATATTATATTATTATCCTAATAATATGAATGCTTAGAAATTGAACCAGCACAAAGCAAAAACCAAAGCCAAACAAAACCACACAATTCCAGCATTTTCTGGTTCATAAGAAACCTTTAGTTCTGTAGATTTCAGAAAATCCAGAGTCTCCCTTTTGGGCTGGTTTGCTGGCCAGTAAAAATTAAGAAAATAAAACACAGCAGACCTGAACAATGATGTTCTCCCTCCACTGAAATTACTGCGAAGATGAAATTAAATTCTGTGGTTCTTTGCCACATTGAGCCATTTCTGTGATAAGTGTTCTCCTCTTGGCCTCTGACAAACTCCTGGGGCCATCCAGAGGAAGCCTGTCCCTGCCTCTGTGCTGGGAGACTGCAAAATTAAGGAGACTTCACTCATTTTACTTGATTCCTTGGAAATTTTTGCCTCTGTTTTGTTCTGCAAATCAAATGCCCTGGTGTGGCTTTTTGGTGCCTCGTCTGAGCACCTCATGTTCTAAGACATGATCCCATAAAGTCTCCAGTTGTGTTCTATAGGATCTTGGTGGTGAGAGGAAAAAATGCTTTCCCTCATCCAGGGTTGGTGGTTGTTTTCTTGGCTTAAGAAAACAGTAATTCTCTAAATACTTCATCACGAAAACTTTTGAAAACGGTATTATGCAGAAAAGAAAGTAAATGTTTTGTTTGTGTTGCTAGCAACCAGTTTAGTCTAACTTTTTTATCTATGAACTATATTTCTTTTTCAGATGAGAATTTATAAGATTTCAGGGAAAAATATTTTCTAATTGAATCCATTCCAGCTTTTCATCTGAGTAGAAACTTCCATTGTAAGAAGACGTATTAGAATTGCGTTCATTTAAAGCATTAAGTAAGAGATTTAACATAGGAAATTTTTTTTGTCTTTAGATAGATTCAGGTGATTTGAATTTTCAGAAAATCTATTATTAGAACTTAATACGGGTTTCTTGAATGCAAAGATTTTGATGCCTTTTATCATTATAATAATCCATAAAGAAAAATTTCTTGCTGGAGTTGAATTTGTAGTGCCCATGAATGGATCTGACATAGAACTTAATAACCATATTATTCAAGATGAAGTGGCATTTGATCACTCAGGAATGACCTATGATGAGTTAATGCTCTGAAATGGCCTTTACCTATGGAATAAAAATGTCATATTTTAATTATTCTTACATGATAGCACATGTAGTTCTGACTGGGGTCAGACAATGGTTCCTCCAGACATTTTTGGGGAAAATGGCCCCATGGACAATCAGTTTAGAGTTCAAGATGTTCTTCTGCTCCTGCTGGACCTGGGAATGGCTCAAGTGTGAGCTGCCCCCCTATGTCATTAATTCCATGTGAGAGCTGGGTTCCCCTCGTGGCTCTCTGTTGGGACCACTGTGGTCACAAACACTTTGGTGTTTGTGGGTTCTTCTTGTGACACAAAAAGGGGGAAAATGCACCCCTCAACCCACCTCCCACCAAGTGGGAATCTCTGTTAGCCGTAAAAATATCCATCCTGCTATTACCAGAGTGTGTAGTCTAGAACAAATGCTTGTTTTCAAATTTCTACCCCTCTGACAGTGAAACAAGGTGAAGTACTCCTTGATTTTTAAAAATACTTCTTTCATTCTTATTTTTCTTAAAGCTTACTTAAAGAGTCTCCTAAGGGATGGGGGGGACCTTTTTCTGCTGGTGAAATTGAACAATAAGAATAGGGATGTAACTGTAGGGAGAGGGAAATCAGTTAAGGTTTTTTCACCTGCATTGCATTCCTGAACCTGAACTTACACTGATTTCTTTCTATGAAAGTAAGAAAATACTGAAAATAAGATTTGATTTTTCTACGAAAACAAGATTTTGGCCGTTTTTTTTTTTTTTTTCTTTGTTGGTTTCTTTAGGCTCTTGGATGGAAAGAAATGTTCTATTCATGTCTTGACAATTTACAGAAGTGTTTATGTCCTTCCATGAACTCAGCGCTGCTTGGAATTTTGGCTTTGCTGGAACTTTTTCATGCTCAGTACATATATCTCATGATGCATTGAGTTGTTTCCACGTTTGTGGGTGGGGCACAGCACACACAGATGTTCAGATTGCTCAGATTAGGTACACAGTCTTCAATCTGCTTTTTTTTTTTTTTTTTTTTTAATGGGATAGAATAACTCCATTCAATGAAGTTTTTATTAAGTAGTTAGGTGTTTGGATATTAAAGCTTCAGCAAGTGGCTGTCAACATTCTGAAGGGATTTTTTTTTTTTTCAAACAAAGGGTGAAGTACCGTCCTGAAAATAGTCAATGGTTGCTGTAAACGAGTGCAGCGTTATTTCTCACACTGGAAAATTGTTTGCAGTGCTTAGCTGGGAACACTTTTATATTTTGCCTCGGTCTAGGCATTATCTCATGCTTATTCACGTGGTCATACATTTACTTTCCAAAGAGGGGGGGGAGAAAGAAAAAAAAAAAAAAGTCATGTGCAACCCTGGAGCTGTTTACTGCCAGCATATTCGGGGGGAATCAGACCCAGATTACTGCAGAACGTTGGCACGTCAGCTCCAAGGGTGTATTCACCCAGCACTTTATAGTTTCCATTACTTCCCAAAGCCTAAAGGTCAAGTGTTTGAAGGGAAGCAGCTCCCAAGACAAGTTGTCTTCATATCTGACACTTATTACTCCAGACATTTCAGTTGTGCTTTATTATATTTTTTAAAGGAAAGCTGCAGTCTGGGCTTCACATGTAGGAATAGGATCAGTTGACAGGTAGAATTAAAATACTCCTATTATGCAGCACGTAATGTGGTGGTGTTTTTTTTAATCTTGGAAGTATTAATCATTTATATTTTGTTACCTTGGAACCTTTACTGACAGTAACATCACCAAGCACTCCTGCAAGTCCTGCTTTTATTTTGGAGATTTTTGGCTGAAAGCGCATTTATATGGGTCTACCTCTCATAATGTTTGTAGAAACTTCTCTGGAGGTTTTAAAAGGCTTGCATGGTGCTTTTTCCAGTGTTTCATGTTCATACTACATATGCTTTGCGACTGTTCAGAAAAAGAACTTCACTCTGCTCCTTTAAGCATTTTACTTAAGTTGTCGTTTTTTTCTGGAATAATTTCTGAATTGGAAACCTGAACATAAATGAAGATTTTAAAACAAACAAACAAAACAAAAAAACCAAACAAAAAAAATCCGAAAATGCCATCAGATTAAATTAAAAATCCTTGGCAGGTATCCTTTCATACTTTCAGGGAGGCTCAAGCCTCAAACTCAAGGAAGGTGCTCTGTGATAAGTTTGTGTGGCAGTTGTTTTATGGTAATGGGCCTATGTTCTGTTCTTAGCCTCTAGGAAATAAACTCTGATTTAAGCTATCTCAGGGAAAGATAGGGCTTTCCCTCTGAAATCTGAATTAACACAGTTGGGAACTGTTCATGCATTTAAGCCCTGAGACCTGAATCCAGATGTTATGTCTAAAGTCTATTGTATTATTGCCACACTATAAATAACATGAAAAACAAGGAAGAAAACAAGGTCAGATCTCTAAGTAAAGCTGATTTCCTAATTCATTTAGGGCAGGTTTTAAAAATAATAAAAACTGCAAGTGTTTCACCCTGCTTCCTAAGGAAACAAAGCTTATGTGGTCATGCTGTGTGCCTCTGCTGACTGCCAGCCTCTTGCCTCCTCCCTTTCCCCCCCAATAACTTCTGAAACTCCTGGACAATTTCAAACAGATTTGACAGGAGTAAAGGTCTCAGAGATATCAGGTTCCTACTAGTTTCATGGAAATAGGTGCCTGGATGTAGAAAAAGAGACCCTATTCATGTGCCTGCTTTGGAAAAAGCTGCGGAATGAGATCAACTGTATTATTAGACACTAGCAAATCCTCATGGGAGAGGAGAGAAGTTATGAATGCATTAAATAAGGGAAAAGCTTTGACTGGATTTCTCACCTTTTTAGACATTAGGGGATCCAGCACAAGAGTCATAGCCATAGGAAACCAGCCTTCAGTAGTTCCATTGCTCACAGACATTGCTCCTGCTCGGCGAGGTGGGAGCACATCTGATCCTGCCTGGAGCCACGGAATTAATGAGGGAAAAGGTGAAAAAAAATAAAAAAAAAAAAAGGTCCTTTAAGGGTGTCCTGCTTCACTCCTCTTTGTTAGCTCCCTTCAGAGGCAGAGGGGTAGCAGATAGCTGAATGTACAGTATTGCCTGAAGTACAGAAGGGAGTGATAAAAAGAGGGGAAGCATACAAGAGGAATAAAGCATTTGGCGTGCATGCATAGAGTGCAAACCAGCTGGTTTTTGTGTGGTGAAATAGGGATTTCATACCAAATCCAACAAAGTGCTTGAATTGTTGGTTCTTCACATAATCACGTTATCACTGTTTGTGGAATTATAAGGTGTAGTTGCCCGTTCCATATTTATTGTTCTAAAAAGTAACTTCTGCACCTGATTTTTATAGATTTTTGCCTTTGGCTTTTTTACTCCATCTCCAATTGCTTTGAATTTTTTTTTCCTCTGGTGAAGTGAAGCAATTTATGTGATTACTACTGGGGGGAAAAAAAAAGGAAAAAAAGTGGAAGAGATACCTGGTGTTACAAGTGCTGAGTATTACTGCTGCAGTTCATTTTAGTATTCAGTGTATTTCTAATTTTAAGGGATTCAGTTGCAAAGTGGCCAAGAAATGGGTGGGTGGGGGGAAATTAGGGGCAGCTTTATGTGGCTTAGCACCCTGAGGGATGAGCATTTCTGTGGTGCAAATGATCTGCAACTTTATTCAGTTCATGCATTCTTAGGAAATGCATCTCACTTTTTATAAAGATATTATTTGGGTCTTGCATATATATATATATATATTTATCTGTGTGTCTGTATAGGTTTAAGGTTAGTTAAGAGGAAGTGCTCTCATAAGCAATATTTTTTAGAGTAAGACTGAAAGAAATGGTTGCAGAGCACTTTGAGGCACTGGAATCACAGCCTGGGTAGATCCTGACCAGACCATGCCACAGCTGTCAAAATTCAGTAGCTAAAGACCCTCTCAGCCTGGGTGGGATTAAGCTTCACAGAAGTAGCTGATGGTATAGATATGTGAAATACGGTGTTTCTGGGGAGTGTAGAGATTAAACAAGGAAGTTTTCCAAAGGCTTTAAGGAAAGACATATAGATATAAAGCCTTTTGTGAAAGAAATCCAAGTAGTTACTTGCTCAGTAGGTGTTTCTGGTACTCTAACCTATGTACATGGCTTTCTTTTTTCTTGGAGGGGGGTCTTTAAGAATTATCTGATGTTCTAACTATTTTAATTTACCATTTTTAATTCCAAAACTATCTGGAGAACCAGGTATCCTAAAATGTAGATCATTCCTGTATCCTGGTGATTCTTACACAGGGTACATGTGGCAGGGTTAAAGGAAAGAAATGAAACATGCAAATTGATTTATGTGACATGTGAACACTATCAGTATTAAAGTCTGTGTCTGTTTTCTGTGGATTTTCACTGTCTACTTCGACGTGGTTTATATTTGAAATTAAATGTACAATCCTGGTCATTCGCAGTCAAGAAATGCAACCTGAACTTGAGAGGGAGGTTGTGTGGTATGAGGGATAGAGAAAGTAACACCTATGTAGCCAAAGCTACATGGAGCTTCAGTCCAACATAAAAAAAAATACTTGCCAATAAATACTGGCTGAGAAATGTATTTCTCTATAAATTATGGAGTCTGAACATGACAGAGGGAAAAGAACACTCCATGCCAGGGAATAGAGTATGTCTTAGAACAAATGGATACAAATTGGGCATGTGTGTGTATGTGTGTTTAGGAGACAAATTAGGAGAAAATAACTCAACTACACTAAAGAGATGAAGAAAATCTTGTGAAAAGTTAAATTTCTGTATGAGGGGGTTTATGTGACACTGTTTCTTGTGATTGCACAGAGCTGCAGGTGCCACAAAAATGATGTTCTGACCTCCAGACCTCTTTCCCAGTCAGTAACTCCATCAAGAGATTTCAGGATCAGAGCCTGCTGCCCAGGCTGAGCATGGGCTGGATGAGGGGTGGAAGGAATAACAGAGCTTTCCTTGTCCCTTTGGGGATGGGTATCAGTGTGTTTGAGCACCTGGCGATGTTCCCAATTTCTCTGTGGTTTCCCTCCTGGCGCCCCAATCCTTACAGGGCCCACAGTGCCATGAATGTGTGGGGTTGAGGGTGTGAGGAACAGTGGAGCGCTCTCCAGAAAATACCTGGGAGCTGCTCCCATGCAAAACAGGGAATCCAGAAGGAATTTAATTTCCAGTGGGCATGGAGCTAATAGGATGGCAATTCTGAAGGTTTCTGCAGCGTGTGGTAAAAACCTGAGAGAAATCTCAATCACATCAGCTGTTTTGCTCTAAGAGTAGATGCAATGCCTTCCACAGGGGGGGGAAGTTTGTTGCAGGCAGGGTTTTTTTGTTGAACTTGTTTTTTTGGAGTTGGTGATCATATTTTTACACCGTCTGATGTAACCTGACAGATTTCTTGGCTTCCATGGTGCTGTGTAATTTTTTCTAGCCTCCTAGAGTCTGCTGTTACAAAAGCAACTTCTGCTTTCACGTTGTCATCACTGTATTGTGCAAGTCCAGTGCACTCGTTTTATTACCACGCCCAGGGATGTCATAGTTACTGCTGAATGATTTCCCTCGAGATAATAGTGGCACAGCTTTAAAAAATCAAGACCACTCACTGATTGACTTAAGAAATAAAAATGGTATAATGCTTTCCAGATTCAAGCTTGTAACAATACTTTCTTTGTGTAAGTGTCAGCATCATTCATTTGTAGGTCATATTCTTTAACCCTGTACATGAATTTTCATTAACATTTTTCTCTTTTAAATTCTTAGGTATTTTCATAGTGAAAGCTTATTTTTGTCCAAGTGTCGATTCTACCTTATTTCAGAGTCTGTGGAGTAGGAGAGGTAGCTGATATTTAACAGGGAATCACAGCCTGTCTTGCAAGAGCTCCACTTCTCAACAGAGAAAAAGAAAGTTGCTGTATCTCACATGCAAGGCACAACTTCCTTTTGTACCAATTCCTCTGGAATTCAATTAATTCCAGTTTAATTATGACATTCCGACTCCGTGGTAAAGAATTTGCTTTCAGCACCAGCAGTAGACAAAGGTATTGCAGGGGACTTTAGGGTAGCTCACCTGTGCAGCTTTTAACAGCTTCTCCTGGCAGGATTTTTCTAGGTGGCCACAGAGCTGGTAAGAAGGACTGGGGCACCTCTGCTACAAAAACAGGCTGAGAAAACTGGGTTTGTTCACCCTGTGAAGGAGCAGGTTCTGTGGAGACCTGAGAGCACCATCGAGGATGTGAAGGGGCTGCAGGGAAAGGACTTTGCCTTGGGAACTGGAGGGACAGGGCAAGGGGGAAAGGGTAGGAATTTAAAGAGGGGAAATTTAGGTGAGATGTTAGGAAGAAATTGTTCCCTGGGAGGCCCTGGCACAGGTTCCCAGAGAAGCTGTGTCTGTCCCTGGATCCAAGGCCAGGCTGGATGGGGCTTGGAGCAGCCTGGGACAGTGGAAGGTGTCCCTGCCATGGCAGGGGTGGCACTGGATGGGATTTAGGGTCCCTTCCAGCCCTTCACATTCTCTGATTCTGTGATTCGGTGCTCGGAACAGGGCAGTGACAAAAGGATTTGTTGTTGTGTGGATCTGCAGGGCTTTCCTGCTCCAGCACAGGGGTCACAGCTGCTTTCACAGACTCCAAGAAGCCAGACAGGGACTGCACAGCTGCTCCGTGCTGGTGGGCTGCTCTGGAATTTATTTTTTTCCCCCACAAATTCCTCTTTGATATGTCCCTGGGGAAAGGACATTGCTTGGGCAATACCTTGCAGGAGGCAGCAGCATCTGTGTGCGAGGATGTAGGTGTTTGTGGGTGTGCTAGCTCAGTCTGAAATGCTGTTTTAGGGGCAGAGCACAGGGATCTCTGTGTCTCACCCAGGGGCAGGAGAAGTGGAAGCTGAGTGAGCTGAGTTAGAGCTTGTAACAGGCTGTGCAAGGTTGGCTTGTGTGATTGAACCTCTGTCATTCAGTTCACATGCTGGGAATATTTTCATTTCAAAATCAGACCTAAGTACCTGTGAAGTGTGCTCTCTCCAAAAATTATTTGTTAATTAGTTTTCAAAACAGAGAAGGAAAAATTGAAATACTGTGGGTTAAGATTTAATAGGAGAGCACTTTGAGGCAGTGGAATCACAAATATATCATATATATCTATCCATACATCTGTATCTATATATCTGCTATACCCTGCCAGGACAACAAGGACAGGATCTATCTAATTTCGTGGTAGTACAGAATTCCTTAAATATGCTGTGGGTAAAAAAATATTGTTAGAAAAGGTTGTTAGAATATTTTACTAATACAGAGAGAAATCACAACCAGCAAAGCAGATGTAATGAGAGTTTCTAGCATGATTTCTTTTTTTCATATAGACACAGTGAAAAGTTGTTGTTATTTGAAATAAACTCACTGTTAGTGTTTAGTTTCAGATTCTGACTTTGAAGAGAGGCATTGCTGTGTGTCTGTCTCCTTTCAGTGCATAACCTCTGATAATTATTGCCTTAGATTTGATAACTTTCATATTTAGTGAAGTAATGCAAAGATTAAATAGCAGATATGTGTTACTTAACGCAAAATTAAAAATCACTGTCTCTATACAATAATGAAACTTTCAGTTTTGTGTGAAAAATGTGTTGTATGATTTTTAATACCTGTTATTTTCTTATGTGAAGCACATCTTCCCATAAGCATAAGCATCTAGAAGAAAAACTGAGAAACTTTTCAGTTATTTTTGAAATATTTTGTTTCTTATGATTAAAATCACTTCTTTCTTCATCCCTAGAAGTGGGCAGGGTGAGAGGTCAGGGGAAAATGACATTTTTGTCATAAGCTTCTAATTCTTGTTTTTATTTCTTAAGCTCAAAATACAGACCTGGTGGATACATGATGACTGATTTTTGATTAAGGGAACACTGTTTTCTGAATGCTTCTGTGTTCATCTTCCTGTGCCTTTAAAAAAATAAAAATTTGAAAAAATAAAATCCCAACAAACAGTAGAACAGATATTGAAGGGCAGCAGTGTATCAGTCACAGTCAGTCTGTTGTCCCCTGGGACCTCTTCCAGGTCTGCTCCCTCTCTGTATAAATGAAGTGTTTAGTGCTTCAGTGTTTTACATAATGTTTTCTTGAATGATCTGAAAGGGGAAGTAGAAAGCACATTAGTTACATCTGCAGATGATGCAGAGCCAGAGAGCTACAGCAGCTGTAAGGATGGTGAGAAATTTAAATTCATCTGGGGAGCGGCAAAGTGCAGGAATTTACAAAGCTGACAAGAAAAAAAAAAAAAAATTAAAATTCACCGTTACAAATTTACCAAATCACCTCGGAAACGTGATCCAAACCAAAGACATGTTGCTTGTCAAATTAGCTCAGTGAGGTGCTAATGATGTTTTCTTTCGCTCCTGCAGTAAGCAAGAGCTGTTTATCTTGATATCCCACCCGGTTAACTGTTTGTTGTGGTATCCTGATCTTTAACCACTTCCACGGCATCTCCCTGCAGCTGCTTGCAGGTCCCCTACTGCGGCTTTGGGGGTGAAGGACAAATAACTGGACTGTTTCTTGCTTTAGTTGCAAGGAAAATCTTAGCAGTGTGTGGGGAAAACGTAACATCTCCTTTTTAATGATACGCTTTCCCCCCCCCCCCCCCACAACGCTTAATTGTAATAGAATTATGTCTGCAATTTACGCGCCTGTGCCAAATTCAGAATCCTTGGATGTAAATTTGTGTTATTTTGTCATTTTCTCCTCCAGCAGTCCACTTTCCAGTTCGGGATGCCAGCAGGACTCCAGAGCAGAGCTGCCTTGAGGTTTCTTTTTCCTTTAGGTTGTTTTAGTCCTGCTTTGGGAATTCAGGGGGCCTTTTTGGCTTATCAGCCTCTCAGCACCGGGCTCCTGGTGGGGCAAACACCACTCAGCTGCAATTTGCCGAGATAGCAGCGTTGCTATTGTTAGTGCTGACGTCTCTGCCTGTTAAATAGCTGGTGTAAAACAATTCCCTGCTGGAGGAACAGCCTCGGGGAAGGGGATTTCGGTGCACTTCGTGTGAATTTGTGCTGTGTGAGGGAGGCAGAGCACAACCACACAGTCCGGGATCACAAGGCACCTTAAAGCCCATCTCATTCCACTCCTTTCCACGGGCAGGGACACCTTCCACTGTTCCAGGCTGTCACATTAGTTTTGTTTTAATTAGGGCTGTATCCAAACACTCTGTGTTTTCCTGGAGGTAGCTGGATAATGTGCTCCCCACAGCTATCCTAAATTAAGATTAGATGGCTGCTGGAGAAGGGGAGATAGAGAAGAACACTTGTTTTGCAGAAAACCTTACTATTTTTTTTTTTCCTTTTTTTGGTTGATTTGTCAGCACCTGCATGATGAATTTAGGCCTCCTGGTGATGGGCTTGCTCTGCTCACCTTTGTGGACCTCCTAGAAATGGTCCAGAGGTCTCAGTGTCCAAGACAGGAGGACAGTGAATTTTATTGTGACAAAGTAGGTAATAGTCAGTTGCTTCACATAAAGCCTGAACTAAAGGCTAAATTAAAGATTTAAAAGTCAGTTAAAGCCAAATTAAAGTGTTGGACTTCAATATCTGCAAAGATGGACACATACTTTTGTGTCCCTGTAGCAGTGTTGGGCTTTTTTTATCATTACAATTGCATTTGGAGTGTCTGCTGTGTGTCTGGTGTGATTTTGGTTGTGCAGGCTTTCAGAATAATTCTACTGCTACTCTAACTTATTTCAGGATTATGCATTTATTATTCTTTTTGTGCAGTGAAAACTGTAATTTGCTTATCCTGGTTAAATAGATTTGCCTATACCTGATCTCAGTTGAATGTATTAAGGCAGAAGACAAAGGTGATGTGCTCTCCTTGCTATTTCCTTCACGGTAAAAGGTTGTGATGCTATTTATCTGTGCTACTGTGCCTCTCTATCTCTGTGAATTCTTTATCCAAATAGCATGGTGGTGGCTTGCAAGTGATGAAACACAGTTTCCTTTACACAAACATGCATCTTTGTTACTGCTGTCAGACAGCAAGTGTGATATTCAGGGGGTGCACGCCAATCTGTGGGCCACTGATAGTGTAATCTAATTTCCAAAAATAAATTAAAAGCATCTTTTCATCTGTAGCCATCAGATGCATGCCTGCTAAAGACAACAACGCTTTAGAGACAGCACATGTGAATTTGGTGGCTAATTGGAAATTAAACCTTTGGGTTTTCCACATTTTCTGATAGACTGACCTTGCTGGAGGAGGTCAGGGTGGTATCATGTGTTGGGGCAGAGCCTTCCACAGATAAAAGGTCCACGTGGAAGGACTGTTCCTTGTTTCAAACAATGTCTTTGATAGCTTTGTGAGCTCTTACTGAGCCTTTTTCAGCCAAAACTTATGCATGGCATTAGTGAAACTTGCATTTTGAAAAGGTGACAAGTGATTGGCATTTTTTTAATAGGTGTCTTTTACATAATTTTCCATGCTCTCCCAAGTAAACAAATCAAGCTGCATTTCTGATTTTAATAGGTGAGGTGCCACAAGACAGGTGAGGTGCCTTTTTTAAGATGTTATAGCTATGTATTCAAGTTGGAAAGATGGGTAATACTTCCCTCCATAGGGAAATGCCAAAAAATGTATGTCAGACTTTTTGAAGATGAGAGACAGCGCCTTCTTCCTTCTTCCACTCCCTCAAACTATTGTGTTAGATATTAATGTGTCTTCACCCAGGCTTGCATGGTTATAGCTCAGCTGGCACTGGTTTGTATGTCTGGCTGAGCTATTCCTCCTTTAACATGACAAAAACAACAGTTTTCCCTTGTTTATCCCAGGCCAGGCAAAACAAATGTGTTCAGACCTCCTGTATATCCTGTACAGCATCCCCACTGCTGAAGAAACACAGTGGTTCATTACAGATCCTTTCACCTCACTGGCTTGATGAGGCTGCCTGTTTAATTGGAGGAGTCCTTTTAAGATTAAGAACTTGCTGTCTGAACCCTGGAGGTCACAACTTACTGGCTAGATTTTTCATATTAGCTGCATAAATCACAGAATCGTGGCATCCCAGGATATCTGGGGCTGGGAGGGATGTCTGGAGATGATCTGGTCCATCCCCCAGGAAGGTGCAGCTGGGGCTGGGATGTCTCCAGCCAGGGACACTCCAGGCCCTCCCTGGGCAGCTGTTCCAGGGCTCTGCTGTCCCTCCATGGACACAAGTTCTCCCTCCTGCTGCCCTGCACCTCGCTGCCCTTTATTTGATGGCCACTGCTGCTCATCCTGGCACTGGCAGCACCGAGCAGAGCCCGGCCCGTGCTCTGGCAGCCCCTGGAGATGTTGGGATGCATTGATGGCATCCCTGGCAGCGTTCCCTTCTGCAGCCTGCCCAGCCCAGAGATGCTGCAGAGTCCTTCTCAACATTGTGGCCCTCTGGAAATAATTACCATGTAGATTATTCCACATATTCCTCCATTCTCTGCATGACAAAATTATTATCTCCCTTTAAACTGGAGGACTGTAAGGTATTTCCTATGCTTATTAAAGATGTATTCAAGTTTTCTGGGGCAAAGCCTCAAGTGAAGTTTCTTGTGCAGCTGAAAAAACTCATTCTTTCCTTGTGTCTCAGTTCAGACTTGGATCTCTGAAGCTGAAGGAAGTCCCAAACCCAGCAGAGGTGATCAAGGAACTCATTGGTTACTGCCTGGACAGCCTGGGGAAGCTGCAGGCCAAAACTGAGCATCTGCAGAGGGAAAATGAAAGGCTTTTCAGCAACTGGAGCGAGGTGGAGAAGAGGTGAGTTCCCAGGTGGATTCACAGGTGACACCTGAGAAGCTCAGCAGCAGTGGTCAGAAATTTTTATTCATATTTGAGACATGTTTTGAGCTCAGGTAACCACAGTCCATGTGGTTGTAGATCTCCTCCCTTTGATAAAGATGTAACTGATACTAAAAATTTTCAATTAAAGGTGGTTTCAGCTTATGAGTTAGGAAAAAGCCCCAAACACCTCAAAATGTGTGAAACTAACTTCACTTGTTTTAGGAAGCCTTTTCACTAATATTATTTCCTATGATTCTTAGGGCTGGCAGTATAGATTATTTACATTTTTGAGTGAGGAATAAATTGCTGTTTCTTTCATCTGGTTTCTTTGTTGAAGAAGGCAGAATTGAAAGATGAGTGCAGTATTATAGGAAAAAGTACCATTATTTTTCAGGAGATTTTTGTAATTGCTGTTGCATTTACAATATGAGTTGTCTATCATTCTGTAGTGAAATAATCTGTGCTTGTTTCAGTAAGCATAGGACTCTTTGAGGGAGGTTTATCTTGCTTTTCTGTAGCTTTACCTGAAAAAGCACACAATCTAGGAAGATTGATGAAAGAATGCAGCTAATTTGCGTTAATTTACCTTGAAAAAGAGAGCCAGCTTTTCGGGAGGAGTTAGTTTTGTTTCCCTCTCATTAAAATGAGTAACAGTTTCTCCTGACAGTCTGCCTGACAAGCAAAGGGGCCTCCCTAAGTAGTGTTTTACTGCTTAACAGTGTAATTGAACAATAGTGTATTGTACAGCCCGTGTTCTGTACTGCATTACACGCTGATGTGTAAGAGGCATTAGTGCTTGTATCAATTTCCATGGTGGGGTGGCACTTTTACAGAGTAACCCCAAAGAAAAGGAGGAATAAGGAAAAAAAAAAATCAGAGTTGCAGTGACTTTGTTCTCAGTGCAAGCTGGTGGATTTCTTTAGCATGTTTATAGTTTTAAGCAGATGAAAAATGATTTTTCGGAATATACACTGAAGGTTTTACATTCACCAGTCTTTGGCCATGTCTGTTAAATGCAAAATAAAAATAATTCACAATTAATTTTCATTCAAGAAGTACTGGGCTTTTTTGGTTGGGTTTTTTGAGGGGGATTTTGGAGACTTTTTTTGGTTTTGCTTGGGAGATTTTTGGGGTTTTCTTGGTTTTCTTTTTTTTTTTTGATTCTTTTTTTGTTTTGGTTATCTGTTTGTTTGGTTTTTTGTTGTTTTGTTTTGTTTTTTAAATTTTTGGTGTGGTGGTTTTTATTAAAATTCCTTTTGCCACAGCCCAGTTCTACCCTGCTGCCTCCCTTTGCTGTTTCGGCTCCAAATGCTTCGAGTTGCCCCCGAGCTGAACAAAGCTGTGCCTGTCTTTGTTCAGGAGGCAGGAATTCAGGATTTACATCCTGCACCACTCACGGTGCTGAGTGCTGGAACATCAAATACAGGGCACGTGGTGTGCAGAATTGCAGCCAGGGCACACCAGCCCCACAGCCCCTGCAGCTCCCTCTGCTCACAGCCTCTCTCCTCAGGACTTGATTGGAATTAAAGCAGAGCAGGCAGGCTTCTGAGAGCTGCTTTTGTGCCCCTCAGTCGTGGGGCACTGGGTGGAATTATTCAATAATCCCATTTCCGTCTCCCTGTTTCAATTCTGTTGACCATCACGGAGGTTTTGGTGAGGAAGTGTCTGCCTGGGCTTGGGGGTGTGTGTGTGTCCATATGTGCACACCTCAGGGATGGATGTGTTAAAATATCAGAGCACAAAAGCTGTTTTCTGTATTTCTTATAGAAAATTCAAGGCCAATAGCTGTTTTCTTCGTTTCTTATAGAAAATTTAAGGCAAATTATTTCCAGGCCAGGTTGGACACTGGGGCTTGGAGTAACCTGGGACAGTGGAAGGCGTCCCTGCCATGGCAGGGGGTGGGACTGGCTGGGCTTTAAGGCCTCTCCAACCCAAACCATTCTGCGATTCCATGATAATGGAGGCGGCAAATTTTGAGTAATAATAACCTGTAGCAAAATAAATAATTCCTTGAACAATACAAATCCAATTTCCGGTTCGGGCGCGGGGTATGTATTTTGTTTTTGGACGTCCAAAATTTGAGAGACAAGCCAAATTCAAAATAGCTGCCAATTTATGTTGTGGTCGTCTGCCGTGACAGTATATTTAAACCACAAGCAGATTATAAAAATGCAAGCTAGGTACTTTGGGCTTGAAACTGAGTCTTCAGCATTAGCTCATCAACATTCCACACCACTGCCAGTGCTGGGGGAAGGGTGAATCTGAAACGCAAGGGAGAGGTGCCGTGGGATCCAGGAATTATTTCAGTGCACTGGGAACAGGGATGAATACCAGAGATGCTGAATTATTTCCTTCATAGTGTTGGATTGTGAAGGTTGCCACTAATAATTAAAGAAAAGACATTAAGCGTCAAAGCTCACGTTCACCTCTGGAGAGCACGTGTGATTGCTCTGTGTTGGGTCAGCACCTGAAATCTTGGTTTTTATATTTAATTTCTCAGGTTATTGTTTGTCATAGTCCCTAGCAGTGTCTGGTTTCAGTGGGCTGTGCAGGATTTTTGATGCCTGTCACCTTGGGTGCATTTTGGCACGTGGAAAAGCATTGCAGAGAGACCTGAGGATGCACAAATTGGGAGGCACCACTCCAATAATTAACCCCTGCTTGGGTTCATCGTGCTGGGAGCTGTCTGTGAGATGAGCAGCTCCTCCATTTGGCCTGGGGAGATGCTGTTTGAGGGGCACAGGGCACACTCAGGCAGCACCACGTGAGGAGTGGCAATTAAAGTTTGTATTTGCAGCCACTGAGGTATTGGAGTGAAACCCAGCCAGCTCTGCTCTGGGCTCAGGTGGTGAATGCCTCAGTGAATCCAGAAGGTTCCACAGAGCCACCCCACCTGCACAATTAATGCATCTCTGTCCCCAGGACCATTGCCTTTTACCAGTCTCTGCTAAATCATCAGATATGCCACATAAAAGTGTATTTTAAAGGCTCATAACTTGCAAGTACAGCATTAATGTTAAGCTTTTGTGATATTCAGTGTTCTGCCAAATTAATGCCATTCTGTGTCTGGAGAATGTATCTGGATGTGGATAGCTTTGAATAATGGGGGAAAAAAAATCAAAAAAAGGTGTTCATGTAAATGAAAACAATCATATAAGATTAACTGATGGCATACTACTAATTGGTTCTGCCCAGAGGGAAAAGTTAATATTCTAATTCTAATATTCAAGATGCTAATTTTTTTCTCCAGAGGCTAAAGAAATTGGCTAGTCTTGCAGTTGGTTTCTCCACTGTACTACTCACAGTCCAGGCAGCATCAGCTTCACTTCACTGGAAGTTTCCATTTGTGTGGGTTTTCATCAGGGGATATCTTTGCAGCACTTAGGGACCCCACTGAAGTTATCTTAAATGGCACTTTTTTGGCCAAGTCAGCCACGTTTCTCCATATTTGGACCAGCCTGAACTGCTCCAACAACAACCAGTGCCTTGTCAAAGTAAAGGCAGAGAGCAACCACTTTCCCTGGCTTATGTGTGGGAGAGGGGATTATTCTAAGGGATTTGATACAGACAAGATTAGCATATTTTAGACAAAATCCTTTTTCCCCCATTTTTACGTATACAGAAATAATTAATATCAAGCATGTCCAGGCTCTTCTGGGCCCTGCATTAGGGTTTATGGTTCTTTGTGAATTGTCTATTTATTCCCCACTAAACAGTTAACTTCCCTTTTGTAGGTGGGAAGTCTCCTGGTACTTGATTAGTACCTATGATCTTTCATTTAGGAATTATTGAACTGATCTGTATGGTAATGATGTTCTGCTATTTGCATTTAAATTAGATGAATTATTTATCAACTATCAAGCATATCCCTAAAGCACTGAACAGTAGGCTTAATACTTCATGAGATTTCACACATTTCACCACAACATAAAAATTGTGAGATTTCTTTCTTGCTATTGTCTTGCTTCCTACATCATATATGGGTTTGATCTGTGAACAAAGTAATTAGTATTTATGTGGGAAGTCTGTTGAAATCTCTTGCCTTATAAATTAATATTTTTAAAGTCTGTTACATGTCTGGGTTTAATAGCATAATAAGCATTCTAAACTTTTTTACAGCCTTGCACAGGCTGGTGAAAAATATGGTTTTAACTTATGACTGTTTACTATACTTACCATGATCAGTAAAATTATCAAGATGCTTATTTGCCTCTTGTGTACACAGCTAATAAAATGTTTGTGGTTCAAGCTAAGGACTGAAAGGTTATGAAATATAAGAATTAAATACAGAATTACATTTGCCACAAATCACTTGATTTGTTGTTGATCACTTGCTTGTATTCCAGTTTTGCTTATGAGACTTTATACACCCATATTCTTAATTTAATACTCCCATTTTGCTTCCTTTTATTGACATTCATCTACCCACACAGATCAATACTAAATTTTTTTAAAAACCTGAAGTGTATTTTCCTCTGAAGATATTAAGAGCTTCTAGGCATTTTTATATTTTGAAATTTTCTTTTCCTTTTCAAATATATTTCACACCAATGTGTGGTACAGATTTGAAGCCTCTCTAGGTGAATCATATCTGTTTATAATCTCATTATGTGATTCAGCATTGAAAATAAAGAACATTTGCCTGTTTAAATTTCAGTTGTCTCAGGTGGAGGTGTGCAAGAACCTACCAAAAAAAAAAAAAAAAAAAAAAAGGGCATGAAAAGAAACGTTCACATCTGGGAACTCTCTTTTAGAAGCAGAGTTCATTGTTCATTGCACTTCCCTGTGGAAAAACAACAACAAAAAAGCTTATTCTGGCCTGTTTCAGACACAAGGGGCTGGACCAGCCCTGCGTGGTTTGGAGTGGGGATTCCTGGCCGGCCTCAGGACAGAATTGTCTTCTAGGAAATAGAGGAATCGGTCTAACAGTTAATTTTGTGCTGCAGGCTGGAAAAATGCGTGGAAGCTAAGGAGGAGCTGGAGGCAGACCTTTACAGCAGGTTTGTTTTGGTGCTGAATGAAAAGAAGGCAAAGATAAGGAACTTGCAGAAGTTGTTGAGTGAAGCTAAAGAATCCGCAGTGGATGCCAAGTGTGCAAGGTATTTAATTTCCCTGGGTTTCTTGGTGTGGTGCACATTTTGAGTTTAGCTTCGCTCAGTTTCCATTTCCCTGGCCCTGACAGTGAGTGACAGTTCTTCCTGGCTGAGTGCTGGGTTATCCAAACCAATCCTGGAAGTCAGGGAAGAGGAGGATTCTTTCTGGCATCCCTGCAAGCAGCAGCAGATTGCTGTGGGTGCTGTAGCCAAGAAGTGAGTGTTTGATGGATCTGTCCTGCTTTCTGCTGGGCTGCAATTGATTTTCCAATAAGATCATGTCCCTTCCCTTTCCGTAGGTGGTGATTTCATACATATTCTCCCTGAATTATTTAATTCCTTTGAGAAACAAGAATGCCTTAATTTCTTTGCCTTTCTTTTGGTGTTTTTAGGGATAGTATAGCTACTACTCAGGTGGTTGTAAAGAGAGAAAACAACTATGAAGCCAGCACTGATGAGGAAAGTGAAAATCCAGCACAGGCCTCGTTGCCATCAGGTAAGACAGAAAGGATTGTCTTTGTGTTATATCACAGACAGGCTTTGTGTGAATAAACCTTAAGGAAGGGAAAATACTACCTGACAGATTGCTCTGTGACAAGTCAGCCAGCAAGCCTTAAAAATACCTCTCCTGGAGCAGAGTACAATACTGGCATTTTCAAATTAGAGAGGGGAGGTTTAAAAGCAGGTTGCACGAGTGAAGGCACTGTCATTTCTTGCAAAGTGACAAATTACACACTTTGCAGAACTAATGACAGTCTAACGGTGTCTGAACCATCAACAATTCCATTTTAAATTCTAGGAATCATGATGTGTGTGCCATGATTGATAAAGTGTAAAAAGGTGGCTCCTGACAGTTTCAATAGTGTTTAAAAAGGGGAAAGAGGGGAGGTTTAACAGCTATAAAAAGAGCTGTGTGCATAAATGGAATGAAAGTGTATTTATAGCAGAATCCACTTTAATTTGTCAGAGAATTTTTGGCCTTGTGAAGATGCTCATGAAACTTAATCTGATGAATTTTTCCAGGCCTAGAGCCTTGTAAAGTGTGTGGGATGCAGTGATGGCCCATTATACAGTACAAAATATTTAACCGTGAATCAGAATTTTGGCATGTTTGTGATAAACTAGTGGGAATACCCGGGGCAAATGCTATCAAAGTTTCAAACTGCATTGATAGTTGTAATCTGGTTTATATATATGTATAGATACATACACATATGTGTATAAAAATAGATACATAAACTTCCCTTCAGGTCTGCAAAGGTTGCTATGGGTTCTCTCACTGGAGCTTTTTATTTCCACCACAGGTAAAGGTAATCCAGACAACAATGTTTTCCTGTGAAACAGCAATTTTCTGTGCATATTGAGAACTGGAAGTGTTTGGGACCCTGGTGCCAGTGGCAGAACAGCTTGGTCACTCATGTGGGCCTGTTTGCAGAGGAATTTCTGGTTTTATATAAAGTAGGCAGAGCTTCAGACAAGTGGAGGAAATTGTGATCGCAGAAAGAAATAATTTAACGCTGCACTGTGCTCTCCAGAAGTCTTTGCTGTCAGGTGGTAATTGTTCAGTTCAGGTAACACGATGAGAAATTTGTTTTGTGAAAAGGCAAGGAAAAGTGGAAGGTGTGGAGTCTTCTAAGGTCAGTGGGGCCTAACTAGCTCAGTGAGGGTTTTGAGACAGAGATATGCATTTAATAATGAAAACAACACTCACTGCCCTGCTCAGGCAACCAGGAGGGACTGGACTGGAAAATACACCAGCTGTGTTTTTATTTTAGGTGCAAACAAAAAATGTACTTTCTTTTGTCTTTGAGGGATGCAGTCCTCAGGGTTTTGGTCCTGACTGGAAGAGTTCAGATGCAAAATTTGCAGATAACATGAAAAGACCATAAAGTTAATGCTCGGGGTAGCACAGTTGAGTTTTTCAAGGCAACGGCACTGCTGAGCCCTCACAGTGAATATCCCTGAGGTCAGTTGCTGCTCCTCCTGTGTCCACAGCTTTCTGTCCCAGTCAACAATGGGAAAGCACAGCTGGGTGCTGAGTATCTGAAGTCTGTCCTAGAATTTTCACACTCAAAAAGAGGCAGACCATATCCTTATGGAGAAAATAGTAATTCAGGGATGAGTGGAATGAGTGGATAATGAAGCTCAAAGCTACATGAAGCATCAAGGACTGTAAGACATAAAAGATAAGACAGATAATATTTGGGGTTTTTTTCTGTTTATCTTAGTTTTCCTATATTCTAGTTCATCACTGTATTTCTTTCCCTTTTGGACTTGAAATGTCATTGCAGGAGTCAATGAGAATTAGAAGATCATTGAGGTAGTTTCAGTAGATATTGGTGAAACACACAATCAAGAGAGGAGATCATAATTAAAAAACTTCTTTAAAGGAAGGTGAAGGCAGGTGTGTGTATGCACACATAGATGCACAGTAAAAGTGCATTTGTATAGGTGCATGTCTAAATAATTCACTATTAATTGAAAAAGCAGCAGTGCTCAGCAAGTGATTTGGTTTGTGTTGGGAGGGGAAAACTTGTGGTGGTTCCATCACAAGATAATTCTGTTCTAGCAGCTCATAGGAATGTTACACAGAAGCTATGAAATCCAGACAAAATAATTTTCAAAATCATCATCACTTGCAAAATGAGAAAAATCAAAATCAGGATTTGTTGAACTGCAGAGTTTAAAACTCTGTCTTAAGGTTTTTCTTAATCACCAATAATTGTTCTTCTCCCTGAATTTTTGGGGCACTCAAATGCCAGGGTATTTCAGTGGATATGGAGGAAAAACTTGCTGATTATTAAAAGAAAACTGAATGACTTATTTATCAGTCTGGTGTTGATCTGATTGGAAATATTGTAACAAGATCCAATGAAGAGAAATGTTAAGAAAATGAGTAAGAATGATTCATTGCAATCTTTGTAAAGGGGCAGAATCTGCAGCCTAAAAGCTTACCTAAATTTTTTTCTTTTTTTTTGGCATTTCCAGTGCTATTTGTATGTTTGATTTATGGTTTGCTTTCTCACAATTTCTGCTTCATAGTTTAAAGCAAAGATCAGCTGAAAAGTGGTAGTTTTTGTCTTGCTTGCACACTGATGTAGTTAATGCTTTATATTGTAGAGGGAGAAATTAAAATTGAATTAGTAAGTATTTTAAAGCACTCAGAAAAACAGCTGATGAAAATCACACCCCTTAGAAATAGTGCAATGTATACAAATAATAACATATTTATAAATAATACTGTGTGTGATTCTACAAAGGAGCTTTGCCTGCCATGCCATAAGCACGGGGGGAATTTACTTGAAATCTTGTTTAGGGCTGTGAATGTGAGGTTGAGAAAGGCACAGAGCTCCAGCTCTCACTGCAGTTTAATAATTTCTGAAGCAGCAGCTACAGATGATATGTCAGGTCCTTGAAATGCCTGTGAGCTCCTGCTTGAGAGAGGAAAGAGGAGATGAAGGAAATCCTGCTGCCGTTCCTCATGGATGGAGTGTCAGGAATGTTTCTTGGGAGCAGGACAGGGTTGGTTTTGCTTTGGCCTGTTGAGGTTTTGCTCCAGGGCTGGTGAGATTCTCAGAGTCACCAAACCCAGGTGTTTTCTGTAGTGGTGCTTCAGCAAAGCTCCCCCCATCTGGAGCAGAGCTGGAAATACCTCAGAAGGTGTGGAGTGGGGTGAGGCTGTGGTTCCCTTCCTGTGCTGGTGCCAACTGGACACAGTCATTCCTTAAGAGGGAAAAACCAAACCACAAGCCCCAGAAATCACCAGCCTGTGTTTCTCTTAGCCCACAGGAATGGGGGGGTGACTCAGCATGATGCCACCACACTCTGATGCAAGATGTTTCTGTCATTTTAGGATACAGAAACACTTACTCTGGTTAAGGACAACAGGTTCCTCTTTCTTCCCCTCTGCACTGAATCGTACTGGTTTTGTTCACTGAGCCCTTCCTCCTTGGGATCCTGAAATGGCAATATCAGTCTGATAAATCATAATTTGATATCATCGTTGGAAATAATGGCTTTGTCCTGCAAATCAGCTCCTTTTACTAACTGAAAAATGTTTTAGTGGTCCACTTGTCAGGAGGCTTTTAAAACATGAGCCAGGATGGGATAAATGTTCCCTCTCCCTGCTGCCTTCTGGGGAGCCTGAAAGGGAGATGGAGGGTAACAGTTTACTCTTCACAGTGCCTGGAAAGTGACCAGAAAAGAGAATATTATCCCTCCTCCCAGGTATATGACAAAACTGCAGGGAAAGATTTAATTATTGCAATCTACTGTAGATAGGAAGGATAACATAGCAGGTGGGATGTAGGAAGAAATTGTTTAATGATTTAATGTTATTTTCATTGATAAATGCTATTATATGTGTCTGCCTCTGGACAGAACAAGGCTGCTGTGCACCAATTTACAGTCAGATTGCTGTTTTATTTTCTCTTGTCCCTGAATTCCTTAGTTATATTTCACATTATAATTGGTAGAAGTTACCTCCCCTTAGGGTAAGGAGGGATGTCATGATCTGCCCTGTTGGATCAAATAAAATTTTATGATCTGTGTTTCTTGCCGAGTTGTGTGGAAATATTCCACATTTCCCCAGACATTCAGGGCCCACACTTTTCCGCATGTTTGATGATGAGGACGGGTTCAGAATTGGTTGTGCTAAAATCTCTGCAGAGCCCACAGTAAATAAGGGCAAGCACCTTGCCATCTCCCAGTGCCTCACCATGCAAATGTTCTCACCCCCTCCATTCAAGCTCCTGCCTTGGGGATTGTGTGTTATGCCCTCAGGACTTTGTGGCACTTTAAATTTAATTAGCTCTCCTGTGTAGTCCAATCCACTGATGGCTTGGTGCTGCTGGTTAATAAGCTTTGATCAAAGTTAATAATAATAAAAAAAGCCTGTTGTAACAGCACCCGGCTATGCTGTGCAGTTAAAGTTCCATCTGTGAAGGCTTCTCTTTAAAAGTCTGTTTTTAAGGAGTTTTAGTACTTAGCCATCTTAATTTACCTCGGGTTTGAATTATTTCTCCTTTTGTCAGGCTGTAATTGAAAATGGTTCATCCTGAGGAATGATCTCATTTCCCTTTCCCTTAAAGCTGTAGATACCTTTTCTTTTCTTCTCCCTGAAACCTGATACTGATTTTTCCCCCCACAGCCTGATGGTTTTGTGCCTCTGAAATGCTTGTGGTGGCCAAACTGGTTTCCCTCTGTCTTACACCAGGTGTCATGGTCAAAATGCATTTGCAGTACAAGTATCAAAATGTTCCATGCCCCTTTAAAAATCCTGGTGTGAGTGTTGCACTAAGAGGGATTTACAACATATTACCATGACATTTTTCTATGAAAATTATCAAAATTGCTTAAATCTCTGCATGATCTCTACACACCTTCTTTCTGTTCCTGCTTCGGCATTAAAAGTGATGCAAATGAATGTGGTTTCCCCAAAATGAGTCATTTTTCAATGAAATTCTGTAATTGACAGAGGCAGATTTGTGCTTCATTAAGGCTGTTGAAAGTTTGGAGATAGATCAAAAAAATTAGAGCAGCTAATGATCACACCGCACAGTTAGGTGCAACAACATTGATTAATGTAAAATTTAAAAATGTTTGTTGTTGTATTATCCACGTACTACTAAATGTTACACATGAAAGAACTTTTATTTCCTTGGTGAGTTGTAAAATGTTTTCAAGTGCTATTTAATTTCTGCATAAATCGTCAAATTAACTGCCTTTAATATGTTTAGGTTAAATTGTAAGAGCCTTATTTTAGAATCATTTTCAGACCAAGCTGTTGATTACAAGCTTGATGCACACCCGTGAATCCAGTGTTGTTTTTTTTTCTGTCCTCAACTGAAAAAACAGGTTAATTTCAACAGTTCAGCAATGTGCACTTTGAACAGAGGTGGAATCATTTCATTTTTTGGGGGGAAGGGATTAATATGGTCACGCAAAGGAGAATAAGTGACATAAAGTTCTTAGGTAAATAAGTCAAAATTAAATCCGTTAGTGAAGCAGTGCCTTATCTCCTTCCATGAATGATGGAATCATTTCCCAAGCCTCTTTTGACACCTGTTGGTAGAGAATTTACCTCCCCAGCTGTGAAACTGCAACATCAGTGGAGCTGGAGCTGTGCCCTGCTCTGCCTCATCCTCCTCCCATCCCAGCTGAAGAGCCATTGCTTATCAGGTGAGCAGGAAACTCCTGCCAGGGGCAATCCCCATTCCAGCTTCTCTTTCTGCTTTAATCCACAGTCCCTGCATTTGTTTAGCACCCAGGGTAATGGTCCTTTTGGGATCTGGTGTAATTAAAGGAGCTGGCAGGGATTATTTTTATTACTCCAAATTATTCTTCAATACTTCTATTATGGACCACATCACTGTGCACTGACTGAATTCGGTGCACAGTGAAATGCAAGCCTGCCCAGGAAACCTCTGTCACACAATTTCATTTTGAACTTTATCCTCCCACTGTCCCAGGCTGCTCCAAGCCTTGTCCAGCCTGGCCTTGGACATTTCCAGGGATCCAGGGGCAGCCACAGCTGCTCTGGGAATTCCATCCCAGCCCCTCCCCACCCTCAAAGGGAACAATTCCTTCCCAGTTTCCCATCTGACCCTGCCCTCTTGCCAGTCGTAATTCAGACAGGAAGAAACAGCATCAAAAATATTCAGGTATATTTCATGATATACTGAAAACCAGATAATTGACATGCAGAAGACTCAGTACATTTGCATTCCGTTTTTGAGAACATGTCTGCACTTCAGAAGAGCTGACATTTGGTTTAGCACTGTTGGCTCTTGGAGAAGGATTCTTTTAACAAGGAGAAGTATTGATTCTTGAGGAAGAAAGGTTCCTGAAAGGGTGGTGATCCTGAACACTGAGATAAAAACCCTTATTTTCAGCTAGGGCTGCCTATCAGTGCCGGCCAGCAAAGCCTGGATGCTGCAGGTGCTGGCACACCAGGGAGCAGCATATTCCAGCAGAGTTTGCTGTCACCTGAGGCTGTTCCAAGTTCTGTAACAGCTCCTCTGATGCAGAGTTGGGTATTTTGCAGGCTGCCTTCTGAAACTCCACATTTCCTGTGTGCTTTGGGTGGGGAGTCAGGCAGTGGGCAGCTCCGCAGTGCTGGGTGCACACACCAGTTTATTTTTTATTTGGACTTTGGATTTTTATATTTCCAGCATTTGCTCTGGCCACCTGTGCAACACTCACTGCCATAATTACCTTAATGACTTCCCAGCTGCATTACAGTGTCTCATCCCAGCAAACAGCCTGTGTTGATTAAAAGCTGGGTTGCTCAAGATTGCTCCAAGCCCTGTTCAACCTTCAAGGTTGTTCCCTTGAATTATTGCTTTTCCAGGTTAAAGCACACATCCCTGTTTTTAACTGGAAGTTTTCTCAGCCAGGCTGCACCTTGTGAGTCTGGTGGGTCTTGGCTGGATTTGAGAGTTGGTTTCCCTGTTTGGCTCTTTATTGTGTCTTTAAGCCCAGAGGAAACTTGATGGGAAACAGATTTTACACCTAAGGAAATGTCAAAATCATCAAACTATCTAAAAGAGGAATAGAAAAGAAGTTTTATTTTAGTGCTTTAAAACCTTTGAGTAAGAAGAAGGAAATCTCATTGCTTCATCTAAAAATCATTAATGTAATACTCCTGTAAACTTTTTTTAAAACTTATTCCCTCCTCCTCTTCTCTACTGTCCCGCTTATTTTACTGGATATTTTTGTTATTTATGTCCATCTCAGGTAAAAGGTACTCTCCTAAAGTCACCCTCCTACCTTAAGCTTTTATTTTTAAGGTGGCACATAGATCAATCTAAAAGACACTGAGAGTGAGGTGATAAAATTGCACTAGAAAAATTTGCTTTACTCAGTGGAAACCATAAATGACAGCACTAAACTGAGATACAAATTCCACATAAATCACTTAGCATGTTGCCATACTTTCTGGAAAGTAGGTTTTTGGTTTTTTGGGGGTTTTTTTTGGGTTTTTTTTTTTTTGGTCAGTCATTGTATTGAAAGGCTGAGAAGTTCCTTTTTATCTTTTGGATGAAAAGCTCTTCTCAAGGACCTTTTTCCTCAATACTCATGATGCTGCATACATCACATGCACAGATTCAATGCAGAATATTAGAAATCTGTGAAACTTAGAAGGGAAAAAATGGCTTCAAAGGAGAAAAATGGCTTCAAAATAATCCAGGAACAATAGGCAAATGCCATCAGTAGTTATTATTCCAGATTTTGTTGTGCGTTTTGCTGCATTCTGCTCGGGTTTGAAGCTTCACCTGAACTCACTGGTTTATGTACAGCAGGCCAGGTGACCTCATAAAGGAGCTCTCAGTTACACACCCTCTGTCCAGGCAGGTGAAACACCAAATTACACACTCAGCAGCATCTTATTAGGTCGGTTTTTTTGTTTTGTTTTTTTTTTTTTTACTCACTATATAAATTAAAAGTAATAAACAAATAAAGCCAAAGCAAAAGTATTTTAAACTCTGAGTTTTGTTTTTTTTTTTTTTAATTAGGTGCAGAGAGAACCCAGTATACATGAAACACAGAGAGTGTCCATTTCCTCAGACATACAAATAACTTGTTTATTTATTGTTTTTTTCTTTTTAATATCTGATGAGTTTTACTCTGTTAGGACACACAAAACATGACACTTGATAACCTTACAGAGAGAGTAAAATCCATGAGGTTCACAGCTTTACATTTATATTTAGGAAAAAAGGTGCAAAACCCACTATGTGCATCCTGACTATGATAACCCTTTCTTAGAAACTAAATATTCAATTTTTGTTTTAAAAATGTAGATTTAGATAAAAAGAAGCTCACAGATGGATTCATCTTCCCGCAGTTTTCATCTCCATTTCACAAGTCTTTACCTAGCTTTGCTCCTGTTCCTGTGAGTTAATAGGCGTGATTGTGATCACCTGGGACCAATCACACTGAAATCATTGGGCCCTCTTTTAAATTCTTCCCAAATTTAAACCCAGTAATTCACTTTTCCAGAGAAGGTATCCCTGCAGTCAAGCTGCAAACCTCTTCTTCCCTTGCAGCTTATAAAAATGTCAGTAATAACTCATTTATAACTCATTACCAATTCTGTCATGTGTAAAAAGGCACAATATTGCTCTTGATGCAAACAGAAATTTGGATGCTCTGTGAGCAGTTCAGAACATACTGTTCTGGAAATCTGGATATCTAAATGTAAATTAAAATGAGTGACCATCTTAATTTATCTTTTTTTTCATATAATATGGGGTAAAATTTAAAGCTTTTTGTGTAGATATCAATTATGTCCAAATTCATCATAATTAAAATGAAACAAAAAAGGTCCATTACCATACATTTGAATGTACCAGTATTTTTAAATATGCTGAGAATATAATAAAAACTAAAACTTGGCATTGATTCCATGATAGTTTTTCTTAGCCTCTCTTAAGTAGTAACTCCCTCAATCATTTGAAAGCCACAATCAAAATAAATTAATGTTCAGTGTTGATGTGCATGGCAGAAAACCAGTCTACTATGCCCATGTCAAATGACTTCCAGGGCTTTCCTTTGTTCAGTTTGAGAGCAGAGTTTTTAGAGTTTTTTTATTTAATAAGGATATGAAACTTCCTCAACAAAAAAGTGAATAGGCAGCTCTTTGGTAACTGTGCCGATAGTTAAAAATCTCAGCTTTCAAGAGTACCAAAGTAATTTTAATTATTTAATGGGTTAATCCATCAGTAGCTCAGAAAGAAATTGGATGTAACCAGTTCAGGCAAGACCAAAAGTCTTAATTTTTTTCTCTGTAATGAACCTGGTTGTTTTCAGGTGGAGAAATAAATCCAGCTTGTAGGAGAACACCTTGGAGCAGGGTTTTGTCTCAGCTGAGACTGGGCCTTGCAGGTGTGCTCACCTGGCTGCAATGTTGTCCCAGCTTACACAGCCCCCAGATTTCCCTCTGCTGATCCCGCAACTGTCTCCAATTCCATACAGGAAAAGCAGGGTTTACTTGGGATTAGCCATACTGTGAGCTGTTGTCTCAGCCAGGAGAAAAACATCTCTTTAATCTATAGCCAGGTGTTGGATTCTCACAAGGATATTCATTACCTGGGTTCCTGGGAGAGGAGGGTCAGGTCAGGAGTATCTGATTGCCAGCAATTTCCTTGAGACCTTTCCTGGTTAACCTGTCTGTAATCCCCAGGGGTTCTTTCAGGGGCTGATGTTGGCATTCTGGCACTCTCCATGGGTTATTTGAATTTTGTCCCACCATCTTCATGTGGTGTGAGCGCACTTCATCTGCTCTAAGCTTCAAAGTAATTAAAAAAAAAAAAAAGAGAAAGTCTAAATATAAAATAAAGCTGTTGTACACTCCCTACTTGATTGTTTACTTCATTACACCTCAACAAATATTAACTTCTCTAGTTAGGCATGAAATTTGGTCTACTTTGGGAACAGTATCATTAACCAAATGGCTCACTAGTACAGCTTGTTGCTCCTTCAGGAAGCATCAAAACACTTTGGGTGCAATCTTTCAATTCTAGCAAGACTTAGAGAATTTTGATGGAGGTGAAATTTTCTTTTGTTGTTTTTGGTGGGTTTGTTTTTTCTTTTGTTTTGTTCTAGAGGTGAGGAAAAGAAAGCAAAAACTCCATGGAGCTGCCCTGTGGCCCAGGGGAGAGGGAAGGAATATGTGATAGGATTTGGGACACATCTCAGGGAAGTGAGGCAGTGGCTTCTTGCATCATTGATCAGTGTGTGAGTGAGGGGAATGAGGATGAAGCAGGTGCCAAAATGTGTGTGTTTGTGTTGGAAACAGCACGCAGGGTGTCACCCGACGGAGCCCCTAACATGTGCACGGGGTGCAGTAAGCGACCTTGGGGAAATCTCCTGGAAATGCTGATTTTTCCAAAGCAGTTGCACATTGTGAACCCCTGAATATCCCTTGTTAGGTAAGACCCTTTGTGCTTGGTTACCAGTTACTGCTGTTTTCCACGTGTGGAAGGCTCACGGTGTTTTTTGGTTGGGATTTGCAGGAACACCCCCTTGGTGCGAGAAGGAAAAGATATATAGGATGTGCAAAATGACAAGAATATTTGGTATATAAGTAATTCTCGTGGCCAGCCTGTAAAAGTCCCACAGAATCCACAAGACAGGGTTGTGTGTAGATCACACAGACTGGTTTGTGTTGTGAGGCACCTTGAGGATCACTCAGTGCCATGGCAGGGACACCTTCCCCTGTCCCAGGCTGCTCAGCCCCAGTGTCCAGCCTGGCCTTGGGCAGTGCCAGGGATGCAGGGGCAGCCCCAGCTGCTCTGGGCACCCTGTGCCAGGGCCTGCCCACCCTCACAGCACCCATGGTTCTCACCTGGCTGCTTTTATTTGAGTGAATTTCCTCATAGCACGTAAGAAGCAATTCATTTTGTGTTTAGTCCTCGTGCTGAACAGAGCCTTTCCTTAGATCAGAATCAGCTCCTCTCCATTTCCTGTGAGACACTGACTGCCATCAGCTTCCATCTATGTCCAGAGGTGAATCATTACCTCTCACCCTTACTCCAGCACTGCTCCTGGGCTCAATTAGCCCTAAGAGCACTGGGCTCATTGCCTGTCCTTCACCAAATCTGTCCCTTGCTCAGCCCTGGCTCTACCCAGCACTGTTTTCAGCCTGCCTGAAGACAGAGTTCCCTGATTCCCTCACTTGACAACAACGAATCTGAGTCAGAATTCCCAGCCATGTCTCCAGGTGTGCTGAGCAAACCTCCCCACAGAACACTGCTGCCTGTTTGTGTGGCTGCTGCCTGCAAAACGAGCCTTTGTGCAGCAGGTTCAAAACATGTTGATGCTCCAGTGGAAGGTGCTTGTAAATTGCACCTGGTTTGATTTCAGTTCTGTTGAGCAAACAGGTCAATTCCAATATCATCACCTGGCTTGACTGGTAAAGGAAAAGAAAATTTGGGGATTGATGTGAAATGCAGATGGACTTTTAGGTTAAATGGATTTTCAATCATTTCACTATAGTGTCATTCATTTTTGATGTGAGCTGCTCTATTTTTACTTCACCTTGCTGTTTTTTCTGTCTCTCCCATGTCTAAAACTATTTCATTAACCAGTGAAATTTAGGAACATGTTCTGCCAAGTTTCTGTAACTTCTGAGGACATTAACAAATCGCTAACCAACCACAAAATGCCATCAAGATGCAGAAGAAATTTAAATACACCTCCTCTCTGCATGCCCAGGAGGGATAAGCTCCTATTGTGCACTTAGCTTTTCATCAAAGTGGAGAACAGAGAACTATTTTCTTTCTGGAAATTGTAGTTTAAACTTCCCAGAAATGATTGAGTCTTATAGCTTTTAGGGAAATGTAAAAAGTGCTTCTGCCCACCAAGGACTTCATAAAGATTTTTGGCACTTGTGACATGAATGCATCTGTCTTTTCCTTGTGATCAGAAACGGAGGCAGGCTGTGAATGATGGAAATGTGATCTTCAATTCCCCACTTCCCTCTGCCTAAACTAATTTTTTTTCTTTTGAGAGAGAGAATGAAAGATGTTGCACAGGTAGCCATCAGACTGAGCAGCTGTCCTCAGTTATTGCAGGCTGATGACACTGACCACATCACACCAAGGGTAAAATCAGATTTCTGCCATGAGTCCTTACATCTTGGGAGCCTTCCCCATGAAGCAGGGCAGGAATTAGAAGATTCCCAACAGAGGATTTTTGAGGGCTATGAGTGCTTTCAAGCAATCCTTACAATATCTGAATCACAGGATTGATGGCAGTAATTTCCAGAAAGCATCATCAGCAAGCTCAAAACTGTGATTAGCCTTTGGTTTGTGAGTGAATTATGTCACTTTCTAGGCTACTGAGCTGCTTCCTGATGCTTTATTCTTTACTTGGTTGCAACACTTGGTTCAGGAGCTGCCAAATGAAAAAATCTACTCTCTTTCTAGGCATATGACCATCAAAAAGCTGTTTCAATGGCTGGGAACCTCCCAGTTGGCATCACAGCACAGCTGAATTTTGATATTCTGAGGAAAAAATAGGCAGAAAATCACTGGAAACAGGCATCATTCTCACTGCACCCTGAGAGAAGGAGGGTCTTGTCCACCTCACAGAAACATGGAATTGCAGATTCATTGGTTCACTAAGATTGGGTGAAACATCAAAGATCATGGAGTCAGACGGTGAAGCCAGCACTGCCGCATCCCTAAACACCACATCCTCACATTTATTGAACACTTTCAAGGATGATTCCACCACTGTCCCAGGCAGCCCATCCAGCACTTGAAGACCCTTTGTGTGAATAAATTATTCCTAGTACCCAAACTAATCCTCCCCTGGTGCAACCTGAGGCCATTTTCTCTTGTCCTGTCTCCTGTCAGGGGGCAGAAGAGATCAACCCTCATGCTGCACCTTTGAGTTTTGGAGAGCCAAGGAGAGGAGACGGTTTATTTTGGATAAACTAAGGATGGAAGACAAGCAGCCATCCCATGGTAGGCAGTTTTATGTGCACTGGAGGTATTTTATGTACAGGGAGAGGCCAACTGTGCCACTGAAGTGTCAAAGACACTGGAGAGCTGCACGGAGCATCCAGATAAGCCAGCACTTTCAGGAGATACTTATATTTTATGGCTAAAAGACATTAAATAGTTTCCTAAAGCCCCAGCCCCATTAAGGATGTGTCTGCAGCCTACTGAGGAGAATTTTTACTGCATGAATGATGGAAAATTGCCTTAAAATAAATCACTGGTGAGTTCCTTGTGTTTAGCTGGAGGGAAAGGAATGGGCACTGGAGATGAGCCTTGGTGGGGCAAGAGGATATAATCCTCAGTTCCTGTCTTCTGGTGGGAGAAAAGCTGTTAAATTCATGGTACAGATCAGAGATTTTGCAGCTCTAAGGTGGGAACAATGTCTGTTTCACTTTGTGCTGCTCCATCCTTCGGCAGCAATGAGTAGTAGCAGTAAAGGACAGAACAAGATGCATTTTGATTTAATTTTTTTTTCCTTTATTTTTTGAAAAATGGGACATCAGACAGGAAGAAGTGGCACTGCATTTTGGTGAGATTAAGCTATTTCCCACTTCATTCTCCTCACTGTGGCTTGCTGGAATTACTGCAGGAGAGTTGTGACATTTATTAATAGCAGCCAGTGGCTCAGTCAGTGCTGACCCTTATCCTGGCAGCAGTGAATTAACCCTGCTGTGTATCCATGTCCTTTGTCTGGGGTGGGAAACTGGAAGGGAAAACAGACCCCCAAATCCTTCCTTGCAGCAGCCTGGTGTTTCAAGAGCTGAGCTTCTCCCACTGGCCCAAGCTGCTGTCCCCATTCAGGACAACACTGACATTTTTAATTCATGTCTGCTTCTCGGAACAAGTCATCCCCTTGTTGCTCATGGGCCTGAGAAACTTTAAAATCCCTGTCTGGCAGACAGGAGGTGGCTTTATTTTCCTTAGATATCCTTGGATAACTAGATCAACACAGTTCTTGTTATCAGCTGGAATAGTTGTTATTAGTGAAAACAGTGTTAGAGGAAATAACAGGTATTTTTGTAGTGAGGGTTCCTGAGGGTGAATGGTGAAGGCACAGAGCATTTTCCTTTTTTAAACCACCAAAACAAGAGGCTCTGATGTGTGAGCATGCAGGCTAGCAGCAGTCCAGGGGCCAGCAAACTCTATGGGCCTGGGAGCTCATCACAGATTTTAGGGATGTCCTCCCAAAACTGGTCACACAGCTCTCTTCAGCCTTTCCAAGGCTGGGAAAGATTTATTGTATCAAATAGAATTTCATATCCCAGCATAGGTTTGGTGTGTTAGCAGTTTAAAAACTGATGTTTTAGTCGTGGTACTGCTTTTTTCCTCCTCCTTCAGGGGGGAAAAGCAGCAATGGACCTTAAGCTCCTTCATGTAATTTACAAGATTCATATGATAAAATTCATATAATAAAAAAGAACAAAGCTGCTGTGTGCAGGTTTTGTGGGAGAGGGAATGGTCAAGAAGGATTCTAGGTGTTTCTCAGGTAATGGTATTACTCAGCTGCCTTCTCAGGAAACACAATTTGAAGTGACTGCGTTCATGCCCAGCATGCAATTAGCCTTTTTCTTTGTTTTGTGCATTTCACCAGCAAGCTCTATCCCAGAATAATACTCTGAATTCTCAATTGGTTTAATTCATTATGGTTCCATTAACTTCCAGAGAGGCTGCTCTGGCTTATTCTGGCCCAAAGTGTTCAGTTCTGAACGTGCAATAAAAGTGTTACTCATCTGAGCAGCCGCTATTCACATCAGCACTCTGTGCCCAGTCCTGGAGGTTTTAATGTGGTTTTTGTTGGTCAACAAAGAGGGTGTTGTGTGCACGGGCAAAGATTAGATGTATCTTTCTCTGCTTTTGAGCTCTGCTGTGACGTTTTTCACTCTTCTGCACAGTGTTCCCCTCCACGAGGAGTCAGACCAGACTGGCCTTCCTGGCAGGCAGGGTGCCAAAATAACACCCAGTACCAGCAACCATGGGACTGAGGGCAGCACTGTGGAGCCTTCTCAGCTCCAGCTGGAGCACACAAGGAAAATATTTTTTTGAATGTCTGATTTGGAACTCTGTGTGATTTCTTTTTTTTTTTTTTTTTTTTTTCTTCCTCCCCCCCCCCTTCTTTTTTTTTTTTTTAATTTAGGTATATCACTATAATAATGATTAATCCATTCCGATAAAAGAATATTGCAGGTTCTCAAACGTCTTTTTAGACAAGTATTATGATGATTAGGAACGATGTTAGGTAAAGGCAAAAATTCTAGCTTTAAATAATATCTGCGTTGTTTTTTCCTAAGGATCAGGCTGTCAAACACAGCACTACTCAGGACAGCTGGAGTAGGGAACCTTTCATTTGAGAAAATGTGATACCAAGAATCTCTGTTTTACTTTTTTTTTTTCCTGGAAAGAGTGAAAAAAAATCAAATCATATAATATTTTCTGCTAATAGAACCTTGTTATGGCTTTATGTCATCCCACACATCACCTGCCTAACCTAGTGACTTTATTCTGCTTTTACTGTTAGTGAGCTTAATTCTTCATGTCTTTGTAGCCTGCAACACCGTTTTTTTCTCTTGGTTCTCTAGAAAAATTCACAAAGTAATTCATCCTTTCCAACATCTTCAGCAAATTTCTCTGGAAATAACCCACTGACATTCTTCCTTTGACGACATTGTGTTTTTACAGTATTTCATCACTAGGGTTTAGCATGTGGTTTATATCACACTGATCATCCCTTGATATTTTTCCTGAAGCAAGGTGCCAGAGGAAAAACTCTTTTCAGTCCAAACCAGTCTGTTTTGTTGTGGTGGGAAAAGGAGTGTGTGTTTACACACCCTTTGTATTTAAATCCCATTTTCTCTAAGCTTTATTTAGTTAGGGGGAGACTGTATTACTTTTTGTAATCAAACCTTACCATTACAGTAACTGTTGTTTTGGAGAAATGTCAGGAAGTGTTTAAAATTTCCACAGGGCCTTAATAATTTAAATGAATTTTTGATGGTAAAGGGGCATGAGAATTGCCCAGTGTAATGAAATTACAAAAATACATTAAATATAGAAAAGCATTTTCTTCTTGCGTATAGATATTTTGAGCTTGCATGAAATATTAAGCAACCATAAATTATCCCTATATATAGACATATTTTTTTTAGAACCACTGCACATGGATGGAGGGGTAGAGGAATTGCATCAAGCTTTGCCAGTCCAGGCTGTGTTTCACCCTTCAGTAACCCCTGATACTCTGCAAATTTCAGCAAAACTTAGTAGGGAGACTCTTTATCAGAAGAAAATACCATGTTTCCTGAGCTTGGGTGTTTGGGGCTTGTGTTTCCAAGCGGGTTTGGAGGTTTGGGTGATCAAGCCCCTGTGATTCCCATTTTAATAAACAATTCTCCTGGTGCCTCCTGGCCCTGGTGGCTCGCAGGGACGTCGGCTGGGGGAGGATCTGTGGAACATGAGCACAGCCCAGGGCGTGATCCTGTTTTTTCTCCTGCAGCTTTTGCCATATGGAAAGACTATCCCGGAGTTAGTGGTTCCCAGGGGAGCAGGGCCAGTCCTGTAAGGAGTCTGGCCATCACGCACACTGACCTCACCCTGCATCCTGGCTCTGCAGCTCTGCTGTCTGACTGACTTGTTTGCCATGGTCTTCTGCCATCCGTCTCCACCACTGCCCTCTGAAAAAATCCCTGAGGATGTCCCAGCTCATCCACTCCCTGTGCACCACAGGTGTTTTTGTGGTGTGGGTCACAACTCAACTGATGTTGAGCTCCTTCCTGACTGCGCCCTCTCAGTGCTGGGCTTTGCTCATGGTCACAGCCCAGCCAGACCAGGCGAGCCCTGCAGATGTCCACGTGAAGCAAAGCAGCCCAGGTCAGGGTGTAAACACAGCTCTGGGCTCCTGCCACAGGTGTCACAGTCCATTCACAATGAATAATTAATGGTGGCTGTGGATGTGTCTGTGTGAGTGTTTAAGAGCATCTAAATAGAAGTTGTTACAGTTTAAACCAACTTCTCCATTCTGATTGAGACCTGGTGATTGATAATTTTCTGTTCTTCGTGTATCAACGCCCGGGCTTCATGTTCATTGTTCAGTAAGTGTTGTAATAAATATTAATGTGTTGCTGCTCTCAAAGTACTTACTGAGATCTTTAAAATTCTTTAAATATGCCCTCAGAGCCTCTTAGGGCAACCAGAATTACCTGTAGCATTTTCCAAAGCAGAATTATCCCGTGATGTTGATTGAGATTGTGCCAGTGCATCTGCCATAAAAACATTAATGTCATGTCTGACTGAGGCACCTTCCATGTTCATCATTTCTGAATCCATTTACAAAGACCTTAATGGCAGCTGTATATAAAGACATGCCATAATGACATCTTAAATGCTGTCTTTAAATTCACAGCATGAAAAGCCTTTTAGGAATACGGTATGACAAAAAAAAAAAAAAAAAAAAAGCAGAGAGCTGACAGCAATTTGTAGATAATACTCATGGTATGTCTTTTATTAAGTGGAGATTTTATATTGATTACAAGAGAAATAAATGGGCCCAGAAAGGTAATAGTGTAAATAGAACTTTGTTCCTAGTGAATGACATGTGAGACTTCAGTTCAGCTTCCTCATTTTGCAGGAAATACAGGAAAATGCATAGCAGAGTTTGGAACTGTATCAGCTGGTTATACAAAAGTAAAGAATACACAGCATAAATAAAAGATCTAGAGCTTGTTAAATTCGGGGGAAAAAGAATGTCTATACATACAAAAAGCACAATATAAATATACCAAAAATCACTTCTGCAGCAAAGGTTATTTGGAAAGGGCACGAGCTTCTCATGGAACAGTCTTTGAGAAGGAAAGGCTTTGAATAATTCTGTCACTTTCTGGGCAATGATCTGCTTTTGCCAGTCACCATAGTCTCCTCAGTTTGTCTCAAAGTTTGCTAAAGGCAGAGAAAGAAAAGGAGAATGGATATAAAAGAAGGCAGTACAAAATCTCACAGGCTTCACCTCAGATTTTTGACAATCATCACTGAAGAGTAGAGGATGCAAAGTTTGGCTTTCCTGAGGTTGTCATGCTGAACTTCCCGATTTTTCACTTCATTTTTCAAGACATTGAATACTTTGGGCAGTGCTTTAATCTCTAAAATGCTTCAAATAAAATTTTTGAAAAGGCCAAATCACATTTAATATCTAAATTTGCTTCCTTAATTAGGTCACAATGTCAACGTCACCTTCGGTCCTGTCAGAAGCTCTGATTGGGGCATTAATTGGGGTTTTCACTCTCAGCATTGACTGAAGGGTGATGGGCACATTTTATAATCTTTTGCATGCTGAAAAATCACGTTGGCCATCAGAGTGGCTCGTGGGCCATTAGATCTCAGATTTTCTTGTGTCTGAGCCTTGCTCCACAACACTGGCCTTCTCCTCGTGCCTGCCCACCCCAGGAATCACCACTTCCCTTTTACTCATCTCGACTTTTGTCCTCTGACAATGACATTTTTGACTGATTGGGCTCTGTGCTGTCATTAATTCTGTGTGTTCACATGTAAGGACAGTTTTAAAGTGGCTGGTTTGTATTCCAGGGTTAAAGCTGTATGTTGATTTGGAGGGGGCACAGGTCTTGTGTCACTGATTTTAGAGTGGGTTATTGTAAAGCTTTAAATCTGTCTTTTTCTCTAAAAGATGTAGTGCCACATATTTATGTTGCTATTTTATCTCTAAAATAGCACCACTTATTTATGTTGCTGAGTATAAATAAGTAGCAAAATCCTTTCTGTTCTGAACGTAGTATTTGTTTAAATATTTTTGTGCTTCCTTACAAATATAGAGTGAAATACAGGCAACCAAAGTTCCTGTTTAAATAGGCTTCTATTTTAGTTTCTTTTTTTTATTTTAGATTTTTCCATCTGAAATGTTTTCTCTACCTAAAGTAGAAATACCTATGCAAAAAATTAGAATGTGCAATACAAATGAAAAAATCTTAGGCTTATAAGTACATGATCAAATTATTGGTAGAGGTTACAAACCTATCCACCAAAAAAATGCCATCATTATGAAAACATACATTTTCCAGAGTTATGGCCTCCCTTGAGTTGTATTGATTTCTTCACAGGTTGTTTAATGGGGAAAGAAATCATTCCTGTGGCAGAGGAGTCTGAGCTCCAGGGCACTGGGGGGGATGTCCCGAGTGCAGCTCACACTTGGGTTTTAAGGCTGCCTTTGGTACACAGGGGGAAATCTCTCAGTCCATTCCCTGGGAATCCCATAGAGTTCCTAGGGAATTAACTGTGTGTCAGGATGTTGATCCTCCCAACCAGCTCTAATCAGGGAGACCAGGTAGTGCAAAGACTGCTCAAGCACCAGGGCGACCCAGTGCTTTATCCAAAGGAGTAAGAAAATAAATTTAACAACTGGTGGAATCACAGAATCATCTATTCAGGTTGGAAAATCCCTCCCAGCCCATGGAGTCCCAGCTGGGCCCAGTCCCCATCCTGTCCTCAGCCCAGAGCCCTGAGTGCCACCTCCAGGGGACACCTGCAGGGCTGGGCACTCCAAACCCCCTGGGCAGTGCCAAGGCAGTTCCTGAGCCCCCTTTCCATGGGGAAATTCCTGCTGTGCCCACCCTGAGCCTGCCCTGGCCCAGCCTGAGGCCGTTCCCTCTGCTCCTGTCCCTGGTCCCTGGAGCACAGCCCGGCCCCCCCGGCTGTGCCCTCCTGGCAGGAGCCGTGCAGAGCCACAAGGGCCCCTGAGCCTCCTTTGCTCCAGGCTGAGCCCCTGCCCAGCTCCCTCAGCCTCTCCTGGGGCTCCATTCCCTTCCCAGCTCCGTTCCCTTCCCTGGCCACGCTGCAACCCCTCCATTGCCTGCGTGAGGGCCCAGAGGTGCCCCAGCCCTCGAGGTGTGGCCTCAGCAGGGCCGGCACAGGGACGGGCCCTGCCCCGCTCCTGCCGCCACCCCAGGGCTGGCACAGCCCAGGGGCCATCGGCCTTCTGGGCACGCTGCTGGCTCAGAAAGTCAGAATAAAGCTAAATAAACTCAAAAGGCTTTATTACCTACAGATCTTGCAGTGGCTGTTGTGTATTTCTGCATCCAGGTCACACTGAGTGGAGAATCACAGGAGTAGCAGCAGCTCTCACTACATGCATGAGGGGTTGTGAGACTTACTGTTGGTATTAATGCAGAAGCATTACACTATTTATTTTTTAAATAGTGGTTATGATCAAATTTGTTACTTATCTTCACATCCCAAATAGCAGCACAGGCGACTGTTACCTGCAGAGATTGTGGAGTCCCCAAAAGTGTCCCAGGCCAGGCTGGACAGGGCTTGGAGCAGCCTGGGACAGTGGAAGGTGTCCCTGCCCATGGCAGGGGTGGGACTGGATGAGCTTTAAGATCCCTTCCAACCCAAACCATTCCACAATTCTGTGGTTTCATGACTACATAAAGGTTAACAAAATAACCACTGACTAGCTTGAAATCGGTAAATAATGTTGATTATTCATGTAATTCTTTAGGACTGACTTTCAGACCTTGGGCTCTACATCCACGCAGCCTGGGGTTAGGGATAATACTGATTTATGACATGTTGGGGTAACTTTAGAGGTGATCATTGGAAGCCCCTCCACTGCTGGTGCCAGGGCCTGGATCATCTGGGCGGGCTGAGCCACATCAGCTCAGACACCAGAAAATCCAAGTCGAGCAAAAAATGACGGGATTCCAGGCACGAGGTTTATGCTTTATGAGCCTGGTGAGAAATTACTCTGGGCTCCACTACCTCACGTTGAATTGAGACATCACAGACCAGAAATCTTTCCCAAAGTGGCCTCATGATTTCAGCCCTTGTGTCTGCCTGCTTTGTTGTTTTGTTTGCTCGACCTGCGTGGTGCTTCCCACCCCCTGGGAGTTATGTCCAGAAGCCTCCTACCTCCACCCTGGGTGGTACAGATGATCCAAACGGGACATCCCGGGAGCCCAGAGGATGACTCCAGCAAACAGGCACACCCGGGACACTGAGCTCATCCAAACCTCTTCAAACCACGACCTTTCTGGTGCTGATGCCTGGGCTTGGATGTGCTTGTGTACTGGATGACTGCATCCAGCCATGGTGCACAGAAAATCAGCCTTAATTCAGAGGTTTGAGGAGATTGGAGGGCCAGAGAGGGAGGAAAGGTCCGTGCAGTAAATCAGGAATCGCAGTGGATTGTTGAAAAGCTGTTGCTGAGCAGCCTAAAGCTTGTCCCCAAACAGCCCCCGGCCAAGCCTAAAAGCACCTCAGCATCTGAGCCGCCAGCTTTGGTGCTGCTTCTGTCAAGCACCCATGGAAAATAAAGCAGGGAAAACATTGTCAGGAGATTTTACATTGGTAGGAGATTTTAGACTGGTGGGAGATTTTTTAGGTGTCAAAATTGAAATTGCAAAATGCAAAGCCATACCCACCAGGGAAGATCTGAGCACACCCCAAAGCTTTCTCTTTGTGCTTTGAGGGAGGTACTAACTAACAGGGGCTAGAGGCACTATAAATTTGTAGTATTTTCAAGCAAAATCATAACCTTTAGCAATGATTGTAAGCAGGGACTTTTTTTAGAATTATAATACTACTGCATTATTTTTGGCAAAACACATTGATGTGGATTATTGAAAATTGATATCTCTCATCTGATTATGTGGTTCATTGAAATTTCCCTTCTCAAGGTATTTTGTAAAAAAAGAGGGATTTCTATTACAGATCATGGTTTTGATGATTAAAATTAATGAGCTCCCTCAGAGTCTCTTGGATGTGTGTAAAATGCATTCTTTTTTTATCCTCATATATTTTGATAGATGGAAAGAGACTTTTTCATGCTTCACGACCAAACTTATTATTTGTGTGTCAAATTTACCTGAATATTTTTCCCAATGTAGTTTCAACACAATGTGAGATGGCAACAGATGAGCACCTGAGTTATCCCCAATAAATAAGCATTGAGAAGGAAACCTTATGGCAAACAGATTTTACCATAACTTGGTTGGTTTCCCTGCAGGTTTGAAATGAGGGTGTTTTATGTGGGATTTTTGTTTGGCTTGTTCTTTATTTGCTTTTGGTTTTTTTTTTTTTTTTTTTTTTTTTTTTTTTTTTTTTTTTTTTTTTTTTTAATAAAGCTGTTGTATTTAAAAAGATTTTAGAAAAGGATGATGTCAGGAAAAGGATAGACTTTGCAGATAGAAAACTCAGTGGTAATACAGCCTAGAAGGGTGAAATGTAAACTTCCTCACTGAGCTGAATACAATTTATAAATTTTGTATAGCTGGAACTAAACTTCTTGCTGGAGTTGTTTTAAAATGTGTCTTCATAAACACTTCCCATGGAGATATTCTTTGTAAAAATAAATGTTAATAACCAGCTGACAGAGAATTTATGGAACCTTGGTCTCAGCTGCCTCTTGGCCCCAGGGGATTATGGTACAGTAAACCCAAATTTATACAAAGAATTAAATATACCGTTGGGCAGGACAAAAAGAACAGGGAATGCCGTTCACTATTTTCATAAAATTAATATAGAGACATATTCCTGTTGCTTTCACTGCAGCAGATGCATGGACTGTAAATACTAATGTTTAATATCTCTGAATGATCTAAATAAGTCAATTCCCCGTGAAACATGCCAGGATCTGTGCACACGGGGGTAACTTCAGAGTAGGTGGGGATGGTGTTTCCTCAACTGCCTGTCAGGAACGACTTAATCCTGCTTTGCAGATACTGCCTCTGCATCCCTGGGATGTGTTAATTTCCATACCCATTCATTTAGAAGGCTCTGCTGAGACTGTCAAAGAGATGCTAATTATCATCAGCCACGGTGATCCCTGGGGGATTATGCTGGGATTGAGGAACCAGGGAATGGCTGGAGTTACAGTCAGGGATTAAAGTGATGAGTTCTGCTCCCTCTCTCTGCTTTTTCCTTTCTCTGGCAGCCCGGGGGACAGCTCTCACAGGCAGTCCTGCTGTTCTCCAGGTGCCTCTCAGCCCATTCTGTCTAATGTTGCTGCTGATTTTAGGTTAAATCAGCAGCTTTATTAAAGGAGCAGAACTTGGGAGTCCAGTTGATTAATTCCATGGAGCAACACATGCTGCCTGGAGTTAGGCAGAATTCAGCCAGGGAGTTCTGCTCTGCTAACAGGAGGGCTCTGGGAGGAATTTAAGGGAGTTACAATAGTGTTAATATCTGAAAATCTGGACAAATTCTCCTAAGTCTGATGAAAAAGCTGAATTTTCATTCAGAAGATAAATAAAAATGGTCAGAATTCTGTGCTGCTGTTGATGAAATCTCCAGGATAGCAGATAATTTCAAATGAAGGCTTTTCTTCAGGATAAATGCCTGTCCTTTAAAAATATTTCCTGTTCTATAGCAATCTGAAAAAGCCCTTTTATTCTTTTTTTTTCCTTCTTTCTTTTTTTTTTTTTAATAACTACGAGTTCTTTATTGTGATCAAACTAATTTCATTTAGTGGTGCAGGCTGAAAATGTGAATGTTCTTTGATACCATTTAATCATTTGTTATGTCCTGACTATATAACAGCAAGGTGAGGAGAAGTAATGTCTGTCATTGAGATTCCTGTAGGTAAAATCAGATGAATTGCAGCTTTTTTTTCTTGCTTGTGGTCCATCACTCATAATTTGGACATCAGGAATGTGTATTCTGTCTGTGTGAAGCTAGGTCATTGTAGGCAAACAAATTCCTCAGTTTTGGAAAACTTCTGGCTGCTTTTTGCTTGCTTTGGTCCCTGTTTATATTTTTTATGGCAAAGCTAAGGTTTTGATGCTGATTTTAGCCCTTTACTGCTGTACTGAGAGGATCTGGATCCTGTTTTCTCAGTGACACTCTCATGAATAATTAGGCAAGGCAAAGCTGTAGGATTTTTCATTAGAGGTGATGGGGTACACAAACGAAGATGCACAGAGTTATTGCTTTTTTCACACTGAAAGGTGGATATGACAGATTGGAAGGTATTTTTTTAAAAAACAATTGACTTCTGTATATAGAAATAAAGAAATGCAAAAGTGTGTTGTAGAATCTAACAGGACTGCCTGCCTATAACTAGGCTACAGAAGTTAATTTCTGTGGTTTCAGAGATCCTTATGCTGTATTTCTAAATGTCTTGAGGATGAGTCCTGATATTTTTCTGTACTAAAGGCATCTTCTCTTTCCAGGTCCCCAGCATTGTGGGGCTGCATTGATTTAATTTCACCCTGGCTCTTCCAAACCAATGACAGCTATTTTTAGTTTTCAGTTATTTTCTGGAATACCCTATTGGAAAACTCCTTCAACCCACCAAATAATACCACTTTTCAAAATTACAAAAAAAAAGCACCCCCAAAACAGCATAAAACCCCCCCAACCAGCAGGAGTTTTTATTTAAAGCCTTTTATCTTCTAGGCACAAATATTCTTCTAGTACTTGAGCCATGGTCCCCTTCTTGCTCTCTTATCAATCTCATTTCTTGCAGTTACTCACCTGCAGGTAGTATGTTACCTATTGGGAATATTTTCTTTTGTTAATCAATGTTTGGCGTAGGAGGTTTAATTACTGTTTTTCATCTAGCAGTACTCTTGTCTGTGTCTAAATTGCTACCATTCCTCTCAAAGGTATAACAATCATTCATATTGAATTACATAATATAAAAGTAAGAAATTTAATTTCACGAGGAGTCAAGGAACTTTCCTTCCTTAAAGCATTGCTTAAATTTGGACAGAAAATATTTTCAGGATGAAAAGCTAGGCTTGTGCCTAAGTCTGTCTCTCATTTTTCCAAAAGATTTTTACATTGAGCAATGAATAATATTTTGCTGAAGCTTTCTTTGGCTTTTAGTCAAGTGCTATAAATGAATTCATTAATGGGAATTATTTTTGGGTAGCAGTAGTGGGTGTGTGTTTAAAGTCCAGTGGTGATGCATGGTACTGTGAGAGTCAAGTGCATTCCATCTTTTCTTCAGCAATTCCGAGAGTTTTAGCTTAGAGGAAAGGAACAAACACAACAAAAATCCCCAAGCCTGTGATGATCAACCCTCACCCATGAGCCAATCTGCTGCTCTTTGTGAGATTGAATTCTGGCCTGCCTGAATTCAGTCTTTAAGCCTTTCTTTTGGTATCATTAAAATAAATTAATTCTTTAAAAACAGAAGAAAATAAAGTATTTTTTCAAATTAATTTTAGACACAGAAGAATTCTGTGTCTAAATAGCAAAAAACTGCTGAGATGAGAGCTGTGCTCACCAGTGCACATTGCACAGGTGAAAACACAGAGACATTTCTTTACTGTGCTAGGAAAATTTAGGTTTTGTATATGAGGTTCACCTCTGGATCTACTTTTTGGCCAAAGTAGAGGGTGTGGTAGGAGAACAACAAAAAGGAAGGATAGGAATTGTGATGGTAAATTTATTCCAGTTTGCTGGGTTCTTGACAGCAAACTGTTCTGTGTGTCTTAATTATGAAGAGGCCAACTTTGAATAGTGATGTTGAAATATATAAAATAGTGTTTATGGAAATGTTGGACACACTGCCCCAGACAGCTAAAGAGTAACTATCATAAATATATTTTCAGCATTTAACACTGGAAAAGCATGCATATCTGGTTAAAGTTTAGTGTGGAGACTTAGGATGTCATTTAACCCTTCTCAGCATTTATTGTAGGGATGTATCCTGTCTGCGCTGGACTTTGGAACTTGTTAACTGCCTTGTGCCTTGGAAATATGTCAGCTAATACCTGTTGTCACCCTGCAACTATCTGCCAGTCTGTGATGTAGTGTGGTGCATGCTGGTGAATATTTAATATTATTAAATGTTAAACTTGTGATTCTCTGAAGGTAGAGGATCTAGGGAGCCTCCGATTAATTTATCAGTGTTCTTGGCCAGAAACACATGTTTCTTTGAGAAATAGTGAAAATGCCACTTGTGGGCTGTGTGTTACCACCCTGCTTCATTTTCAGTACACGTGGATGACAATTCTGAAAGGAATGGGGGAAAAGGATTAGTTATTTACTTTCTGTGAAAAACATTTGTGTTGAATCTCAAATTACGGCATCTTTCATCCATGTGAGGATTAAACCACCCTAAAATGCACAGAAACATAATAAACAGGGAAGTTACCCTAACAGCTTCAGCCTCAGTCACCACATTGTTATTGAATATATTCCAGCTGAAATTTGTGCTGTTCTGGATATCGTTGTCTTGAAAATTATAGGTAATTTACGATTTCATTTTGAAAGCAGGCATACCAAATGAAAATACACTGCAGGATGTTGATAGCTGGAATTAAAATGTCTGCATAACTTCTGAATGCATTAATAGGTTGGGTTTTTTTTAGTGTTTTTTTTTTTTAATGGAGAATTTTAGCTTAAGGAAGGATCTGTTTGTCTTGACATTTGAGTTTTGAGTAGCTAATTGTCACAGTGGAGAGAGGTTTGTTGTTTAAGTGTAGATAAAGCATATTTTATGAATTTACACGGTAATTTAAACAGGTAGATGAACCTGGACAGAGCCTGCTTCACTAAGCTTCAGCAAACGAGGCAGTGAAAGTCCAGACAGATTGTCCAGTTTAAGGTTGGTGGTATTTCTCTCCACTGGTTACAAAGAGGTGCAGAGGGAAGATTATCCTTCTAGTCTAAATTCAGTCCTTTTGAACTTGCCTTTATGTCACAAACTTCTCCCAGGTCTGAGGTAATTTTGTGACTATAGAAATTTTCATAACAGCGACACAGAAAAGAAATACTGTATGGGTTGTCTTGAAACACTTCAAATGTCAGATTTCTTTTGACCTTGGTTGTTTTTCCTCTTGGCAGCTCCGGAACGAAGGGATTCCTCCCTGCTGGGCAGCCCAGACATCGTGGACCCAGCTCCCAGGAGAAAACGAAGGCAAAGGACAGCGAAACCTGCAGGGACAGGAGCTAAGGTGGCTGCTTATGAGGCAGAGCAGCCAGCCCAGGAAAAGTAAGCAGGTTTTAAATGTATTGCAATGTTTTTATGCTGACAGATCTCACTGGGGTCGTGGGACTCCAAACTCAGCTTGTTTGGAGTCCCACCAAGGAACCTCCTCCGGTTGAGGAGGTTCCAAACTCATCACCCTGAGATTCTGCCTTTGGGAATTCCAGTGCAAAGAAATTACCTCTCAATTCCACCTTTAACAGATTTTTTTCAGAACATGGAGTTTCCAGGCAGAAAAAAAAAAAAAGTTCACTCTTAACACACAAAAGGGGTCAGGATTCGTAACACTTAAAAGTATTTTTCTTATGTCCATTTCAACTTCTGGAAATCTTTCCAGGTGTTCTGGGAGGTGCTTATAGCTAAGCATAGACTTGCCTCAGAGCTCTGGTGGTATTGGTAGTATTTCCTTCAAAAAACTGGGTATTTTTCCTAAATATATGGCAAATTACATTTGAAAATACATATTTTCCATTTTTGTCTGTAATATTCCATGGATTGTAGAGTCTTTAAACAGCTATGGACAGAAGTAGATTAGAAAGACATTTCCCATGATTAGCGAAGATTTCTGTTTAAATCAGCAGGAAAATTATCTTATTTTGACGCAAAAGCTATGGTTTGACGCCAGCTAGGAATGTTTGAATTTACAGTCCTGTTTTATTAGTTAAAAAATTGTATTTTTTTCTTAGGATGGTGTAGAAATATATCAGACCTTATTTTTTTGTTCTTTTACATCCCAGTCCATTGCAATGGAAGATGCCCTTCCCCCATTGTATTTGGTCAGTTTGATTTTGACAGCCTGCCTGTGCTTGCCTGAAATTCAGGTTCATTTTATTTAATACTGATTGTTGAAGGAAAACCTATGGAAGCAAAGTATTGCAAATATACAGAGGCCTTGGACTGAGTAATTATCTTTTTATGAATATCCGAGTCCTGTGTGTAGGGGGACAGCTAAGAATATAGTGATATTTTTGTTTTAATTCTTTGAAATAAGGGCAAACTTTAGTCGAAACAGAGCAGCGCTATGATTTTCATATGTGCAAAGAATTTCTACTCTGCTTACAGATTGAGTCAGGGCTGAATCTAAAGAGTGGCTCTTCTTCTTGGCTACAACATAATTAGTTATATTTTGAGACTGAGCATCCATTCTATCAGTCTCTACCTCCATTTTTCTTTCTTGCACTTCATGTGGCAGTCGCAGTTCTTGGATTGGATAGGAAGATAGGAAATATCCCTGTTTACCTGAAACATTACAAAAGCTGAACTGAAATAATTTCCACTTTGCTGGTTATTTTTCTCAACGTCGCTGAAGTTTTTGAGCTTCACCTGAAGTCTTTTTGCCAGCTGCTAATCAAGTTTTCAGTCAATTTGCTTGACTAATAATTTTCAGTTCTCTTCAGCCTGTCAAAAGTGGGGAGATGGAGAATTAGCACCGTGATCCAGTTCACAAATATAGGTGTTCTTTTTGTGGAGTAATTTGTAATTACTCCAGTAATTTGTGCTGATGGAATGCCAAATCCTTGGTGCTGCAGAGAGCTTTATCTTAAGCTGACAGCACGTTAGGGTCCTGCCCAAAATGTTTTCCAGTATTGTGTCACTGAGCAAAAAGAAAAAAAAAAAAATAATTAAAACTTATTTCATCCAAGAAAAGGGGTGGCAGTGGGGGAAGTTAACTTGGAAGTTCCTTCACCCCTGGAAGTGCTCCATCACAAGCAGGGAGATGGGAGCATGTTCTGGGATCAGGTGCCAGATTTGATCTGATTTTCACCAACGAGTCCTCCCTCCTTCCTGGGCTCTCCTGCTCAGACCTGCAGCCAGGGCTGGCTCCTTAATGCAAGTAAAAATGCAAATGCTTCGAGGCAAAGTCACACAGAACTCTTCTCCCACAGTTCTTGCTTTATCCAATAGAGCTTGTTTAGGGTTGTTTCCCATGTGGAATTTCTGGTGACATTGCCAGCGCTCTCCTGGTGAGGGAAGGGCTGCCACAAACCCAACACCTCCAGCCTGGTGCTGCCCTAAAGCTGCTGCATCCTCAGTTCCTTGGTGCAAGATCCTAAAAAAAAAGGCTTAAAAATACCTTTTTAGCAAGGGAAAGCACGCAAAGTTTGATTCTCCCTTTGCCTTTCAGATTGTTTTTTGATAATAAAGTGTTTTTCAGTGTTATCACATAAGAAAAGTTATGTCTTAACCTTTAAGAAAAGTTACGTCTTAACTTTCATATATTTTTTATAAAACTTTACAGTATGCTAAGAAAGTAGCATTTATCCTAAACTCAAAAGCATCTGCAGTAAATACTAAGTCATCAAAACCTTGAGGATTCTATTTCTGCAAATATTTCAGATTTTTGGACGTCGAGGCTAGTTGTGTGGCAATTCTCTGCTCCTTGGAATGAAAATATATTCTTGGATATGACCAAAAATACTCAGAAGAATGCAAACAAAAATCTGTTTGACACAGAAAGTAGAGCAAAAGGAGTTCTGCCTTTCTCATGCTTTGTGTGTGGGTGCAGTGGCAGGAAAAGGAGTTGAATTGTATTTATCCATACAGGCATCTAATATTACTGTGGCAATTTATTCAAGGGCTAAATCAACATTTTTAATGAAACTTGGCAATGTGCTTCGGATAATACTAAGCTTAGTGAAAGTAGCCATGAGAGCAGCAAGGAACTGAACTAGGATTTGTGGAACAAGGTCTCTAAATGATCTGTTTAATTATTTGCTGAAATAAAGATGTACTTTAGGATAAAGTAGAAATTTAGAATAATTAGTGGGTTAGCCAACTGCCAAGAATGAGGTTTATCCAGCTCTCTAGCAGGTTGTTCTTAAATCAGAGATATCCAGTGGAAGGAAATGCTTCTTTGGGCAGACAGATGTTACTTTCAGTTAATAACAGCTGACCTATGTCTCTTAATTTGCACATTTTAAAAATACGTAAAGACAAAAAGTAGATCTTACTTTTCAAAACACAATTGAGCCAGGAAGTCAAATGAAATTATTCTGATTCCAGTACCCCGTGATGGTCTTGGTGCAGCTTTAACTGTAACTTAATATCTGGCAATTTCCTAAGGTGCAAGGCAGAGATAATATATAAGTCAAGTTAAGATGCAAATTCTGCTTTTCACAATTTGCATTTAGTAATTGGAGGAGAAAAAAAAAATAATAAGAATGAATTCCCAGTCCACAGTTAGAAGTTATGCTTATTGAGGCATTACCCAAATCTCTTTGGGGGCTGCATATGAATGGCACTATGAGCTGTGTGGAATATGAATTCAGTATAGAGGCTTAGCTCTATGGCCTGTCAGCCTGAGTCCTGTAAATAACTGGATGTTTCTATAATATTTTCACTTTAAAAGTGCTGAAACCTACTTGATAGCAGATAGTACCTACTGAAGAAGGCAGAATTTTTAATATAATTTTAAAAATGGAGTGCAGTCATTGAAGAAAACCTGCAGTCAGAGACTACTGTGTAACAGAGATGGAGTCTCTACAGCTAAAATAAAAATAAATCAGGAAAAAGCTTCCATTTCTAGTGCAAGTTACATCTTTCCACTTTGACTTATCAAAATTGAGAGGGTGTTTTTTTAATGAGTAAAGACTAACAAAACCTTTTCACTTCTGTCTTTCATTTTTTGCTAATAAAGGATCTTTTATGGTCCTCATTCACACATGTGTTTCCTAGGAGAAAGGCTTTGCTGGATAAGCCTCAAAACATCTAGAAGTTATTCTGTATATTTCAAAATATAATCCATTCCTGCTGCTCGAGGGTATTCATAATTTCTGTGCTATTTAATGCATGCCTGCTGTTGAGTGGATGTACAATTACAGAAGTGGTTTGGGGAAAGGCATCTTAAATACAGGAAAAACATTATTATGGATGCAAATACGCTGGATTCTCCTGAGAATAAGACTAGAAAAATAATTTTAGGAAAAGTTCTTACAGAGGAAGTGTTCCATAATTCTGAGAAGCAAGTGTTAAGACATACTCTTATTCCAGCTGACTGAGAAGTAACATGTTTGGTGTTTTTTTTTCAATGAGGAATTCCCTATTTACACTGTGACTCTGACTTGTTAGATGTTCTGCATGCCAAAAACTTCAGTTTCATAAGTCTAGCTCAGTGCATTTGATGTCACAATTACTGCCTTTATTTATTTTTTTTTTTTAATTGAAATTTGAGTTTTGCTGGCTTGGTACCTCTTGCTTGAATGATAAAATGGAGTGACTGTCAGAATCAGGCCTAAATTTAAATTGAAGGAAAGAGATATGTTACCTCCCTATGTTTGACTTTGCTGAAATTTCAAGGTGCAGGTCAATTTGATGGGACCTTTACCACCACTAATTAAATTATTTCTTTTTTTTTTTTTTATACATAAACACTGCTTCTTCAGAGAGCTCTCAGAAACACCCAAGCAAACCAGAGAATCAAGTTTCTGAGAGTGTGTTTGAAGGTCCCAGGAGCTGCCAGGGGGAGGCTTGTGCCACCTGCCTTGCCATCCCTTGGTCCACCAGAGGCCAAGCAGGGAATGTAATTTTTACTTTAAACACGATTGTTACGGTGCTCACACTCCCTGTTTGTTCCTGACTTCAGGGCCTGATTAAACTTAGTCATGTGTGTAATTGCGGGTAGAATGAGCTGCTGCATGGTTTTTACTTGTTAATGATAAATGTGGATTTTTTTTTTTTTTTTTGCCCATTCTTCATGCTCTCCTCCCATCAAAAGGTTTTTTTTTCTGAATCTTTGCAGGTATATGTAATTTATTTGGAAAGAAATCCTTTGGCATTGTATCCCAATACTGTAATAAGCTGGACTTGTCTTTTCTTTTGATAAACTTCCACCCCCTTAAAAGCACTTGGAGCCTGTGGTGAGCCCAGGGCTCCCTGGGGATCCTCTCTCTGCATTTGTTTAATTCATTGCTTGCGGTTCACATTTTTGGAGCTCTAATGCAAAGTTTATTTAAAGTGTGGTCTGCCACCACCAGTGACTCAGGTAGGAGAAACCACAGATCTGTCCTGGAATCTGGCATTCTCAGAGGGTGACAAGCCAGACTGGGTTTTCTGTCTCACACAACAACTCTTTCTTCTCGTAAAAGTTCAACCAGGCAAAAATTGCCATTTTTCTGCTGAAAATGACACCAGAACCTTCCAGAGGGAGTATGAAGTTCACACCACAGTTATCCCTTTTCAGGGAAAGATGTACTTAAGAGCTCATGATGACCTGCCACTTTTGTATTCTCCTAAATGCATTTATTTAATACAATAGGAGAGAACTTTCCTGGATTGGTAAACACTGTGATCACTGTGATCTTTCGGTCAGTCAGTGCAGTCAATGTGTACAGCAGTGAGAAGCTCATTCCTGCCATCATAAATTTATGGAAGGCAGTGTTTAGAGAGTTTTTGATGATTACTCGTTCAGGCTGAAATGTAAACAGGTTAAGAAACCTCTTAGAAGTGGATGGTTGGGTTGGATGAGCCTTTAATGTGAGCATTACACCAAAAAAATTTAAATACTGAGTTAAGACATCTTTGTGATTCATGCATGCTTAGCATTATCTTTTTCTTTCTTTCTTTCTTTCTTTCTTTCTTTCTTTCTTTCTTTCTTTCTTTCTTTCTTTCTTTCTTTCTTTCTTTCTTTCTTTCTTTCTTTCTTTCTTTCTTTCTTTCTTTCTTTTCCTTCCTTCCTTCCTTCCTTCCTTCCTTCCTTCCTTCCTTCCTTCCTTCCTTCCTTCCTTCCTTCCTTCCTTCCTTCCTTCCTTCCTTCCTTCCTTCCTTCCTTCCTTCCTTCCTTCCTTCCTTCCTTCCTTCCTTCCTTCCTTCCTTCCTTCCTTCCTTCCTTCCTTCCTTCCTTCCTTCTTTTCTCTCTCTCTCTTTCTTTTTCTCTCACTTTTTCTTTCTTTTCCCTTCCTTCCCTAACTTCCCTGAATTTCCCTTCCCTTCCTCCTTTTTCCATCTATTTTTTGCTCCTCTCTCCCCTCCATTGCCGTGACACTGGCAGCAGCAGTGTGCCATCACTCACACCAGACAGCTTTCCCCCACCTGAGCCAACATCAGAAATGTCCCAGCCCCTTTCTGTGCCCAGGGGGAGCTTTGATAAGTGACCCTCATCACCTGAACACTCACCTGCCACTGTTCCAGGCTGGGCTGGGAAGGAGAGCTGTGCTGCGTGACCTGGGCAACAATGGGGGGCTGCCAGAACAAAGGAAAAAAAAATATATATATATATAAAGCCTTTGATGATAAAATTGCAAAAACTCTATACGATATGAATCACTGGGGGGGAAAAAAGTGGTGGCAGAAAATCTAGAGTAATTCTCCATTCAGCTTGAACGAATGAGGCAGAAATAAATGCAGCAAAGCACAGCTGTTTTTCTCCTGGTGGTGGTATCTTTGCAGTGTCTTTTTTTTTTTAACTGAGCAGTAGATAATTAGGCTTCTGCATCCACGTGGGGAGGGGTGATTTATTTCCATGGGAAGTGGAAGGAATTGGGATCCACCATTTCTCCCAGCTCCCCAGGGAAGGGTTGGGATAATGTGAAGGCTGAAGGGCCAGGGCAGGAAAAAAATGAGCATTGTCTGCTGACCTCAGAGGCTGCCATTTCTCCCGGGAAAAGTCTCTCAGCTCTCCAGTTTGGAGCGCATCTCACAGGTTTTTGTCACTGGTAATAGCCCAGTAATTGACTGCTGATGGAGGAGTTATTACTCAGTAAGACTGACAGGACTCTACCCTCTGCTTTCTCAGGGCATGTTCCTTAGGTCAGGGTTTTATTGCTGTGACAAATCTGGTGAGGTATGTGTCTCCAATGATTCATCTATAATGCATTTCGCTGAAACGCTTCCAGAGAATTTATTTCATATTTCAGGCTCTGAGATTACAAGAGAAGAGTTTAAAAAATGGAAATACCTTCTTCCTCCATTACCTTTCTGGTAAACTTTTTTTGATGCTTTTCCCTTGCCTTTTCAACAGAGGTTTTAACTGGAGTTGTGTTTTACCTGAGCTTTTTAAGCCCCTCTTAGGTAGGCTGTGGGCTGGAATAGTTTAATTTATCAAACTATGCATTAGTTTTGTTAAATACTGAGAACCTCAATGGGGTGTTTTAATGTGGGAGGCCAAAGAATTTCTCCTCAGAGGTAAATTACACTAAGAAGGAGGGAAGATTGCGTGTGGTTGAGGTAACCAGCAGTGCTGGAACTCTTGTTGGCTTTTGAAGTAGACCATGCTCCAACATTTTCAGCCTTTGAGGGTAAAGGGTGGGAAGCTGAGAGAAGGAGACTGTGTTAAAAGCAACAAAGAAGGCAATATTTGAAATTCCACGCGCATCCTTGTGGATCCAGGGTGCAGGAGCAAACGTGCTCCTGTGTGAGCACTTCTGCAAGGGGCTCTTGATGGTGCCATTAAACCTCAATTTCCCAAAGCAGCTTTTCAGGCAGAGTTACTTTCACATTATTTGTAATAGGAAGGAGCAGGTAATGCAGGCGCCTGAGATTTTGATCAGGTTTTGGCAGGAGATTGAGATTAGGGTGAGGGAAAGCCCAAGTAACCTGCTTGGCACCTCAGCCCTGGTGTCAGAAATAGCACGGCAGAGAAAAAGAGGAAAGCTTGGCTCTATTAATGACATAGAGCTGCCTCTAATTCCTGTTTCTGTTGTTCTTTGGACTGAACATGAGGTTAAGTCTTTACTGCACTGAATTGGAGTATTCTGTGTAGCAGAACTGTCTGGGAAGGGCAATAATCCCTTAAATCACAATGGACCCCAGGAAAGCTGCTGGAGAAAAAGCTTGTGCACAGAAATACACCAAAACTCATGGTCTGGGAAAGGATTTCACAAACTCTTGCAAATGCTGCTTGCTCTGCTGAGGTGATTGCTCTGTTCAGTGCACTTTTCAAAATTCAGGTTTGCTGTATGAAGCTATTAATCTTTCTATTTTTATTTCTCTTCATCCTTTTTTTTTTCCTTAACTTTTTACCATTTTTTTTTTCTCCCAGAAATGTCCCACCTCAGCAAAGCAGGGCTAAAAAGCTATCATTTAGATTTAGCAAGACTTTCTTGAATTTCTTAGTGCTAAAAAAAGTGCTTAATCCTCTGCTTAAAATCCATTGAACTAAAAGTACGGGAATTATTTTTCCAGTGGTGACTTCACTCCTCAAGCAGTGATGGCTGTGTCTAGATTGTCTATTTTTCTTCACCTGCCTAATTTCTCTGATTACTGTTGATTGTGAAGACCTAGGTCCAGCCAATGAGATTTGGGTGTCCTTCTGGACTTCTTGTGTCAGATTTGGGTGTCCTTCTGGACTTCTTGTGTGTGATGCATAAGGATGCTGCTGAAACTGAAAAGGATACGGATTTTCTGTTCCAGAATGCTTGAATTCTGGTGGCAGAAACAGAGGGAAAGGGAGAAAAGGGGCTTGCACTGAATTAATTTTAATCCCGTTGCTGCCTCAGAATGGCTTGGAGAAGGAGCTGGAGAAGGTCTGGAGCAGAGAAAAGGGTGAGAGGTGGCACTGGACACATCTGTGAGCAGAGACAGGAGAGGCAATGTGGTGAGAGGCACTGGTGGTGCATTTGTTTTCCCATTTACCATGTACCTATGTCTCGCCAAAATCAGTAAATCAGGCCCTTGACGTCCATGGCAATGAATTTCTGATGATATTTAGAGCATCCCCAGATCTGGTCAGAAGGGATAAATATTCATAAATTTATGCACTGTGTCTAACACATACGGCATGAGCAAATGCACTTTCATGGTTGGGTGAGGCGACTCATCTGTTTCTGTCAGCCTGTGTCAGAATTCCTGTGGCATTAATCAGGACCCCTTCCTGATGAGTTCTGCCATCTGTGGCAGGGCACAGAGCACATACTCATGTATCAGTCCAAGAACTTGGAGAATTAGAGGCAGACTTGCACAAATCAGGTCTCTCTTAAAATTATTTGAGTACCTTTCACTCTCCCTGAGCATAAATAAAAATGCCCTTATTAGAAGCTGCAGGAGGTGCAGAATTAGATTAATATGAGCCTTGTTAACACAGAATATTGCTCACACACTCCCTTGATTGCTTAATAACACTTAAAATAATTCCTTACTTTATGCATCTGTCAAACCATTCATAACAATTGTCATGGAGTTGTTTTATCACTCAAGCTTGAACATACAACCAGCAATTTGGAAGCTAATTACATGCTTGTGTTTTCCTCAGATGGTTTTCTGCATATCAGCTGTTAGAGGTGGACTGGGTGTAAAACTGAGGGAAAATTGTCAATATTCAAAAATGATCAGCAACAGAGTCAACGTTGTACTGAATTCTAAATAGCAGAAGTGAGATAAAATGAAAGGCTCTTTTAAAAAACGTTTTGATGATTTAAAGTACTGAGGTGAATTAAAATCTAACAGTGGTGCAGCCACTGGCATCAGTGTTTCATCGTGTACATTTAGAATGAGCAGAATAATAATGACTAAAACTGAGGAAATGGGGCAAATATGCAAGAAAACTCCACCGTTTGGTGAGGGTGAGTTTCATTCTAGGTCTCATGCCAGAAAGAGATGAGATTTCTCATGTGCTTCTTTAAAAGGTGTTAATTATTCAAGAGCATAGAAATAAATATTTTATGTTCCACTTATATAGATCCCCCAAGGAGTATTTGACATCAAAGTAAGAGACCTGTCTGTTAAGTTAAAAAATGGTACCTCTGGCCTTGTGTTTATCTTGAAAAGATAAAGAAGGTATTTAACTTGAGAAAATAATTTATGAGAGGGTGGGAACCTTTGTTGAAAAAGGTGCTAATTGTAGAAAAAGGTTGAAAGAAATTTGTTTTATGTTGTAGAAGCTCACAGAGATGTGATTTTCTAAAGACATCACAGAACACAGAGAATGTTCACTGAATTTAGCGGGAGTCTGAAAAATGAAGGGGTTTTTGTTGTTGGTTTGGTTTTTTCTTTACACATTGAGAAGTCCCCCACGTAGTAATTAAAATCACCAGGTTCTGAGCTATGACTTGGCCACAGGAATAAACTTTCATCAACACCTAGTTCATATTGTGATCTCCCCCACTCCCAAGATTCCTGAGCAACTCTATGAAACATTTTCACAGGGGTTATTTTTTGTTCACAGAGGAAAATGGCTCATTACTCATGACTTCAGTGTTTTGCCACAACTGGCTAAACCTTGAGGTTGCACAAGTGTAAAACTGCAGTGAAGTGGTAAATGTTTGGTGGATAAATGTTTGGTGTCTGCTGGGGATGTGAACCATCCAAAGAGTTTCTGCTTTATTCCCTCTGGAGCTGATCCTTGGGTAACTACTGAACTACCTGAACAAAAATTTACTTTTATTAAGCTATCCTGAAAGAATGTATGCTTTTATAAAGAAAACCTTAAATACTTTAGGCTGAAACTCACCCCTGAATAGGAAAGCATTTCTCCAAGGAGTGAACCTCCTGGATTTGCTGTGCGTCACAAATACAAAATTATTTTTCTGTTCAAGTGCTGTGTCAGTGTCAAACTGTTCTGGAACACCAGGTTAGGAATCTTGTTATTAAAACTCCTCTCTAGCTGTATATCTGTGTAGCTACAGCATTGACTAAAAATGTTAAATGAAAAAAGAAAAACCCAGAAAAACAGATTATACCTAGTTGTGTTGATAAAACTGCTCAGAACCTGAGCAATTGTTTCAATTGAAGTAAAAACAGATTTGAGGACACAAACCAGAAGATGTCCAAATAAAAATAAAGCATTGTCAGGATGTGCTGAGTTGCCTGTTGACTCTTTAAGTGCTACAAAATATTTTGTGAGCTCCAAAGTTGTGAAAAGAGGCAAAACCATCAAATTTTTATCAATGGTACTGAGAGCCATCCTGGAGCAAAATGTCCAAGCAAAATGTCCAAACCAGTATCCCCCAGCCAGTGATGGTGGTGAGGGAGAGAAGCAAAGGGTAGAACTGGAGGGCAGGAGAGAAAAGCATTTTTTTTTTTTTTACAGATACATGAGGTTTGTGCAGCTTCCCTTTGGGGTGAGTGTTGTCCTTCCCCAATCTGGGAACACCTGGGGGTCATTTGGGACAACGAGCTCTGCCCATGGGAAAGCTAAACATAGGGAATAACAGAGCAGGAGGTTTGGGGAAATCATGTCAAGGCGCCCCTGGAATGAGCAGGGGTGGGATTGTAAGGGCTGGAGGGTTTGGGGTGACGTGAAACTCAGTTTTAGAGGGATGTGGCGCTGCCCAAGTGAGTCTTTGTCCACTCTTTGGTGTGACCTCTCCGCCTCCTGTTTGCCTTGCCACTTTCTCAACACTTGAGAGGCACAGAAGTGATGGCCCCCTGCATGCCTGGTGTGCATTTACACCTTTTCTGCTCCAGCTGACACCAAATCAGCCATCACATCTGAGGGCAGGAGGAGGAAGGCTTGTCAGGCTGTTTGCTCAGCATGACGGGGTGCAGGATGCTGCCAGAGACCACAGTCCTGCCTTCACAGCTTCTCTCGTGCAATGATGTGCAAGGTTGAGATGTTCCTGATGCTGTTATAACCTTTCATTGAGCTAGATTTACAGAAAAGAAGCCATTTTTTCGTGTTACCCTGAGGCAGTGTTAGCCAGACACTCCCCTTCTTCATGGTTTTGTTCACTCCCAGCTCTGCACCAGCTCCTGTTTCTTGACATGTTCTCATTTTGCCAAGCTAAAAATACAGATTCGTTATTTCTGACTTTTCTGTTTCTCGGGTCCCTTTGCAGAACCAGCCCACAGCTGGGCAGATCACATTGAATGTGGTGACACATGAATTTTTCAGACGCCACTGGAGTTTCGTGATGCGTCAACCAAAATACGTATTTCTATTCCAAAGAGAAATATGCAAGTGAAAGAGAAAAAATAATAATTTGAGGGAAAATTTGTACTAGTGAAGTTCATTACTGAGATGAAAGATAGTAAACAGGCTTGGTAGTTGTTGGACAGGTGAGTATGCATGTCCTATCCAAGCCTTCCAAATTGCTTGAATCACCCTGAATCTAAGCTGGCTATTCATATTTTTATTTCTCATCTTCACTTTTTTTTTTTTTTTGTAACCAGGCATTCCTGTCTTCAGTAGTTATTTAGTGTTTATTTTTAAGCATTTGCTTGATATTTATTTAAAGGCCATTACCTTGGCATCAAAAAGTTGAGTCTCAGTTAGGCCTTCCAAATCATTAACCTCAAAACTTCTGTCACACCTGAAATTGCTGTTCCCTAGCAGGGCACCAACATTCCAAATGTAATTGAGTTCTCTGCTTTTACATATATTTCTTGGCTGGGTCATGTTGACAAGTGCTTTTCATCTTGAAAACTTTCCAGTTGCTAGGGCTTAGCCAATTTGAGATGGAATTCAGAAAATGAATCCAGGTAGAGCCCGGCGCTGCCTGCATAAAGGTGCACCTGTGTGGAGGTTCACCTGCCATCACCTGACATCTCCAAATATTATTCTTCCATTGTGTGTTCTCACAAAAGCAGGTTTTCTCATGTAACAACGTCTCCATTGTCCCCTGGAGCAGAAACGTGACTGCCTTAATGTAGGTGAAGAAAAGAGGAAGAAAAGAGAAATCAGATTGTTTCTTCTGAGCAATTTCACCCAAGCATTCAGCTGATGGAAACAGAAACATAGGGTCCACAGCTGTAGGGTTGGTTTTCTTTTCCTTGAGGCAGTTCATAACCTTGGCAGTAGCATCCTGGAATGGGTTTTGGAATCCTTGCGTGGTGTCTAATTCAGGTAATTCCCTCACCCCAGGTTTGGGTGCTGCAGGACACAACAATGTCAGACATTAATTTGTAGGTTGTTGGCTCCAGTGCTGGTCGTGGCAAAACAGCACTGAACTACAAAATTCCAAATGAATAGTGCAGGATTATTTGTAAACTATGGAAAGATTTGTAGTCTTGAAAGCCTGGTGATCTTCCTACTTAAAGACTCTGTAGAGCAGAAGTTAATTAAGGACAAGAGAGTGACAGGACATAATCAGGGTCCTCAGTCTTTAATAATTTCTTACAGACATTAGTAACATGTCATTCCTCATTTGTGTTTTTGTGGATCTGTTAATGGAGAAGGATTGGCAAATCTTAGATGAGAAGGTGGATTGTGGGGTTTTGTTTTGTTTTGTTTTGATGGGATTTGTTTTCCAAAGACAGTCTTGTACTATGCAAAATTAATTTTCAGTGAGCCAAGGAAGTAATCAGTGCTGCAGAACAGGATATTACAGGGATATAATTGAAAAATTAAACTTTTATTATAAATGCGCAAGCAAGACACCTCTGTAGACTTCTGTCTTTTTCTTCTCAGCAGCAGGACAATTTTAATGTATACTGTTTTTTCCCTTTCCTTATTTTACCTTATTTTCAATGTGGCGCTATATATATATTTTCTTATTTTCCATCTTTCAGCAAAATGAATTTTCCTGCCACTAACCAAGCTGTCAGATAAATGATAATAAAATTTATTTATTAACCTGAAAAAGAAACCAAAGGAGTAATCCATATTAAAGTAGACAGTAGCAATTCCATATTCCATCTGTATATGAAGCTTACATGAGAATTCCTTGATAATACCAACTCTGAAGCTACTGTTTTTTTATTTTAACACTCCTTGATTTCACAAGAATTTTGCTGTGGATATTATTGCACAGAAATTAAATGAAAAAGTACAAGGCTTCTCCGCTGGGCACGTACTGGAGAAAAAAAATTAATATGTTGACAATAAATACCTTTTTAATTAGATAAATAAGACAAGCTCGTGGATGAATGATGACTGATAGGTGATAAAGCTTTCTGGTGTTTAATTATAGATGAACTGACACCATGAGGATAGAGCTGATGTATGAGAAGGGCTTAGGCAGCAGCTTCAGTTTTATTAAAAAGCACTTCAGAAGAAAACTTAATTATACACAGGCAGTGGATGGATATAGACAGGGGACAGAAAAATTCCTGCTCTGTCGAGAGATGGCATTAAGCAAAGTGGCAGGAGGGAGAAGGTTTGGAGCATGATGGTTTTCTGCTCCTTTCCTGGAGCTCAGGATGGAGCTCTCCATCCCTCTCTTCCCACCAGTTCCTGGCACACCTTCCAAAACAAGGCTGACAATGTTCCACCTCACTGGAGGCTTCCAAAGTCACAATTTGTGACAAAATTTGAGAGGTGTCCACCTTGTACAACCTCATGCTTTCTGGTGCTGTGAAGAGGGTAGGAATATCAGCCCAGCCCCTTTTTCCCAGCAGAATTCCTTCTTCTCCCTGGCTGTTTCGGGCAGTATTAATTATTTCATAAATAAATAAATAAATAAATAAATAAATAAATAAATAAATAAATAAATATTCTGTATCAGCTGTAGGCTGTCCTCTGGAGGTCTTTGGAGGGCAGGATGGTGAGCTTTGTCTGGTTGAAGGAAGCCAAGGAAGGAGGACTGAGCTGAGCTGAGCTGTGGCTTGATCTTCTTGAGCTTGGACGATTTTGGGGCAACTTTGGGCTGAGAAGGCTGGGGCTGTTCAGCCTGGAGAAGACAAATTTGTGTGGAAACCTCACTGCCCCTTCCAGGACGTGGAGGGGCTGCAGGGAAGATGGAGAGGGGACTCTTCCTCCGGAACTGGAGCGACAGGACCAGGGAGAATGGGTTCAAACTGCCAGAGGGCAGGGCTGGATGGGATATTGGGCATTGGCAATGAGGAATTGAGGGTCCTCTCCTACACAGACCATTCTGGGAGTCTGTGAACTGTAGGGAAACAATCCACTCCATCTTTTGTGTCTTTACCTTTGTCCAGTCAAACCCTCCATCCATCCTGCCAGAGTACCTCTTCATCCTGAATTAAACTTTATTTTTAAACTGTGAAGCTGTCACTGGAATATTTATGCATTTTCCTTTTTGGCTCATAATCTATTAATTAAGAGTGTGCACTTTGAAATAGACACTTTTTTCTTGATTTTCTATTTTAATCCTTATCTCTTCTTCCTCATACCTCCAGCCTGCTGAGTACGCCCACTGCTTCCCCCTGAAGCTAATGTGAGAATTTAAATTTCAAATTACTGACAGAAGTGGATTGCTGTTCAAACAAGGCATCTCAATGTTCTCAAACACCTTGATGAATTATGCATTCAGAGGGCGTTTGATCAATGAAATCTTTAGTGTGTTTTTATTTATAGTCCCTTTCCTATCAGTGGAGTTGCCTCCTACTTAATCTCCCAAGCCTAGTCTGACAATTGCTGTGGTTGTTGCAGGTATTTTATACACTTACCTCCGAAATACAAAGAACAGATTAATAAATATTGCATGATAACAGTGGTCCCTGGACTTATTAATCAACATGGAAGGGTAACTGCTTGCATTCAGAAAAACACAGATATTTTCCCTGACAGGCACTGAAGATATCTTAGATTTTATTGCACCATCTATTCAAGTACTCTGTGCAGCTAATTGTGATATTAAATGATGGAAAGCTGTTTTAAAGGTGTCTTTATAAAGATATAAAGGTGTCTCTATAAAGATAGATTTCTTATACATCCATTTGATATTTTAGTAATTAAAAAAAAAATAAACCAAACACATTTAGCTCATTATCTGAATAAAATACATACTTAACAGAGTTCTAAGCACAAGAGAATGAGTCTGTAGAAAGGGGATCACTTGGGTTAGGGAAAAAGTTCTTTTTAATGGACACATGATCAATACAGTGTGATTAAATGGATGACTATGGATATCTACTGAGTCTGAAATAAATATTTTCAGATGTATGGGCCCAGCCCCCACACTTAGTCTCATCAATTGCAAAAATCATTTGGAAGTGGGATACTTTTTAAGCCTTTGAATGGTTTGTTTATACACTCATCAGTCAGGAGCTACTGCAGAGGGCTCACCTGCCAGAGTCCTTCCTCAGGGCCTCCAATTTCCTGCTTTTTTAATCACCCTGTGTCATTGTGTGTGTGCCTTCCTGAGGATTTCAGAAAGAAAGCAGGTGAGCCTAAAAACACTAATTGTGAAAGACTAAATTCCCTGATATTTCAGAAGGCAGCTCTGATGTTGGGCAGCACCTTAGGTACGTGGAGTTGCTGTATTTTCACTTTTGTGGGCTGAAATTTAAATTTCCTATTGTACATTCCACAGGGCTTGTTTTTGGCAGGTGACTGTGCTGTGTAAGAAAACATCCAAACAAAACTGTAAATTTGCAGTTCTTGGATAAGCTGCAGGGTTTTTGTAAAGATCTTCTTTGGTTAGGAATCACAGAATATCCTGAGCTGGGAGAGACCCATCAGGATCATTCAGCTCAACCCCTGCCCCTGCACAGAACTCCCAAAAATCCCACCTGGTGCCTGAGAGCATTGTCCAAACCCTCCTGGAGCTCTGGCAGCCTTTGCCCTGTTCAAATTCTAAGCAAAATTGCATCTGTATTTCTTTTGTTTTGGAAATAAAAAAAGGCATTTTGTTCTCCAGCATGAGAGAGTAATGATGGAAAATGGAATTACTGATCTCCCTTCCTGTGTTCACAGCAAATGACCAGGGCTTGCATCAGAAGGTAACTTTGTAAAGGAGCAGTCTGCAAAAGCTTAAAGCCAGCCCAAAAGGTGGTGACAGCAACATAAATTCATCCTAATCTGGAATTTGGCCCATGACATCCCTTCAGGTGGGTGGGAAGATGGGAAGTCCCTGTAGGACTGTAAAGACCCAGGGATGCTGCAGGTTATGTCTGTGAACAATTGTCCCCCCTTCTCAGAAGGCTGATCTGGGCAGGGATGTGTCTCCCTTCCAAGGGAAAGGTTTTTATGGCAGAATATTGAGGCACAGGCTGGGTTTTTAGTGTGGATGGGAGCAGTTGTGGTGACCCACCAGCTGGAACTAAACTGGGCTTAAATATTTGCATTGCTGCCTTGGGTTAGTGGAAGCAGAATGGCACAACAAGAAATGCACAAAACATGCTGATGACAGGCAGACAATGCTTGTGGTGCAGCTGTGAGGAAGCACCGAGTTCTCAAATATGGATTATTCTTGAATTTGTGCTCGCTGGTAATCCACTGTAATTCCCATTAAACAAGCATAGTGAGCAGCCTATTGTCTTTAGAGGAGTTAAATGAGGGTCTTAATGAATTAAAAATGTACCACATTTATCTGTGGAGGAAAAGCTTTCATCTTCACTCCCTCAGGTCCCAGTGCTCTCTTGGGGGGAATGGTCACCTGCTGAATTGACCAGAATAAAGTGCTGAAAATTGCTTAATAGGAGGAGAAGCAATTTTTCACTAATCTGTTTCAGGTTTGCCAGAGGTGATTTCTCAATCTGAGCTGCGGCTGCTGGAGCTCAGGGGGATGGCAAGCAGAAATGGGCAGGTGGAACTGTTCAGCACAAGAACTGCTTGCCAGGAGCTGCCTTCCTAGCAGGGAGGTTCTGGAGGGCAAAAGTGCTGTTCAGGCTTTTATCTCCCCTTGGCTATCAGTGGAAGGAAGATGTGTAATCACCCATGACTGGCAAATTTAAAAAAAAAAAAACCAACAAAACAAAAACCCCTCTTCCTTCACCTTCCGAACAAACTGTCGGAATAGGAAGTTTGAATTTCAGCAGAGTGAATATAATGAGGTCAGGGCAGCTGCAGAGCACTAATCATTCTTCAGAAAAAGGCCACTCTGTGCTCTCAGTGTGAAACATTTCCCGTCCTCAGACATGCATTTTATCCCCTTTTTGTCTGGCTTTTGCAAGTGGACGGCTTAGTCACCCTGGTATTAACAGTTCTTGTATTCTAGGCCTTGCTATAAGCTTGATTACATAGGCAAATTTTTGCAAAATAAGCTGTTTGTTTAATCAATGAATTTAAAGGGCAATGGTATTGCACAAGTTCCTGAATTACACTCTGACTCCACAATTATCCCTTTTTATGCTCCAGCTCTCCCCAGCTCCAGAGGAGGCAAACCCAGACCCTGTGGATGCTCCCTTAGCACAGGAGTCTCCATCTGAGCAATTGTTCTCCTGTTGCTCTTCCCGTGTGTTTGAAAAATGGAAAAGTCATGACTGCCTCATATCCAGTACATGTCCTGCTTTATTAGCTTTCCAATACTGTTAATTTCTGGGGGGTACTTCAGCCTGATCAGCTTTGAGAAGAATTGCCTCTGGAGCAGAGAAACTTGATCAGTTTTCTTGTTGGGAGCCAAAGTAATCCGATATCAACTTTGCTTTATTTCAGGGGCTGGGTAGCATTAGTAAAATAATCTGGTTTTTGAGTAAACTGTTAGCATGTTTGGCATTCGGCTATCTGATTCTGTACTTTTTAACATTTCTGCAGCTTAGCCCACGGGATTGCAGCAGCAGCTGAAAGTGAGCAGCAATGTAACAGGGCAGGATTTTTTGGTGCTGCTCAGCCCGTGCGCGGCACAGCTGGAAAATAATGCGAAAAGTATTGAAATTATTATGGAAAACATGAAGAGCTCTTATGAGGACTGCAGGCTGCTGAAGCACGAGAAACTGTACCACATGTGAGGCTGGCAGAGAGAGGTTTTTGGGGGGAATGTAGTCCTTGGAGGAACTAGTCCTGACAGTTTATCAAAGGCATAAAGCAAGACAAACTGGGAAAAGTAAACACAGCGACAGAGCTGCCTTTGTCGGGACAGGTTTGGGATACAATGGCTCATGTTGTTGTTGCTTCCTGAGTGATCCTGCCCCATCCCTGCCAGCCAAGAGCTTTTAGTGTGCCTGATTACCCCTCTTTCATCTCACTGCCCCTCTCCTCAGGTGGGGCATGAAATAACAGAGTCCCCGTCCGGACCCAAGGCTGCTGCGCTGAAAGCTTTTCTATAAATTGCCCATTTTCTGTGCCTGTCTCGCAGATGTGCCAGAATTCTGGTCAGGATATGTATAAGTAAAGCAGGAGGTTCACCAGCCTCTTAAGACTGGGTTTTTAATGGTGTTTTATTCCTGTGGATGCAGGGAGATGTTTTCTGGGATAGTTGAGTGTGCCTTGGCTCGGAAGTTCCCGGGGGGACGATTTGCTGTGCTCACTCAGCCTGCAAGGAAAGAAATAAACCTGCAACATCTGCAGAGCCGTAAACATCTTGAATTAAAAAAAAAAAAAAAAAAAAAAAGTGTTGCTAAGTATCAGGAGTGAAGGTTTCCTTCGCTCCTGTAGGCCTCATCTCACACAGAAATGACTATAAAGCCTTACGTGCCCCCAGAAATGTGCCTGTGGTCGTTTTCAGCCTCTGCACAGACATTCTGTAATGGTATCCATTATTACAAATGCTCTGCTCTCAATATAGAAAACTCCTTAAAAAATGCAGAATAGCAAAATTAGATTGGGGGAAAAAAGGCAGCATACATTACATATCATTTACAGATCATCTGGAACATCTTTGCTCTCTCGGGCAGGAGTTGAGAAATTTTCTTCCAAAATAATTTTGCTGTTGTAAGAATTCTTTCAGGCCATAAAAACCTTGAAAAGCTGCTTGTTCCTATTCTGCCTGCAGGCAAATTACAAAACTTGCTGCTCTGAAGAGAAAGAGGACCTGACACTTTTACACTTTCATGGCTCTGGTAATGGATTGTGTGTGGGGGATGCAGGGAAGATAAAAGGAAGAGGTGCGTTTCCATATTTTCTTATAGAGTTGAAGAGTTGAAGGCAAAAATCTAACATTCTGAGGGTCTGCAAGGCAGAAAGAAAATTTAAATTTTCTTTATATTATTCGTTTATTACAAGCTGCAAGAGATGTGGCAAATTGTGGCAAATTCAAAATTCACAAAAAATGCTCTGCTAGGAGAGCAGGGAGTGCAAGCACTCAAAACCTGTAACCTTTGTGTTCTATGTGGAAAGGTGCTTTGTTTTAGCTCTTTTTTTTTTTTTTTTAATCTATTGTCTTGAATGTTACCAACTACTTCTAATTAGAAATCCATATTTGCAAACGGAGAAAATTGAGCATAACCAAAAACTGCAGCTCTGGAGGGGGGACCAACCAAGCAGCAACAACCACAAAATCGAGGTGGGTGATGCTCCAGAGCCCTGTTCCCGTTTCCTGGCCCTGCCTGCTGCTCCTTTGCCTCCCTAAAGTGCAGCAGTGAGCTGTAAAAGCGATCCAATGAAAGCCCTTAAGGTCTAGTGGGCAATCACCAAAACAAAAGGTGCAGTTTTCTTTTCAGCCCAACCAGCACAACGTTTCTTTGATTAGACAGCTGAACGTCCGAGTAAATAAAGGAAGAAGATCATCACTTGCTCTTACTTTGGGAGCAATTAATAGTCCTTTGATAACAGACTATTTCCTTTTTTCCGGCTTTTGCATTGCCCTTCCTTTCCTTCTGCTAGTTAAGCACTCTCAATAGAGTTTCGTCTAAAATTGTGGGCAGTTGAAGTCCTGATGTTTTTTATCTTTTCCAGGTGATTAATTTTGTTTAGTTTGGTTGGGTTTTTTTTTTCTTTGGGTTTTGGTTTTTCTTCTTTTTTTTTTTTTTTTTTTTTTTTTTGTGCATGTGGGACACAAAGGTTACCTTTCTAAAACAGAAAATATGAAAGGTTTTCTCATAGTATTTTTTACTTTCCTCCCTGACTAACACAATTAGGCTGAAATGTCTTGTATATCCCGGATGGAATATTCAGTAATTTCATTTTGTTCCATTCAGCTTTTTTTTTTTTTTTTTGACTGTTAGAAAGTTCCTGTGTATCTCAGTTGGTTAAGAAAAAAGGAGGGAGGGGGTGAAGGAAGAGAAAATTCCAACTGGATAAATTTCTGGAATCAAGAATCATTCTGGAAACTATGTTTTTTCTTTCCAATGGAATGATTTTTTTTTTTTTTTGTTCAAATTGTGCTTAATATCATGCATTAAAGAATTTCATAATTGCAAGCACCATAGAATTAGATAAATTGTTGTTCCCCTTATTACTGGTGATGATACTACTTTAGCAACAAAATTGATAGTTAGCAATCATGCATAATTAAATTTGTAAGTTTCACTCTGCAGCTGTGCGTTTGTTTCCAGTCTTCCTGTCCCATTTAGATATCCATTCCAGGACTCTTTTTTTTTTTTCCTTGGAAACATGGGGATTTTTTTTTTTTTCTCAATGTTTCAAATAACTCTAGAACTGACAAGGTTCTAATCCATTTGCATACAGCTTAAATTGACTTGTGTGATTTAGCCGTGGCAGAAGGGCTGTTTTCCTCTCATGGCAATGGTGTAGAGTTATAAGCTTTTAATTTATTTGTTTCATTGTTTCCTAACCTTTTTTATTTTCTGTTTAAAGGCAGATAGCTCCGTGCAGGATATATGTATAATCTGTAAAGTCTTTTTGTTATGTATTATTATTAAGAGGGAACCATGGAGCACCCATACACTAAATCCCTCTCAGGTTTGTGTCTGTGTTGGAACAACATCAGAAGTGGCAGCTTGTTATTGGTGAGAGGGAAATGCAAGTAAACAAGGCTCTTCAGAGGCAAATTAAACTGTGCTCCTGCCAAAATCCTGAAATTATGCACAGCAGAGCAGCCCTTGGCCTTCAAATGGGCATTTTGTAACCATTTTTCTCCGTTTTGCTGTCTTTTTCCTGTGAATGTGTGAATTCCTGGCCATTCTTTCAGTGGGCTGTGCTCCAGGGGTGGAATATGGTTCCCCCACCACCCTCCTGCACTTCTTACCTTGCCTGAAGACATGAAGTCACAGAAGCAGTCTGATACTTCTAATCAGTAAATATCCATGCTGCAGTGACAGGCCTTTTCACCCAATGGTCTGGGATCGGTACCAGGACCCAGCTGATGATGCTGAATTTAGCACAAAGTGTGGGGTTTTAGGTCTGGTGTAGCCAGACCAGGCTGACAGGTGATCCAGGTGTGGCTCAAGGCCTGTGCCCAGGTTTGGAGGTGTCCCCTGCCCACTGTTTTTGTATGCAGGGGCAAGCATCCTTTTGAAAAGGTTCATGTCACGCAAGAGCATCCACATTGTTCCTCCTCCTTTGCTCATTTATATATATATATATATATATTTTTTTCCCCCTGTTTCTTTGGCTTTCTGTCTTTATGGCAAAGAGTTTTTTAATGTTCCACGGGTTTATTGCCACGGGATGACTAATGCTGGAGCAGTGCAGGGACCAGATCACCCACTTTGAGGGTAAAACAGAAGGTGCCTCTCAATTCCCCCTGCGCCGGCGTGACGGGGCTTTGAGTCACCCTGACTCATCCTTCACCCCCTCAGAAAGCCCAGACCTACAGCACAGGAGAGGCAGAATTCCTCGTTTGTTCCTTGTTTAATTTTCTTATTTGTCCTATTTCTTCACTGCTTATCAGGCCTAGAGTTACTGGTCCCATAAAAGTAATAATTATAAACAGATTTGTTCCTCCCCGCAGTGAGTGCAGCAAACCCGGCTGCTGCCGCCCTCACCTTGTGGCAGGGATTTAAAACAAAAATCAACACTGAATCCTTCTGTTTGGGGGGGTGACTCCCACCCTGTCTCCTTCTTTCACTATAACAGAACACAAGCTCTTGCTGATAGCCTTTATCAACTTTATTAGAGGCCTTTCCAAGTAGCTTGCCTCTTTTTTTCCCTTTGTTTTCTTCTTCCCCCCCCTTTTTTCTTCTTTTTTTTTTCCTTCTTTTTTTTTCCTTCTTTTTTTTTTTTTTTTTTAATTTTGTGTGTGTATATGTGTGTTGGTTTTGCTGTTTCCTGGATTAAACCCCAGCCAGCAGCTTTTAACCAAAAGCCCTGCTTCCCAAACACCATAATTCACCAGCTCATTGCAGTGACACTAATTTTTGTCCTGTGTTTTTAATATTTCTTCTGCGAAACAAGGCTCAATTCTTGTCTCTGTTCCGGACAGGTAACATCTGATACCTTTAGGGAATGAAATGGTTCCCTTAATCAAGTGGAAGGAACATTTTTTTTTTTTTTAACCGCTGCCACAAAAACTGGGTCTTTAAAAGGATTGAATGCTTCAGGGAAATGCTGGAGCTGAAGGCATATATTTGAATGGCTGATGATATTGAGTTACTGCTGGATGTTATAAATAGCATTTGTTTCAGTGTCCCAAGGTGTTACCCCAGCAGCAGTTTTGGGGAGGAAAATTACTGTTTCTTTTAAACACTGGGTATTTATGAAGTAACCCACAGACATCAATGTTGGAGGATAAATTAATTACAAAGTTTTAAAACTCGAAACGCCGGCAAGGAGTTGATTGTGTGTGGTAATAAGGACCTGGGGGTGCTGCTTAATTAATATTTCTGAATTTAGGCAAACTTAGGTTTTGCTGTTACTGTTGTGTTTTGGTACTTTCCAGGAAAGGACACAGCCTGTAAAGATACGGACTATTCTTGTGTTCCAAAATTCTGTGCAATAAATACAGCACCCTGAGACAAACCTATCTTAGCAACTGAAAGGGTGTGTTTTACTTGAGGTATTCTTGTTCTTTATGATGGTATCAATAAAATCACCATAAAATCTCCCTATTAATAATATATTATTCTAATATTAGTACTTTTCTCTCAATTCTCTAGGTGGTTCCCCAGTTCCACATTCAAAAGTTAAGAAGAACGTGCTTTCCTAGCCCATAAAAAGGGCAAAGTGTACCCAAAATTTTGGTTTGATTTGGTTTTTTGTTTATTTATCAGGAATTCAGTAGGACTTAGTCTAACCTAAGACTATTTAAAAAAACTCAATAACACTTGTACTGCTCTGGTGGATCTGTTAGAGGGTGGGCTTTCTGCACATTCACTGTATAATTAACAATTAATAAGGCTGCCTGTAATATTTAAATTACAGCATGCAATTTATGTATAATCAGCATAGCAGACCTCTAAGTGCAGCTTGGTTTTGTGGAAGTTTGGTTCTTGCTTGGAACTTTTCATTTCACTTTTCAGCAGGCAGGAAACTTCCCTCTTGTGTTCTTCCTGGGAAGGGACTCCCCAGCTCCAGCCCTTCCACTTATCAAGTGTAATATCAACACCAGGGGATGTATTCCCATCAATATTAGGAGCCTTATCAGCGGCTTGTAGTTCTGCTTTTGTCGTCATTGATATCTGTTTTTTCTCACAGCTTTTATTAGTGGAAAAGTCTGAAAAAGCAGGTCACTCCTTAGCTTCACAATAAAAACTTTTTCATGAGTGTATATAAGAATTTAAAGTAGCTTTGCACTTTTCTAACAATGCCTTTACATGTAAAGTGTTAAGGATTAGTGTAACGGTGGTGGTTCATGCCAGTGTTTTGTATTTTTATGCTGAAAGATGAGAAGTATGGAGTGCCTCAAAGGGTGAAATGAAGGTGTTAACAATATTCATGTCAGTCTACACAGGTAATTTGATTTTCAGAGTTGCCATGTTGGAAACACAGGACATCTTGACTTAAATAAGTCTGTTTTATTTCTATGCCCTCACTGGATCTGATACTTCAGCTTATGTTAATGAGTGGAGCTGACAAGTATATTAATTGGTATCAACTGAATGCCCTGACCTGGATCTTCAAATGAATTAAAAAAAAAAAAAATAGACTAATGAGGCAAGCAGGTAACACGACTGCCAGGCCATTTTAATTTATTTTTTAACATCTCCAGTACAACTATGGCAAATGGAGACCATCATGGCAGGGCCTTGGACTAAATAACCTGAATAAAACTCTATTCCAACACAAACCATTCCATAATTCTGTGATAACTTATTCACAATATTACACACCTGGCAGCTAGTTCAGTTAACTTTCACGAGTAGAACGGATACAGGCATTAATTCCCTCTCTTTTTCTGCTGGACTGTTTTATTTCTTTGATCATCACCCTGCAAAGCAGTATTAAAATTGTATTTCTTCAATTTGTGTATTCAATATCTGTGATAAAACTGGGCTACTTAGAGGTAACTTTCCATCAGTGAGGCAGCTCAGGTGCACACTGAATTTTGGGGCAGCGCACCAAATTTTGTAGATTATCCCCACCTTTGGGGATTAATACAAAGGCAAAATGAAATTTAAATTTCAAGTGAGCAGTATGGTCACTTGACTGTGACTGACAACAGAAATTTCTCTGGTTTCTTGTAAGACTGGAAATACAATTAATCAGCTGACATTATGCATCATAAGGAGTTATTACCTTGTAACCTTCATTGTCTCAGGGTAATGCCATTTACTGTCTGCAGATGTTTTTGAGCATCATTTCCATCCCTCTGAGACCAAAATGTCTATTGCAGTGTGAACAAAGCCCATCTCCAATATAAAAATGCTGCTAAAGGAGAAATTGCCAGTGGTGTTGTTTTTGGCAGTTTTTTTACTTTTAATTTCAATTACCATTGTGCTTTTAATTTACATTTTTTTGTAGCATGGAAATATTCAACCATGCTTTCTAGGGTCATTAAGCTTGTGTTTAGTAGGAGCACCTCTGGGACTGGGATGAGTGACAGCTCATAAAATTCAGAGTCACTGGAGACCTCTGTGTATGATTGACATGAAAAGCGTTGAACTGGTTGATTTTTAAGAGTGTTTTTAGAGGCCCAAGGCATGAGGCTATGCATCTTTAAACTGGGTTCTCTGATACACTGTGTGAAAATACTCTTTTCATTTTGCTTTACATCAGAATCATCTGTAGCCCTTGAAATAACTAATGGGAAGGATAAAAGGGGTGTTGACTGCACATATTTCCAGGGGGAGGGGAGGGGAGAAAAAATAAGGGAAAGAAACTCCCTTGTGGAAGGTGCTTTTTTTTTTTTTTTTTTTATTATTCTGAAGTGAATAATTGTTTCATTACCAGAATGCTGCAACTTCTGTGCTTTGCTGGGTTGTTTTTCCTGGGACAGGGAAAACAGGAGGGTGTGACACCTAAAGGGCCTCTGTGCCCCCAGCATGGCACAGCCTTGGGGAGAAGGACGTGCTGATGCCTTGGGATTTTAGCTTTTATAATTTTGTCATTTTATGATTTTTTGATCCTGCAGTTCTTTAGTGTGTAGCTCCAAACTCCACATTCAGTGTCAGCTGCTGCTGCCCCATTTTGGGCAGACACAACAATTCCTCTCCAGGCCTGGCAACCAAGGACACCTCACTGCCCCAGGGCCAGAAATGCAAACAAAAGGGAGTTGGGTGGGCAAACTTGGGGTAAATTATTTCATTACCTGAGGCTGTAATTGTTAGATTAACCCCCAATGTGCAAATGGACCAAATTTATAAAAGTCTAAAAAACTTGTCACCGATTGTTCATTTTGGGCGTAGCCTCTGGATGGGCTTTGCCTGCCCAAAATGCACCTGAAGGCCCTTCAGTAAATACAATCAATCACTTTTAATTCCCTTAATTGTGTCTGGCCTCTGTTTTTAGGTATTCCCAAAAAGGCATCAGTGTCTCTGTGGGGAGTCGTGAGCACCAACCGTGCCCAAACCTTCCTCCTCCACCACTTTGGGGTGATTCTTCCCCTTTTTTTTCCCCAAAATGTGTTCCCACAGTGCTGTTGGTTTCCTGACTATCACAGTGAGCACTGAGTATCATGGAAGATGTGCTGCTAAAATAATTTCCGTGCCGGAGAGTCATGGCCAGCTGCTTGAAAACATCAGCCCTCGTAAACAAACCCCTGTTTTATGGAGTTTGTCATCCACTGAAATGTCAACAGCAGCAATTCTCATTAGAGACCATAATGACAGAGACCTGAAAATGTGGTTTTGAGTTGGTTTTTTTTTTACTGTCATGGTGCTGTTTTGGTTAGTCTGGGTTTATTGCAGATGCTAAATGTTTGAAAGTAAATGCCGTGTGTTTTCTCACCTAGCCGTCTGAAACCTGAGCTGCAGGACACTGCAAGGCTGGCTGCTCATGAAGCCTCTGCCTTAAAATTCTGTGAGAATATCCCCCTTTATCCATGGGTGTCTTCAGAAATGTGGTGTTTATTCTAAATACTAATATAACAGCAGCTGAATAAGTAACAGATCTGTACTACAGAGCAGTGGAATTAGTGGGAAAACAACAACATTTATTTATGTTTGACTCTTCAGAGCTGGTATTTGTGAAGAAGGCTGTTGCATTCTGAACCACCACTGAATTTTCCTCTCTTGGTTGATGAAATCCACTGCCACTGCTGGTCAGGACAGTGCAACCCCAACGTGGGCATCAAACCCTTTTTGTATTCACTGCGCAGCACCCTCTGAACACCCTGTCTGTGTTCCTGAGCCAGCACTGGTCTCCTGGGATACTCCTTTCCCGATCTCCTCAGGCTTCACTGGAGCTCTCCTGGGCAGTGCTACGCCTGGGAGAGAGCATTTGCAAAATTGGGATTTGAATTGAGGTGCATGCAGACCCACAGCACAGGAAAGAGGGGGATGAAGGAAGTCACACTGCTCCTTTATAAACTGTTTTTTCATTTCAGGTCACTTCACATCTCGAAAAGTTAGGTGGTAGTATAAGGGAGGAATTTCATTGTGTGCAGGAAAGGCTGTTTTGGATTTTGATGGGTTTTTTGATTCATGTAATACAGAAAATTATGCCTTTTGGAATTTGAAATGGTTTATGATCCATCCTGCCAAGTTACTTTACAGAATGATACCATCCTAACTCAGTGTAGATATCTCAATTATTTATGTTCTGGACTTTAAAAAATCCACCATCTGTTACCTTAATATTAATGCTACTTTCCCAGTAGGTGTAAGCAAATTATAAAATATGTTCCTACAGGTTTTGTGCTTATCAGAAAACAAAATACAAGAAAATTAGTTGTTCCTTTATGCTGGAAACTCACAGTTTTGAGTAGCTGCTGTTCAGTAAAAGTGCTATAATAAATTTGTGATGGGAAAAAACTGAATTGAGGTGAGAATATCAACTTCTGTGGCTGCCACATATTCATCTTCCATCTTGCTGGTCTTGCCTTCCTGGCCACAGAAGAGTTGCAACTAAATCTGGTTTATTTGCTATGAAAATTAAACAAGTGGAAGAGCCAGAGGTGGGAGAAGAATTAAAGCTGCATTTTCATGTCCATGGCAAAGTATTTATTACAAAAGATAAATTCACCCCCAAACAGGCACCCCATTGATCTTTCTGTATTCCATGCAGCTTCCCATTTTCACATCCCAATATCGCTGCAGCCCTGTGGGGAAAATTCAACTCATTGTGGCGCCCCAGTAAACTCCAGCTCCATAAAAACACTTCCAATTCAAGGCATTCCTCTTTCAAACGTGTTCCATGTGAATTCGGGTATTGCCAAAGGGGGGAAAAAAGAATGATTTAGACCTGCCTGAATGTGTGCTGAGAATAGTTATGGGGCAAAAATTTTGGTTTTTTTTTTTTTTTTTTTTTTGCCTGTTTGGTTTGGCTTGGTTTTTTTCTTGTCTGTTTTGTGTTTTTATCACTTAGCTAACGAAAAGGAGCTGTTGAAGAGGAGTTTGCAGGTTGCACTGTGCACCAAAAGCCATTTTGCTGTGAAATTCTGAAATCACTGTCAGGCCCAAAGACAAGCAAACAATTTTGCACAGGTTTTACTGCATTAATACAATCCAGCTGATACACAAACATGAAAATATATTTGCTCTGCAAGCCACAGCATAAAAAATAGCAATTTTCAAGACTCTCACCAGTTGCCAACCATCATGATGCTCCTGCATCTATTATTTCAATTTGTCTGTAGAGGGGAAAAGAGAAAATTGAAGCAAGTTTTAAATAATATTATATCAGAGTGGGGTAAGTCTTTTGTTTGCAGTGCAGGGAACTACATATAAATGTCTCAGCTTTTTGCAGTTTATGCTGAATATTCCTGCTGCTCTCCTGTTGCTTTCAGGGTTAGCATGGATAAACCTTGCTGTGTGCACTCTGACAGGCCTAAATCAGGTAAAATACTGTCCTATATCATGTTATTCCACCAGTATTAAAGGGGTTTTTTTGCCCCAGCACAGTGCACCCAGTTCATTTTAGGGCATGGTGGAAGGACAGCAGTGACTTTAAATAAATAATAAATCAATTACTTCAATCAGGACGAAATTAAGATGTTAGTGCTTCCTATTTGCATGAAAATTACTCAGCCATGAGGGCCACAACATTAATGAGATACGAGACTGTGACTAATGGTGCCACTGGAATTTATTGTGCTTCCCTTTGTCCAAACTCTCTGATTTTATCCTCATTCTTGTTCTGCAGTGCCTGGAGCAGGGTCAGAGACAATCTTCTCCCACCTGTTCATGGTTCAAGTCTCAGCCCACAAATGAACTATCATTTATCATTTATTTTATTTGCTCTTCTCATTTCTCATTTATTATTTATTTTATGAACTAACGTTTGTCACTTATCAAAACCTCTGCTATTTCTGAACTGCCTCATGAGTGCAGGAAATAAAGGGATTTCTTCCTCACTGCTTTTCTGCACTAACTTTTTGTTTTCACGTCATCTGAGGAAGACACAATCACATCTGGTATCAACCATGTGGGGTTCAAAAGGGACAAAAACCACCAAGCCAAAATTTATTGAAATGTCTTACTTAGATTATTTTTTTTTCCAAATTATATTTTATTATCTTTGCTCCTGTGTAATCTGATTTTGGAGGGACAAATACGAGTTTTAAAATAGTCAGTGGATGAGGCTGCTCCACAGTCTCGCCATCAGTATCTTTTATTTGATCTCAAAACATACATTTTTAAATTTGTCAAAAATTTTACATTTAAAGTTTACATTTTACACTTTTAAAGGATTCTTTAGCACTGGCTGTCAGGTCCTCAGAGGTTGCTTCTCTCCTACCCTGGGCAGCGTTTGGCTGGGCAGGATCAAATAGAGGAAAACTGTCCCAGCTCCTGTCTCCCTTGCTGGAGAGTCTCTGAGAAACCCTTTGTGACACAGGAGGCAGAAATCAGATGGGTCAGAGGCACAGCCCAGTAGAAATGAGTTTTTTTAATAACTTGTGGGGACTTTCTTAGCCAAGATGGCAGAATAAGGTGGTTGGATTACTTCTGGAGCTGCCTTAAGAGGGATCAATATGTGAGCACCGTTCCCACGACGACTGCAAGGAAAATTCTTGTAATTAATAATAAAAAAAAATTGATTTTTGTGATGGTGGTGCTTTCAAACCACAGCTCTCAGGCTGCCCTGTAGGAATAAAGCACTGCAGTGTTTGGTGAGAAAGTCCCGTATTGATTCAGTTTGATAAAATATTTTTCTTTATCTTTTGAGAAGCCTTGCTGCACGGATGCTGTGAATGAAAGTTTGGTATTTCCAACACGTTGAGGGTCCCAACAGACACAGTTCTTTTTCTGTTACAGAAACTGTACTCTCCCTCTGTCTCCTTTGGTGTTGGACAATGTATGTGTACAGAGAACTGGACATTGAAGCAGAGAACTTTAATTCTGTGTTTTTCTGAGGCTCAGGCTGCTGAATAGGTATCATTGTATCCATGTAAACTTCTTGGAGCTTTCTTTTTTGTGTGGTTTTTTTTTTTTTTTTTTTAATTTTTTTTATTGTTTTGTTTTGTTGATTTCTGGTGTGCAGCCTCCTTCTGACAGCTGCAGAGAGAAATGTCTTGCGGCCTTTTTCATCCCTTCCTCTGGCTCTGTGCTTTTCCTATCAACTGCCCCATAAATATTCTGCTGTAACTGGCACGGGGGATGCTCAGAGTGAGACACAGGTCTCGGTGGTGCCTTTGAGGCAGCTGGGGGCTGGGAATGAAAACCAAATCCTCCTGCTGAATTCAGGGACTCCGCAGTCCCCCCTGTGCTCGGGTTTCAGCCCTGTGCTCACTGATTCATGGCCAGTTCATAGGCAGTGCCAGAGTTCATCCTCTGTTGTCAGCAGTTTGTATTTATCCCTGCTCCACACCACGGGTTCCCTTCCTGTCTGCTCCCCTCCTGCCAGACCATCCTGCACCTCTCTCTGTCTCGTATCATGCACCAGGTATCACTAATATTCTGAATAAAACTCCTCGGATTTCCAGTTTCAGCTTAAGATTTCTCCTTTCGCAAGGACAGGTGAAGTTCCCTGTGATGGGTGTTAAGGTTCGATGGGATGGCCGCAATAAAAAATATCTCACTTCTTGCTAAATTCATCCTGATAGACACCTCCTTCCTAAGGAGGGAAGAAATCCATGTGTATTCCATGTTCACGTTGGTTCCTTTGCCATTCAAAATGTTTATTTGGGATATTTCACAATGAAATTGAAATAGGTTTCTCTTGTTGTAGGTAGATGGGGGAGGTAGTGATACAAGGAATTACAATTTCCCATATTAACAAACAAACAAACAAAACCCAAAAAAACCAAACCAAACCAAACCAAACAAACAAACAAAAAACAACCAAAAAAAACCCCAAAAAACCAAAAACCAAAAAACCCCAGAAAGATCTCCTGTAATGCATGTGAAGAGATGCTGGCATGTGTGGTCTGGAATTGTGATTACCTGAATTAATGTGTTAGGGGTTTGAAAACAGAACCAAATTAGCCAGTAGGACACCAAACTGCGCTGGTATTTTTAAACTATATAATCTGAGTTATGGAGACTGATGAAAAAAAAAATCTCCTTGGTGTGTGACAGCAAAGATTAGCATGAAAATCAGAGATCTGTTTTTATTATCACATTGCAGGACGGTATTGGTTTCATCTTAGGGATATTTAGCCCTGTACTTTGGTTCCTGCAGGGAACATTGTTACAGTTTGGGTTTTTTGGTTTTTTTTGGTTGGGTTTTTTTTTGTTGTTTTTTTTTTTTAAGAAAAAGCATAACTTGGTTATGGGTGGATGTTTAAGTGTTATACAATATGGCTTTAAACTTTTCCTGCAATTAAAGCCTAATCCAAAACACTGAGTCACATTATTAATTTTATGCTTAACTGGAGCATTTTTTCTCCAACAGACCTATTCATCTACTTAAAACTAAGCACATGCTTAAGTGCATTGTTGAACTGGGGCCAGAGTTGTTATGCTGAAGCAAAAGAGAGAAAAAAGAATACAAAATAAAGGAACAAACCACACACACACACCAAAAAAAAAATATGCCTAACAGATAATATTCACTTAAACTTTCTCACAGACAATTTCATTTATTTTTTTTGGCATATTAAGTTCGGCCACATGGGTTAAAATTGCTGATTTTAGGGCTTTTTTGTTGTCGTTGTGGACAGGTAGTGACACAGCAGCAGCAAGAGCACCGTGGTGGTAAATTAAAGATGGAATTCCTCACTGGTTTGGGTCGGAAAGGACCTTTAAGCTCATCCCATTCCACCTGCCACCTTTCCACTGCCCCAGGCTGCTTTTTAGTCAAGTGCTATAAATGAATTCATTAATGGGAATTATTTTTGGGTAGCAGTAGTGGGTGTGTGTTTAAAGTCCAGTGGTGATGCATGGTGCTGTGAGAGTCAAGTGCATTCCATCTTTTCTTCAGCAATTCCGAGAGTTTTAGCTTAGAGGAAAGGAACAAACACAACAAAAATCCCCAAGCCTGTGATGACCAACCCTCACCCATGAGCCAATCTGCTGCTCTTTGTGAGATTGAATTCTGGCCCGCCTGAATTCAGTCTTTAAGCCTTTCTTTTGGTATCATTAAAATAAATTAATTCTTTAGAAACAGAAGAAAATAAAGTATTTTTCAAATTAATTTTAGACACAGAAGAATTCTGTGTCTAAATAGCAAAAAACTGCTGAGCATGAGGGCTGTGCTCCCCAGTTCAGATGTCCAGCCTGGTCCTGGTGGTGATAGATGTAGAATAAAACACTTATCACCAATATTTGTAGGAGCTGAGTGCAGCCCTGAGCAGAGTCTGGCTCAGGAGGAGCGGGATTCCTGCAGGAAACACTGAAAATCAAACCTTTTATTATAATAAAAGCACAGTCCTGGAAAGGAGGGCCACCCCAAGCAAACAGATGTTGCATTTTTTTTCCTTCTGTGTTCTCTTCCCTCTTTGTCCCTGAATTGAGCAGAACACCCACACTGGTCCCCAGCACGGCTGTAGGGGTCCCCCAGCTTTAAAGTGAAGTAGGTGTTAAAGTGGTTTGTAACATCCAGGGAGCCTGGGCAAGAGGAGGAAGAGGCTGTTGTGTTGTAAACAGCGTGGTTGCTACGGAAACTGGTGATTCGCACGAAAATGGAGAGAGGGCAAGGAAGAAAATAGAATTAATATCTTTTTTTTTTTTTCACCCCCTTTCCTCAATATTTAAATCATATCTGTGATTACTGACCATGCTTCCTGTATTTGTTTAGGTAACGTGGTGGGCAAGTATAATTGTTTTGGAAGTGCCAGGAGTGCCTGTGTGTTGTTGCATGCCTTGTCTGTGAGGCAAGGATGCTTGTGCCTAACAGTTATCTACTGAAAACAGTTGACCTCATGCTCGTGTATCCTGAGCTATTCTGCACATTGCCACGGTTCTCATACAGAGCAATGTATGTTGTCTAATGATTTGTTAACTTTTCACTTCTTGGCCCAGGTTTGGCTGTAAAACCACAGCCCTGCTAATTACAAAGAATCCATGTCTGTGTTTTCTTTGCTTGGCCGTGTAGGGGAGAAAAAAAAAATTAAATGTTAGGGAGAGGAGTTAGGGTTTTTCTTTTTTTTTTTTTTTTCATATAAAATGTTAAGTGACCTGTGGCAATTTCCAAAGTATTTCAGTGTGTTCTCTGATGTTTAAATTAAACTTTACATCATTTGTTATAGTGACACCTGCTGCCCTTGTAATGGTTAAGTGTATGTGAGTACACAGAACCCACTTTTCAAAAAAATTTATACCTCCACTGTAAAGATTTTATTCTGTGCTGAAACTTGGCACACAGGCTTTTTGACTAGGAACAAATTATTCTTTTAAAAAATGTGTTGGGGAGAAGTTGGTTTTTCACAAGAGCTTACTGTGCAGTAAAAGCAAGCTGATTTTACTGACACATTTATCTGTTTGTGCCTCTGTAACTTGGAATATGAGGTTGAAATAGTGCATTTGTCCAGTTTTTCTGTCTTTAAATCTCAATTCAGGCTACTGCTTAGGTCCCTGATGGAAATAGACCTGATTTTTTTTTCCTTAGTTTTCTTCTTAATATTTCTCTCTGTCGCAGACAATTTGATTAAAGATTGCTCAGCAAGGAGCCCAGATTGTTTTCAGCCAGAGAAGAGGCATTCCTGGATGAAATCCTGGAAAATTCCTTTAAGGCTGTCCCAGTTTCTAGGTCTTTCAAACCTGCTACTTGTGGAAACAGCAACAGGTGATGTTCTTTCCTGTTAAGGCTAGATTTTTTAATTTATTTTTTTTAATAAATATTTCCCCCGGTGCTGAAACACCTGGGAAGGTAATCACTGCTGATAGGAACGTTTGTTTTATGTGGCATTTTCACCTTTCTAAAATGGCTGTTTGCTGGAATCGCCTCCAACATGTCTTTGACAAAAATCCCTTGCACACCAACCTCGTCTTTCTGGTTGTGTTTTACTAGGAATAGTAATGGGAATAAAAACTGCTTTTTTGTTTGGGTAATCATGTGAATACAGGAAACATTTCTTTCCAAAGCAGCCCTCTATTAGTTTATCTACACAGTGCCTGGAAACAAAACCTCAAGCAAGCGCATGGAGGGTAATAGTCAACGACAAGCATTGTATCAGTGTGTAGAAAATGAAGCAAATTGAATTTGTGCAATCAAGGCAATAGAGTGGAACTACAACAGAGTACACTGCACTCCTGAAATGGGCTGCCTGCATCTAGTAAAATGTGCACTTTACATTTAGGGTTCACCTAAGTTTTCCTTGTTTCTGTGAAGGAAATCAGGAATTCTGTCCTGAAGTCCTGTCGCTGTTCTGTGAATTACTGCCTTTGCGTCCTGCTGCCGAGGAGATATTGGTGTTAAAAGCCACAGATAAAACAGCAATAGTGACAGAGGTCTTGCAAACCCTCCTGGTGCTCCAGCTGCACCTCAGAGGTGAGAAATGCCCAAGGGGATTTGTGCTGAGGATCACCTGCAGGCTGGGTGTGAGGGTGCAGTGGGCACCCTGTGGTTGCATCCATGCGGATGATCCCAGGGCAAAGATTATCCCAGGGATTCTCTCAGACCTGTTCCTCATCTCTGAGCATGGCTGGCATCAGTCTACAGCCCTGTCCCCGTGGTAACTCAGTAACCAGCAGCAGCACCAGCACTGGTGACTGTTTATCCAGAGTCTAGACATTTTATACGAGGTTAAGGGCTCTGTTCTCTGTTTTATAAGGGAGGCAAACACAAATTTTTTTAAATTTTCTTTTTTTTTTTTCCCTCTGGTCTTGTGGTAGCATGACGGGTGCTTTGGCTGTGTGCTGTGCTGCCCAGACAATCTCCAAAATCAACAACCTGCTGGCTTTTTGGCTTGGGAAACCTGCAGAGTGTGTGTGCCATCCTCCACCTGTGGAAGGGGAGAGTGGAAACTCACCTTGCGCCAGGAGCTCAGCATCACCTCTGAGAGCTCAGCAAATGCCATGCAGAAGCATCAGGTGGTTGGGTGGAATGGCTTTTTTAAGGTCTTTAGGAGAGTAATCTCCTCCTTTGGTCTGATATTTGTAGAGGGAGTCTAGTTCAGACAAAGAGGGAATATGGTAAAATGCCTCGTAGTAAACAGGCTTGTTGGGAAACAGTACGGGTGGGAGTGAAGATCTGCCATCCCCATTGCTCTGGGGCAATGCTTGCAGAAAATTTATCACAGAATTTCCTGAGTCAAAAATTGGTACATTTGAAAAAAAAAACCTGGGTTAAGTGGTAGGTGAACCCTGGTAGATGCTGATTGTGCTAATCACAATGAAAAACAAATATGTAAACACAGAGATTTAACTTCCATATCTCTGCATAACTCCGCAGAGTTCTGTGGTGAGTGATTTGTTGGACCAGATCCAAGAATGCAGCCTTTTGGAAGAATAAACCTTGCCAACCTATTTAATGCCTGCTTTAACAAATTATCTGGGTTGGTTTCCTTCCTTTGTGCGCCCCGTGCTCATCGTCCCCTCGGGCTGGTGCTCTGTGTCAGAAACCCACCAGCCGTGAGCTGTGGGTCCCCCAGGGCCCTGTGCTGGCCGTGGAGGATGTACACCATCATCTGCCCTGCTTCCAAGGTGTTAAAGTGTGCACAAACATGTTCCACTCCTTTGTGGAACAGAGCATTGGGAGTGACACCCGTTAAAGCCAAATGTAGGAAATGCTGGGCAGGGGGAACACAAGGCCTTTTTTGTTCGTTTTGTTTTTCTGAATGATTAATAGCCAAGCTGCCTGTGCTCACCAAACTTCGTTTCATTCAGCGTTGAACAATCCCCCTGCACCAGGGCTTGCTGGGCAGCCAATAACTCAGTGAGACAGTGTTTATACAGCAAAAAATCGGTGTAAAATACACCGGCAAAGCTGCAAAATGTTCCGAGTTTCTGTTTACATTCAATTCATAAACAGCAGAGTGGGTCGGGCCGTGTTTTGTGTGTGCAACACTCACGTTGCAGGGCCCAGCTCTTGTGTGTGTACACAGCCCACACATAAATATTTCCCATTATTGTATCCAGTCAGCAGGGCTTTGTCGGAAATCAAGTGCCCATGACCAAGGGCTGTGCTCAGAGTGTGTTGATGTGAAGTTTATGTGACAACAGTAATGGGGAACGTTTCCCCATCACAGATAAGGACACTTAATATTTATACAGCTCTTTCCACTTTAAAAGCGTTTTGGAAACATTAATTAGCACCGGCCTATCGAGGGAAAAATAATCTGAGGATTCCTGAGGACGAGGGGAACCTTGGAAAGCAGCAACGCCAAAAGGGACTTAAAAAAAGTAGCAACTGACAGCAAATTAGGCATGAATTTGGAATGCTGATTTGACAGCAATAAAGACCAATTCAATTTCAGCCCAATCAGCAGAGGTCTCCTGTCGCTGGGGATGCTGAAGTCTTGTTAGCAGGGAGGTACTGACAGCTGGAGGGATGGAGGGAAGAACTCCGTGCACAGGAAAGGAATTTGGGGCCCGGATTTATGAGGGATGGGTTTAGGTTAAACACATACAGGCTGGCTACAGGACAACAAAGGAAACATTTGATAAGGCTTGAAGAGCATCAGCGCAGAGCAGAGGATGTAATATGAGAAACGGGATTAGGGAAGATGACTTGAAATGAGAAAGAGCTTTTGGGCAATATATTAAGGAATTGTCAGTTATATTTATTGGCTTGCAAAATAGTGTTTCCAGAGGAAAAAATGAAGCAGCATCTCTGGCTGGATTTAACAGTGTGCTGCAGAAATACTAATGATGAGGAGGAGTTCTGGGGGAAATAGATCAGTTTGAAAAACTCCACAGAGCTTGTTTCTCTTCACAGTCCTTTATAAGGTAAATAAAGACCCCTCATTTAATTCTGTACTCTGGAAAACCAGCGTAAAATAGAGAAATTAATTATTTTGTGCATGCAGGGGTGCCAATGCAGCCCTAGATCTGTGTACAGATAGATGTGCACTGAATTCTGGCAAATTGCTCTTTGTTGTCAGGGCATCCTGACTCCTTGTTGAGCACCTTGTTTCCTCAGGAGTTATTTATATGGATAAAAGGCATGTTTTCCACTGGCATCACCTCATTTTCCCTGTGCCTCTTTCAATCAGGCTTTAATGTCCTGAGATGAGCTGAACATGCCTGGAAGTTGGGATTTCATTAAGGGTACCAAGGCAACCAGTTCAAGGGACACCTATTTTGCTGAGAGATGTCCCCAGCCACACTAAGGAGCTGTTTCAGCTGGAGTGACCTGCTCTGATGGGAGAGCTCATCTTGGGGCTGTGGAGAGGAGCCCTGCAGTGTTCCCAGTGCAGGGAGGGTTTGTGCTACAGGACTTCTCCAGTTTCAACCACAGCATCTCTGTAGGAGAGCGCAGCCGGAGTGTATTTTGCAAGCAAGGCTGCTTCTTTCTTTGAATCTGAGCATGCTGTTTAACCAATTATTCAGATTTTTAGCCATATCTGAGGCTGTGACCTGCTTTTGGGGTCAGATTTCCATCTCCTGTGTGTTGTATAAGAGGATTTGGGCTGTGCAGCATCTCTGGGCTGGGCAGGCTGCAGAAGGGAACGCTGGCAGGGATGCCATCAATGCATCCCAACATCTCCAGGGGCTGCCAGAGCACGGGCCGGGCTCTGCTCGGTGCTGCCAGTGCCAGGATGAGCAGCAGTGGCCATCAAATAAAGGGCAGCGAGGTGCAGGGCAGCAGGAGGGAGAACTTGTGTCCATGGAGGGACAGCAGAGCCCTGGAACAGCTGCCCAGGGAGGGCCTGGAGTGTCCCTGGCTGGAGACATCCCAGCCCCAGCTGCACCTTCCTGGGGGATGGACCAGATCATCTCCAGACATCCCTCCCAGCCCCAGATATCCATGATTTGCAGCTCTTTATGGTATTACACCCACTGCTCTTACCTCTTTGAACCTCTACAGGTTCCTGCTACCAGGAGTGTTTCTTTCAGCAGGATTATGATAGTCAAGTCAGGACTAGCAGAATGAGATTCCATCCAAAGTAATTTTTTTTTTTTTTTAAGTTTTTTCTTCAATGCACAAGATCCTGTTTTGCAGAATTACTGGGAAAAAGTCTTGACTTGAAGTGAGTGCTGTAATAAAAGGCTCAGAAGTTGCAGACCTATTAGTGTGAGGGACCCCACTGACAACACACAAGAGTAATTAAGTAAATAAAAGAGAAGAAAAAGAGGAAAAAGTTTTCTCTTTCCATGACAGAAAAGTACAGGGGAAAAAACCCAAAACAACAACACAAAGAAACATAGAAGCCAAAGGGAAAAAACCCAGCTGGGTTGTTGCTGATTCATATTCCTGTTTTGTTTTTTTTTTTTTCCATCCCTCCCCCCAGGAACAGGGCAGGAGCATTGCTTGCAGAGATGCTGGAGGGTACAGCCTTGTCAGAATTACCAGGGGAAGCAGCTCTACAGCCATGGCTTGGTCTTGCCTAGGCTCCTCCTGAGACTCAGCTTTGCTGGAAAGCACCCAAAGATTCTTTCCTTTCTGAAGTGCCTTCTATGAAAGGGAAAAAAAAAGAAAAAAAAGCTGTGTCTGATGGCAGCAGCAAAATTCCATAAATTCATCCATTCCAGCACCACTCCTGCCAAGACAGGCACGAGTTTGTGCCTTTTCTGCTTCCAGGGCCTTTAACAATGCATCAACGGGATGCAGGGTGGAAAACAGCAATGAAAACCGAGTGCTGTTAGCAGAGTCCTCGTGTGCTTCGTGCCACATGCAGGCCCCTGGCTGATTTATTGCCCTCACGTTTCCCTCTTGAAGTTAAATTGAGTTATTATCTTCCTAGTGAGGGGGGGGGGGGTTCTTTCAGTGTGAAATGTTGTTTCTTCTCTAATGCCTCGTGGCTAAATGCACAAGAAATTTAATGGTGGGTTTGACGCAGCAGTGAATTCCTTGCAGTGGTTTGACAATCCCTCACAGATCCTGCAGCAGCTTTCATTCATTTAATTGTAAAATCCCATTACAAATACTTTTCATTATCTAGGAAAATATATGCTCTGTGGTTGATTGCCAGAGTTTAAGGCTTTTGGGGACAGGAGTTAAATTTTCAAAACTTTTCCTAATTTTTTTTTTCCTAATACCCTAAAGAAAATGCTTTGTCTTATTACTTGGCTAATTTCCCTGAAATGTGGAATTGTGGAACGAGGTCTTGTTTAAACAGCTTCAGATTGTGCATTGTGTTAATGCAGAAGATTTTAGGAGGAATAAACTCTGTTCCAGTAAAAACACAGCAATAAAATTTGCAACCTACGACTCCCCTTTGATCACTTGGATTCTCTGGGATTTGATTCCCAGCATTGCAGATTGGGTCAGTAATTGATAGTTCATTGTGCTGCCATATAATTCATGGGGTTTTGGTTGGATTTTTTTTTTTTTCCTTTGGTTTTTTGGGTTTAATTTTTTTTTTTTGCAAAACCACAGCAGAGGCACGACAGCCTCCTGGCCAGGGTGGAAGGACTGATTAGGCAACAGGAACTTGGATCCCTGAACTGCTTCTTCATGCTGGGCTCTCACACTCTTGGCAGGGTCTGGGGTTTGTAATCCTGGCTCAGCTGTTCGTGCACAGACAGAGCAGGGCTGTGATGTGGAAAGCAGCATCAAAGGGGAGGACACTGGGGGAAGGCAGGAATTGGGCAAAAAAAAAAAAACCAACAACCAAGTCAGGCTTTTATTTCTTATTTTCAAGGAAGAAGTAAAACGATCACGATGCCTTTATGGAAAATTAACTAATACAACCAAGCTACAAGGGCAATCTGTCTTTATTTCAGTGATAATTCCCTCAATTAAAAACAGGCATTGATTACCATGCCATCAATGCAATGAGACTCTGTTGGCTGCTCTGAGGAAATAGTTATGTCCTTAGAATATGGGTTGTTTTTTGGGTTTCTTTGGTGGTTTTATCTTTTTTGGGTTTGGGGATTTTTTGGTTTTGTTTTGGTATTTTTTGGTTTTGTTTTTGTTTTTTTTTTTTTTTTTTTTTGTTTTTTTTTTTTTTTTCTTGTTATTGTTTTTGGGTTTGGATTTTTTTTTTGTTTTTTTGGGGGTTTTTTGTTTCTTTTTTTGTTTTTTGTTTGGGTTTTTATTTGTTTGGTTTTTTGGGGGGTTTTTTGGGGGGGGAGGGAATGTTGGGGTTTTTTTGGGTTTTTTTTTTGGTGGGGAAATTCTGCCACAGTCTCATTAAAGTATTATTCCACAGAGCTGTAGACAAAGAAATAGCTTATGTTTCAGATCGAATCTGGTAAATCCCAACCTGGAATTACTCATCATTAGCTGTGTTAGTGAGTGCTCGTTTTCCAAAATCAATTCTGTCATTTTGGATTATTTTCTGTGCGCTGTGTGTCACAAGTGTTTATCTTGACAGAAGGCAAGATACACTCCTCTCTGTTCTAAAATTAACTGTTTGAGTTGAAAAACAGCATGAATTGCTGTCATAAACGTATGTGAAGTTATTTTTCCATGTCTTTTGTGGAGGGAACTGTAGACCTGTTGGAAATTTCCATTAAACTTGAGACCACGGCTGTCCAGATCAGAGGACTTGCCTGAATTAATATTCATTAAATACCCCTTTGACACCCAAGTATAGACAGAAAGGCGTGTTTGATCATTTGGTTTCAAGGGATTTTTTTAGTGGGTTTCTATCAGAAATTCAGAAATTCAGGCCTAAGTGATCAATGAACAGAAACAATTCTCTTTAAGGAAAGGATTGTCTGAGAAAATGCTCTTTTTTCACCTTGCTGTTACTGGTTTAATATTTACCCCTAGACTGTTTTTAGTGTATTCACCCAGAAACAGGAGTTCAGCTGTGGGACAGAAACTGGAAAAGCTGGAAATTCACACTGTCCTGTCCCAGGACTCTTCTGTTCCCCTCACTGACAAAAGCTCTTCAAAAACAAATTTAAATTGGTGCTTAATACTTAACCTTCATACTTAATGCTTAATTTAAATTGGTGCTTTCTATTTTGCCTGGCAAGCATACAAAATAAATGCCTGTCTTTCCATCAAGTGTTAGACAAACCCCAAAACCCAGCTGGGTATATCTGGTGTGTCTTAAATAGGGAAATATAAATATGTTTTCCTGTGGTGGGGAGGACACCTTTGAAAACTCAGGTGCAAAGGGGAATGTAATCTGAATTTAAGGTGGAGTGGGTTGCAATATATTAATATATATTACATATTATATATTATATATAATATATAATATATAATATATAATATATTATATATTATATATCATATATTATCTATTATATATTGTATATTATATATTATATTAATATATGTATTAATATAGATGAATTTAAGGTGGAGTGTGTTGCAATATATTAATATATTAATATATTATATATAATATAATATTAATAAGCATAATTTAAACATAAACATAAATTAATATAAACATATTAATATTATATATTATATAATTTGATATATTATATATATTATATATAAAATAATATGTATATTAATATAGATGAATTTAAGGTGGAGTGTGTTGCAATATATTAATATATGAATATTCATGAATATATGAATATTCATTAATATTGGATGGAAGGCTTATGCTGGACATACCATCCCATTCTGCAAGCTTTTTATTTTTCGACATCTCTTCCCAAAACTGTGTGACTGAAGCTGGAGGGAGACCCAGTGACTCCCTGGCACTGTGTGTGGTTTCCTCTGTGGAACAGTCGCATCTAAGGCAGAGCAGAGCAGCACTGGTGACAGGAACATTGCACAACCAATTTCAGGAAGGGCAGCGGGGGTTGCTAAGCATTTTATCTGCTGGGAGTAGGAAAAATGCTGTGTGCGGATGAGTGCAATGAGGTCATTGCTTTATGTGCCCAAAGCCCCAGTTTCCCAATGTTTCTTAGAATTAACGAGGATGTATATTTAAATGTGTGCCTTTGATTTGTCTGAAGAGCGCAGCCAGGCAGTCCCCTGATGCCTGTACATAATTGTATGTATCTATTTATGCACAGAGCTTCACAGACAGAGATTATTCCAAGGAGGATTGGCAGGAACATCTCCTCACTAGCCTCCAGTTTCAGATAAAGTCAGATTGCCAGGCTCTGGAGCACCTTTGGTGCTGCACAACTCCCTGACTATTTGTCACGTAAGGGACAAGCTCAGGGGGTCTGTGGGCCACAGTTATTTCCTTGGATTTCTTGTGGAGGTGGGATACCCCAGGATGTGATGAGTGCCTGAGCCCAGAGGCTGCAAGGGTGGCCCAGGCAGCAAACTGAATTCAAGATGTGCTGGGGACAAGATCTCTTTCCAAATCCCTTGTTTGAGGCTGCTTTATTTTCCCTTGCATGGCAGGGTTGCGATCTGGCCTCACAAAACACCCATGAACACGTCATGCTTTATTTCTCTGTGCTTTTTGCACTAACGGCGGCCTTACCAGGACTCTGTGTGTGCTTTCTCTTGGTGCTGGCACCCCTGGGATGGCAGATCGGGGGCTCAAGAACCTGTGCAGCTGCAGCTGGGCAGGGGAGGAGGTGCTGGGGGGCTCAGATCCCACTGCAGGACCCCACTGTGGGGCAGGGGGTCCCTGGGGGAGGCTGTGACCCCAGCCTGGAGCAGGGGCCTGCAGGAGGGAGAGGAGCCCAGGCTGGAGCAGGCTTCTGGGAATGCTGTGAGCTCCAGGGGGACCCGCACTGGGGGAATTCCTGAAGGTCTGAGCCCATGGAAGGGACCCAGACTGGAGCAGGGAAGGAATGTGAGGAGTCCAAGCCCTGAAGAAGAAGGAGCAGAGCCCACCTGTGATGTCCTTGCCCTCCTCAGCTGAGGATTGAGGACAGGGCAGCTCTGATGGGCACTTGGTATCCGGCCAGGATCACCCCACAGCATTCTTACTTCCACATTGATTTTTTTTTTTTTTTCCGTTTCCTTTCCTTTTTTTCCCCCTCCACAGAAGATTCTCTTCATTTCCTGCTGCACAAAGAAGCACTTGTGGACACACCAGCTCAGCAGAGCCCTCAGTGACTCTGGAGCCCACTTCTCTCCATTTAGGGAGCTCACCTTTGGCAAGGGTAGCAATGCATCACCCATTGGAGGGGTTCTGCTGCAGTGGGGTGTGCTTAACCTCTCAAAAAACCCCATTCCTGCCCCAAAAGCTGCCTGTGCTGCCCCTGGCAGGGCTTCTCCAGCTTCTCCCAGTTTGGGCCCACACTGGGTCCTGGCAGGGAGGTGCTGTGCTGCTGCTCCTGTCCGTGCAGAAATTGGGCTTTGCCACCGAGGTGTGTCAGACAGTGAGGGTGGGACAAAAAATGAAATGCACCGAGGGGCTCAGTGGGAGATTGGGTGTTTCTGGCTCTGTTTTGGGACAGGCAGCTCAGTCACACCTGGGCAGCATGACCAAGGCAAGGAACCAACTTTGTGAGGTGTGTTGTGACCCCTGCTCACCCTTCCCCAGCTGCACCTTCACCCTGCCGGTAACAGCCTCTCCAGAAATGGCATTTTTGTCCAAATTTGGGTTGCTCTGCGTGGTCCCCAGGAGTCCCACACCTTCTTCTCCTACACCCAGCTTTGTAAAACTTCCATTTTTGATCGTTCTGCAGGTATTTAATCACCATTAAGGCATTTTCAGCAGCACAGTGGCCCCTCAGCTTGGAGCTGTGTGGAGAACAGTCAGCCCTGGTGAGGCAGGACAGTGTCTGTGAGGGAATCTGAATCATCTGGGCTTTCTGCTTTGAGGAGAAGTGTCTTCAGGTTCATTATTCCCTTTATTGATTTAATTCCAGCTGCTCGCCTCGTATCGATCTGGACTGGCCACCAGAGGCACTTTCACTGGAGTTTTTGTCTTTTCAGGCAACTGTTGGAAGGAAAAAACCCACTCCTTTGAATTAAGCATCATCTGCTGTGAAGGTTTTCTAGGAATGTCTGTTTTTATCACCCTCCTGTTGCCTAATTTGTGATTTCTGACACATAATGGACACAGAAGTGCTCAAGATGAATGACTCAATGTGATAAAGCAGCAACTTCCCTTCCCCTGCCCCTGAGGCTTCATTCCTTTTTTTTTTTTTTTTTTTTTTGGGTTTTTTTTTTTTTGATCCAAACTTCAAAAGGATTGCCCTGGATGTTTATGCTGTCCCATATTTCATCCCCCCCCGTGCTGTTTTTATCCCCTCTCGTTTTTGAAAGCAGCAATAGAGAAATCTTACAGGGGGTAGTTCCCTTTCATGATTTTCTGCTGCTTAAAGCCTTGGGGAGGAAGAACTGTGTGGTTTTGATAAGCCCCCAGTCCACTTCCAAACCTTCTGAATCTGCTGATTTTTGTAATGCTGGGATCAGGTCTAGGATGCTCAGAGGAAGAGAAGCACCTCACTACATAAATTCTGCCTGGGAGCGTGAGCACTTCTTGCTGCTCTGGTTCTGTACAGCTTTAGCAAACAAATAAGAGGGTTTTTTTTCCCTTTATATCTTGTCTTCCAGCTCTTTCTCCTGCCTGTTGAGCTCTTGCTGTTATAAAGAGTCAGTTAAATGCACCTGATCATTAAAATGTTGAGAGGGAAGGGCAGGAGTAGTTTAGGTTTGAGCAGCCTCCTTTCTGTGAACGCAGAAATCAGAAACATCACCACTGAAATTTCCCTCTCCCCACCAAGGGCCTCGAGGTCCTTGCAGTGTTTTTTTCACCAGTAATATCAAACTTACTCTTCACATTTATAATTTTATTGGTGGTTTGTGGAGAGTTGTGGTGTTCTGCAGTTGAAATCTGTTTCCTTGCATTCCCACCAGAAAACAGCTTATTCTCCTCCTTCTAGGACAGGGAAAGTGTAGGCTCCAAAAATGATGTTAGGCTTGAAACTTGACATTTTGGCAGCACGAAACTCTGGCTATAATGGCTCCTGCTGGGTCCCACCAGGTTTAGAATGAGCTTCTGTTACTCTTGCCTCAATATTTTATTACAATTAGCAATGGAAATGTAGAAGGGGTTGGAAACCTGGCTGGTAAATTGTTATAAAAGTGATGTTGGTTATTTCACAAGAAGTTAAGCTAAGCTCAAACTGAAAACCTGTGTTTTCAGACTAAGTGCTGAATTTTCCCCCCCCTAATGATACCAGGAATTTCTTTGGTCTGCCAGATTTATTGGGAAACGTTTCAAGCAACCATTTTTATTTGTAATTATGCTTTAAAATAAATTCTAAAATGGCTCTTTGAACAACTAGGTCCTTTAAATTTTTTTGCATCACTCTGTACTATCTGAACTGCTTATTCTGACCATGAGATTTTATCCCAAGTTTTTAATTTATTTTATTTGGCTCTGCTCTTTTAGATGGGAATTGCCGTGTCTTGCTCTTTCACCTTCCTCCCCTCCCTCTCCTGTGCAAAGGTACCCATTTCAGACAGAATCAGGAATCAGGATGCTCAATCTGCCACAATCTCAATTAACAGCAGACAGTGTCTTCCCTGTGCTTGTGGACTGACTATTGATTCTAATTTCTTTTCCTCTGGAAGGAAAACAAATGAGACATCAGGTGAGGAGGTGCACTTGAAAAATGTGCATTATTCTCCCCCTTTTTCCCAGTGCCACAGGGTGGATAAAAACCACATGAGTTCCCACTGAGGGGACTTGTTCCCAGTGCCTCAAGATCCAGCTTCAGCTCCATTTTCAGTGCTATTTCTGGGTTGTTTTACCCAGGCAGCAGCACCTATTTAACATGTGAACCATGGTTATTCTCCTCTGATTGACACGTGCCTTCTCCTAATAAAGTCCCAGTTGCAGGGTGTTCCCTTTTCTCCTAATGCTTTTAATGTAAGATGAAAAATTCCTTTACAGCACTGTGCTGAAACTCAACAGAAAGGCAAACTATTTAAATTTCTCAGTGGTGGCGCAGCACTGGGACCTTTTTCAAGGCTCTCTGTGGATTAAAACTGTGTAATGTTTGTGGTTTGGATGCTGCTTTGAGCCAGAGCAGCACAAGAAAATTTTCTGGGCATACTTTAGGTTTGTACTAATATGTCAGAGCTGAAGGTAAAAATCTGGCTTGGGCTGGAGTTGGGGCAGCTGTGTATAGAAAATTACTGTACACTGGTATTTAATGAATTTTGTCACATTTTTGTTGCATTCTGTGCTTTTTGCTGTGGTTTTCCTGTTCCTGTGCATTTTGTGGGGGGTGTCTTCAGGACTCTGGGAAGTTTCCCTGGCCTTGAGAGGACGCAGGGCCATGACAGAGAAATTCACTGGAAGTTGCTGAACACACCAAAAGCAACCTGGGCAGAGCAGAGCTGACCCAAGGACAGCTGTTCCCACATAGTGGACAGCGGATGGGTCATCCCTTAATTTCCTTTTATTTTTTTCTTTAGCCTGACACAGACTCTTTCTCCTCACTGGAAGGTGTGATTCCACCCCAATGTGACCCAAAATTGCTGAGTGTTTTTTTTCTTCAGTGTGTGAAATGGAACCTGCAGGTGTCCATGCAGGTGCTGAGCAGGCTGGAAGGGCACAGTGGCTTTGGGACACCAATGTCACACCTTCCTGTGTGGGTTAATGCTCCTGAGGAACCTCCTAGCTCACCCTCAAATCCCTAAAATTTATCCCAAACCTGTTCTTAATGTCCTCATTCAGTGTCTCTGAAAACCTGGGGCCTGAGAAGGAGTGTCTGGTAGAGGGGACATGAGATGCACGGGCTCCTTGAAGCTGTGCCTTGATCCGTGGAGGGGTGGGAATGAGAAATTTCTGTTCCAAATGTCACTTTTTCAGTTTGTGTCTCATAGGTCCGTGGGTTTTCTCGGTTCCTTTCCCTAAAGGTGGCTCGTGGATGCAGAGCCTGGTGGCCCTCCTGGGCTCCTCTCCTCTCCACCTTTGGGGCTGGTTGCCATCCCAGCTGGGCTGTCACTGCTTTCTGTGATTTTGACCATTTACAGGAATAAAAAGCAGAGTGGCTCATGAAGAAGAAAACCCCTCATTTTATGGCAATTTTCACCAAGGAAACACACAAAGGAAAAACCCACCCTTTTGTTTGGCTGGGGTTTTGTTGTTTATTTGGGGATGGTGAAACCTTTCTTAAAAATCTCATTTTCCAGACTCTTTAGCAGCATTTACCCAGCAAATAATGAACTTGTGTGTTTGGTCTGAGTACACTCTGTCCCCTTCTTTTTGGTTTTTTTGGTTTTTTTTTTTTTTTAATTTTTTCCCTTCCTGTGTGTTTGAACAGGTTTCAGCTCTCACAGGTGTCACTGCAGGCGATTGTTTGATCTTAATTATCAAAGCTTTGATCTCATTTCAGAAAAGTATGAATGAATTCAGGTCTGTGGCTGGGGAGGGGTCAGCAGGAACACAGGGAGAGGTTGGATGGGAGTTCAGAGGCAGCAGAGAGGAAAGCACAGTTCTGAGTTCTAAAAACAAATTTATATTCGATAGAGACCTGTTGGAGGGGGGGAAAAAACCTTGCTGCACTTCATCTGCTCTACCTTAGGTTGTAAATTGAATTCTGCTCCCAGATTGATTAAGAGCTCACTGCTGCTTTGTATTTCTGAGTGCATTTTGTCATTAGAAAACACCTGCAGGAGTAGTACATCCACTGTATTTCCCTTTTCCATCCACACGCTCCACTGATCCAAAGTGGTTTTCTGCAGTAAGCTGATTAAAGTGAACGATCCCAAACCTGCTGGGCAGATCTGTGCATAATAGGTAATCTGGGCAGAAATGGGCTCCTGATGGTGCCCAGGTGTGTGTGCACAGATTGTTCAGCAGGGAGGAGGAATGTGCTTAATTCAGTTGTAGGAGGTTTTAAAAGAGTCCATGGATTCTCCTTGTAGTGGTTTTGGTTTGGGAATTTAAGATTTTCTTTAATTTTAAAATTTCCCAAAGGGAGACCAACCCCACAACACTCCCTCTTTTACCCAATAATCAATAAAAGAACCAACAAACACCCCAGAAAAAAAAAAAAAAAATCACAAAAAAAAACCAACCAAAAAATTATTTTTCCCTTCATCAGGCAGTGCAGAGGGTGGGCCCCAGAGGGCTGCAGGCTGAGTCTGTGGTTCAGGAGGCTCTGCAAGCTCAGACTTTACACCAACTCCTGTTTTTCTCCACTTAAATACTCTTTTGTTCTTTGTTTCAGCGTGGCTTTCAGTTGTAGCTGCCGTGTGCAGTCACCAGGTTTTGGGGTGGAAAACCCCATCCCTCCACACTCCGCCCCTTCAGGGATGCAGGCAGAGGAGCACCAGGACACAAGAAATCAAACCAGGGTTGTTGTTTTTTTTTTTTTAATTTGCCCTCTGAGGTCTCTGTGGTCGCCCTGAGGGGTAGGAAAAGGTTATGGACACCCTGCATTCCCAGGATCTGGCAGCCTGGAGCAGGACTATGGCACAGTTTAGCCAGATTTGGTGTTATATAAATGTATATGTGATAAAAATAGTGCTTGATGATTATGAGAAATGTCTCCCAGCATTTGCCAGTGGATTTGCAATGCACTGGATTTATGAAAGGCCTTGACAAAATTCCCAAACAAACCAAGTTTTCCCCTTTACTCTGTGCTTTTGTAGCTGTGATTAAGAGGTTTGTGCTTTTTCCCCAGTGAGTGCAGTGGTGCTGGGGTGTTCCTCAAAGTGCATGTGGTGTAGTTTATTTAAGCAGGAAGGAGTTTAAGTGGAAATGAGCCACAGAAATGTGTGCCACTTGTCTAAAACAAACACGGTTCAGGCTCTTTCCTTGTAAGTGACATCTATTATTACATTTTTAAGTAGATCTTTGTTAGCGAGCATCTGTAAGCGTGTTTGATCGTACGGAAAGATCCAAGGCTGTATTTATACTGCTAAACCAGAATGTTCTCTTGACATAAGGGCCTGCACCAATGCCAGCTGAAGTTAATCGGGAATTTGCAACTCAAAGGATAGAAGTTTCCCTAAAAAAGTTTCTGCTCTGTAGGACTAAATAAATGCAGTGGATGAATATGAATGTTGAGAACTGATCTAGACCAATTATTGGAAATTATATCGGATATTAAAGATTATGCCATTAAGAGGTAAATATGAGCATCTTCTCAATATATAGATATATATTTGTTGGCTCTTGCTGTAATCAGTGTGGATATGTAAGATATTTTAGGGATTCCAAGTTCATTTTTCTCCCTCTGGAGGATTCCAAGGATGTGTGAACTAAAAAAAAAAAAAAACCAAAAAACCCACACAACTTGTACAAGCATCAAACAAAATCATCCCACATTTGATGGTTTCTGGTCCCAGAGGAGGAAGAGAATCGTTCACGGGAGCTGAAGACAAAATTTGAAATCATCCTGGGTTTTAAAGTTTGGCTTTAGGTCGTGTTTCACTGAGGGAATTCCAGGCTTGCCCTGCAGTGCAGAGGTGGTGATGGGTGCAGGTGCAGGTTGGCCTCCAGCCAGAGGTGGAAGCTTATGGAGGAACATTTGATTCCCTGGTTGAACATTAATTTTGTGGTTGCAGCATTGAAAATATTCTTCACTGACTGTGAAATTGAACAATACACCATTATTATTATTATTATTATTATTATTATTATTATTATTATTATTATTATTATTATTATTATTATTATTAATTTCTATTTTATTATGATTATTATAATGAAATAATATATTGTTTTATAATAATTATTATTAATAATTATTTTTATTTTTATTTTCGCTATTTTTATTTTTATTTTAATTTTTAGTTTTTATTTTTACTGTTATTGGTGGTGTTGTCATTGTCTGTCTGGTGACCTCAGCAGAGACTGGACTTGCTCGACACACAGAGTCTGGGGCAAGGCCAGGCATGGAATTGTTCTTTTCAGCTGTTTCCTGAGTATTTTTGTCTACTTTCTATGAATTTGTCTTGGGGCCAGGCATGGATTGGGCTCTGATGATCTCTGACACCACTGCTCTCTTCAGATGGACACAAAAAAAGTCTCAGTTTCTTCACTAAATTAGGGGAAAGTCCCTCAACTCTAATTTCAAGTCATGAAGCTGAATGTACTCAGCAAGTTCTTCAGGACTTGGTGGGATTTACATTTTGCAGGATTATTTTGAAGTATATGGGCCTGCTTTCATATCATTTCTTGGAATAACTGCCAGCAAAAACTATATCTGGAAGCTGAAAACTCTTACTACTGCCAAAATGTAAAACATTTTATTTTCTTTTTCCATTCTACATTGAATTTTAAGAAAAATGCCTCTATAATTTACCTTACAGTGACTCTAGCATATCTCTGAGGGGGAATTCCATCATGTTTTTAATCACATCTAGCTCCCGTTTAGCCTACCCACATTTCTAATGTTCCATTCTAAAGACCTCTGTGCACACGGAGTGTTCTCAGTGCATCACTTTGTGATGTGTGAGAGGCTTTCCCCCCCTGCTCCTCCGTGACCCCTTTGGTTTTCCTTTCTGTGGTTAGCTTTCCTCTTTTTGCCCAGTAACCACACCATGGGGCATTGGTTCTTCCAGGCCAAGGTTTCGGCTGCAGCCCTGAGCCTCAGCGGGAGCCTCAAGAATTCGAGATATCTGTGTTAATGCTGCAATAGTTCTCTGCCTAGGAGCTGCTGCTGGCACCTATTTTTATGATAGTGAAGAAAGTGTGTATCAGGTTTTATCCTCTGTTTTTCTCTTCTCATGGTATTAAGATTTTATTAAGATTCATGTCCAAATGAAGCATTAAACCAGGCTGGGGAAGGATGAGTGCACTGCGAAACTCAGATGATGAGAGCTGAGATCCCCTCTCTTGGTAAAATGTCAGCTCAGGGTTGGAAGCAATTATTTTAATTACTAAAAAAATTAAGGAAATACTGCAGTGGTTCAGAGGCACAATCCTGGATTACTCAAGTTTCTTAGGAAACCTTTCCATCCACGTTGTTGTGCAAAGGTTTTTCTCTTTCCAAACCCCATGAGAGTTGCTCAAGGACAAAAGCTTGGGTGGAATCATAACCACAGTGTGCTGGGCTGGCTCTGGAGGCAAAGCCGAGTGCAAGGACACTTCTCTGCCCAGAAAATAAAGTGTTTTTTGGTGCAGCTTCTGCAGAGCCATGGCTCTGAGCTCCTGTAAGGAGAGCCTTGCGTGTCTCCTGCTCCTCGGGACCCCTGCTCAGCTCTGGAAGGAAATATCAAGTCATGTAAACCACTTTCTTCCAGTTCTGGGGCCAGCATCTCAGCTGGTGTAAGTCAGCAGAGCTGCAGTGACATTATTAGTGCTGCAGTGATTCACACCAGCTGTGGGTCCAGTCTTCTGCCTTAATTTATGAACTAAATGCCAGGAAATATGGAATGATCTCTTATAGTCAGCAGTTCTCCAGATGTGTTAATGGAGTTTAAGTTTACCGAAAGGCAAGACTTCAAAAAGAGATCCAGCAGATGAATAAACTTTGAGGAAGAATGCCTTGCTTACAGGCTTCTTGGCAAGAGGGGGCTGTGCAACTCGCTGCAATTTACAGAAATTAACTCAGTTACGTGTCAGGATATGGTAATACAGCCTCCCTGAGAAATGCGAAATAATTTCACAGCACAAAGCAGGCTGCTGGCATTCAGTGAGCAGCTGCCATGCAAGTGGGAATCACCAAGCCCTAAAACCAGAACTAAGTTGCTGATGAGCTTGGTGTGAAGAGCCCAGTGCCTCCCCTGTGCAAGCACTGGATTTATTCACGGCTGGGTTTATTCAGAGGCAGCTTTCTGGAGATTAAATGAGGCCCGTGTTGTTACAAGGACACAGAAGCTTAATAGTTCTCACTGTGCAATGTGAAAACTCAACAGTGGCTTGGCTTAAAGATGTGCTCTCATGGATGGTGTTGAAAAGTGTTATTTTAGCCAATGAGAAGGGAATGGTTGTTGACGTTGCTTAAGCCCTGTCAGGCTTCCTTGTCCAAATCAGAAAACTCTGGAACTGCTGAAACCTCACAGCCAACAAATGTGGGGTCTCAGAAGCCTTTTAATTCTTTTATGCCTGAATAATACATGAGCAAATGCTCCAAAAAAAAAAAAAAAAACCAAAAAACAAACAGCAAACCATACCTGAAATATCCCATGGTGGCACAAAGGCCTCCACAGCCTAATTTATTTGCTAATGAGACCTTTCAGAATTAATTTAAATAATCAGTGGGTGGCTCTACACTCTGTGGTTCACTGGAGATAGACCCACAGAGGTAAAAGGACAACACACCTTCAGTGATTGAACATGAAATCCCTCTGCTGGGGCTTGGTGCCTGTATTTTATTTTTTAATAAGTTGATTTCTATCCACCAGAGCAGTGTGGGATGCTCTGAGGTCATTGGTGGAGGATCCAGGCCTGTTTCACAGCTAATCCCAGTGACTTTTTGGTGAGGCAAATATCTGTTCGGGTGTCACTGCGTGCCAAAAGGAATATAAAAGATGCTTGGCACAATTTATTCAGGCCTGAAGAAGAGTGTTTTGGAAGAGTTCTCAGAGAAAGCTCGTTAGACTTTCAGAGAAAGTAATTACCATAATCTAAATATAGGAATATATTGAATTTAGAGGGGTTTGCAGAGCTGGAGTGGTGAGGAAACCCTTCTGGATTCTGGAAGTGGCAGCATCCAAAACTCAGCATTTACAGGACTTCTGCTGGTTGCCCTGGAGCCTGCAGGGATGGAATGGAGCTCATTTCCCACCCCCAGGAAACGCAGAATGATCAGAGCTCTGAGCAGCTGGAAGTGGGAGCCACACAGTGCCTGCAGTCTCGGAGAGCTCATTCCCCTTTGGAATTGACATTTTTTGTAGAGACTTCTGCTCCCTAGAGATTCCTAGGTGGGAGTTATGGAAAAATTGGGTTCTGAAAATTGAAAAAAATTCATTAATTTGACCAACAGTGCTGACTTTATCACACAGAGCAGCTGAAGGCAAGATGCTTGTATCAGTCTGAAAATTAAAATTTCACTGTGTGCTTCATTTCCCTGAGTCCTCACAGGGCACCACTGGAGGGTAGAACTCTCCACCACTTCTCTCCAGCTCTTCCCATCCTGGGCAATACATGACATTTTCACCTTTTTTGTCAGCATGGCAGCAGTGTAACAAACCTGGGCATGAACCCTGTGAAGCTGCAGCCAGGTCCTGAGCCAAGCTTAGGAGATCACATCCTATTTTCAAGGCAGCGACTGATGCTGGTCCCTGGAATTCCTTGTCACTGGAAACTCGCACCCCTGTGACTGATAAATCCCCTCTAAACGCACAGGAAAAAAGATTTCTCTGCAGGATTCAGTTGGGTTTGTTTTGTTTTTTTTTTGGGGGGGGGGGGGGCTTGTGATTTTTTTTTTTGTTTTTTGGTTGTTTTTGAAAGTTTTTTTTGTGGATTCAGCCTATAGAAGCGTAATTCCTATAGGCAGCAGAAGCTGTTGGAAATGCCACTTTTTTTGGTGTTTTCTGGAAACACAGGATACATCACCTTCCCAAGGCACAAGGACAGAGCTGTCTGTACTGGAATCATGTCCTGGAGAGAGAGCAGAAATAGGGAAAGTGGTCTCTTAGCACGATTTCTGCATCTGGGCTGCTCTTCCCAGCTCTCCATGTGGAAACTGTGGGTGAAATGGTCATTTTCAGGGTGTTTGAAAAACTTCTAACTGTGCATTTATAAAATATTTTTAAATATAAATTTTTATATAAATATAAAGCTATAAATATAAATATATTCTATTTATATATATACTTATATAGCTATACATAAAATATATATTATTTATATATTCATATGAAATATATAAATAAACTATCAATAAATAATTATATTTTATAAATATAAATATATAAAATAAATATTTCTATTTTATACATATAAGTTTATAAACTCTTAATATAAATTTTTCTATAAATATGAAACCATAAATAGAAATATATAATATATATTATATCTTTATATAAAAATATAAATTATTTATATAAATTCTAAATATAAAGTGTAATAATGAATATAAATATATAGTACTATATATACAGTATATATATAGTATATATATACTTATATATATAAGTGTATAGATACTTATATATATATACTTATATATAAGTTTATATATTTATATATAAAATATATATAAATATATAGTGTATATAAATATAAATTCATAAACGGTTTTCAATATAAATTTTTATATAAATATAAAACTATAAATATAAATGTATTTTATTTATATATTTACATATAAAATATATATAAATATGTATTAAAATATATATTTTATAAAATAAATATACTTATATTTATTTATATTTTATATAAAATATTTATATGAAATATAAAAATATAAATTATTTATACAGCTATATAAATATAAATATTTTGATGAATGTAAATATAAGTATATACTTTATAAAATATAAATTTATAAACTTGTAATATAAATTTTAATATGAATATAAAACTATAATTATATTCTATTTATTTATATGTATATGAAAAAATATATTATGTATGGATTTGTATGAGATATAAATATGCCTATAATTATACATATAAATATAAATATATATTTTGCATAAGTATAAATGTCTAAACTATTTTTAGATATTTTTAGATAAATGTCTAAACTATTTTTAGATAAAATTTTATATAAATATATAAATTATAAATTTATAAATTTATACAATTTACAAACTGAATTTCCTCCGCCTGCTTTGCCACTGCCACCTCTGTGAGTGATTAGGCCTCACAGAAACCACTTTCCCCTTAGGAAAAAAGCCCCAAAATACGCTGGAATTGCTTGCATTTGTTTCCAGCCTTGTCTGACATCCCTCTGTTTGTTCCAGGGCTGGCCCGGCCTCCTCGGGGCAGCGCTGCCCGGACTGGGATCTGGAGACCCTGGAGAACTCCTGCGAGCCAGGGGAGCTCTTGGAGGACATGTAGCCACGCTGGGCCGGCCACAGGGACGCTGCTGCTCCCAGCACGGATCAATTATAAACGAAAAAAGGGGTTTTTTCTTACAGAACAGAGCCAAAATCTTTGCTCTGAGGCCCTGAACCCTCCCGCGCCACGCTTCTTGCAGGCCTTGGCCTGCTGCACCTCATTTATGGGTGTCCGAAATTGAGTTTAGGCTCTGTGTGGAGCTTTTCTCACTTGTATGGGGGAATTGAGGGCATTTTGGATGAGTTTTTGCATCCTCACAGCCTCTGGCTGTGCTCAGGATCAACCATTTCCCAGGCCCCAGGCATGAGGTGATGCCAGACCTGCGCTGAGCTCAGCCTTTCCCCAGGCTTGGAATGGATAAATCAGCTTTATTTGAGGTGCAGGTGTGACTTTAGATTGGTTCTGGGTCAAAGCAAAATGTCCTTTTACTTGTGGCACTGTGCATTGTAAGGTATTCCAGCTTTTGGGAGTCAAGTGCTAGTAAGGTTGGTATTGACTCTTATTTTAACTTTCTGTAGAAACCCACAGCAGTTAAAATTGTGATTTTTGATACTTCATCTATTTCCTTATGGCAATTTCTTAAAAAAAAAAAAAAGAAGAAAAATAAAATGCATTTGAAAAAATAAATCATATTTGTCTTTATTTGTTAGACATTATGAATAAAGGTAGTAGTTACCAAAGTGTTTTAATGCCTGAGCTTGTCTTGCCCCAAACTGATGCATTAATTTAGATTTAAATCTTCACCAAAAAGACAAAGGTAACATGCATTTACCTTTCAGTGGCCAAAATGAAGAGCTAAAGGTGGACCTCAGGATTCTGCTTTGCATTTTCAGGACCTGAATCCATCCTTGCTTAAGACTGAAGGCTCCAGTTCTTCCTGCAAGAGGAATCCCACTGAAGTCAGCCCTTGAAATCTTCTGTGCTCTGTGGGTTGCAAAGCTCTTTGGTAAAATACTTTATATTTCTGAAGCGGCTCTAATTCTGCCAGAATTCCATCCTATACTCAATTAAAAGCATCCCTGTCAGTACTTGCAGGCTTCGTACAAGAACATGGGGATCTGGGAATATTATACTTAACCATTCCTGTCTGAAAAAAAAACCCCACAGTCACAGCGTTTTAAATTCACAAAGGGCTTTGGGACAGTGTTATAAATCACACAGCAAAAATAAGAATGGCCAAAATATTTTGCTTGCTAAAAAGGCTTTGTGCCTGGGAAGTGGCAGGGCCACAAAAGAGCCATTCATGCACCCATTCATAGGCACAGCCTGATTTAAAATCTTCCAGTGCTGATCTGACAATGCTTTCAGCAGAAGCTGGTATATGGTTTCAGTTTTAAAGTGAAAATGTTCCATGACTTACCCAGAGTGCTTGGCTTGATGGTGCCTGCAGCAGAAAATGGAGCTGGACATCCCACAGAACTCCCCCTTCCAGGAAACTGTTGGGTTTCTAATAGTGAAATGTTGTTGCTGCAAATGGGAAATGCTACACGCCGTTGGCACGTGTAATAAAGTCCATGAGGGTGTTCATTCTGTTCTCTCCTTTCTTATTTTGTTGAGGGTTTTTTGTTTTGTTTTGTTTCTTTAATTTTTCTGCATTTTGGTTTTGGTGCTTTTCTTGTTTGGTTTTGGTTTTGGTTTTGGTTTTGGTTTTGGGTTTGGTTTTGGTTTTGGTTTGGTTTGGGTTGGTTTGGGTTGGGTTTTTTGTGTTTTTTTTGTTTTTCATTTTTTGGCTTATTTTGTTGGTTTGTTTTTGTTTTTTTTTTTTTGTGTAGGGTTTTCTTTGATGCATTTTTGTTGGTTTTGAAATTTTTTTTGTCTTTTTGGGGTTTTTTGTGTTTTTTGGGGGTTTTTTTGTTTGGTTTTTGTTTATTTTTGTTGTTGTTTTTTGGGTTTTGGGGGAGGGTTTGTGGGTTTTGGTTTTTTTTTTGTTTTTGTTTTTGGTTTTGGTTTTTGGGGGTTTTTTTTGGGGTTTTTTGGGGTTTGCAGAGTCAGGCCAGGAGCTGAACAGAAGATTCCATGGTGGGGGATGCAGATGCAGCCCTTGGCTGTTTGCACACTCAGACACCTCCTGGCAGTGTCCCCAAACCTGGTGAAATCCTTTCTGAAGATTTATTTGAGAAACTACTTTTTTTTTTTTTTATAAGTTTCCATTTTCCAGTCAACTTTGACAGGGAAAAATCCACCAATCTCCAAATCAGTTCAGGTCTGTGTGGGCCTGTCATTGTGTGAGAGCAGAGGTATTTTTTTCCTGCAAAAACTGCAGGAAATCAGTGAAAATTCTTCAGGAAGTGCATTTGTCTGTGAGAGAAGCGGGGATCTCTGCTTCGTCTTTAAATTCATTCATGGTCCAACTCACCCAGACAGGTGAAACCTATCTCAAATTAACTCCTGTTCTTTGGGAAGGGAACCCTGTGGTAATGCCTCATCAAATGATTTTTTAAAGCTTACTAAATTAATACTTGGTGTTGCTTGGTTGTCTCTGAGAAAAGCCAAGGTTTTTGCCACCCCTGCATGAGCAGTTCTGGATTTAATCCTCACTCCATTCACCCTCCAGATTTACCAAACTTAGACTTGTTTTGTTTTGTGCTCAGGGCTCTCTAACTCAGTGTTTATAAGACCAGTTTTTCCAGGCGTGCCAGTGATACGTCACATCACTGAATTGCTCCCAAAATTAGAGGAGACAAAATAGAGAAAAATGCCCAGAAATGGGTTTTTAAAGGCAGGAACTTAACCAAAGTTAGGAATGACGGATCAAATTCCAAAGATTCTTCTTTATTAACATTTATCCTTGATATTGATCTACAAATCAATACAAATCAATCTCCAAAGTAATTTTGTTTTTCAGCAGCTTAAACTGTATTTTTGGGGGAAGACAAAACATGCAGTTGTTTTGCAGAAGGAAAAACCATGTATTCTTTAAAGGTTTGGACTCATCCAGAGTTTTATACCTGTAATGTAACTGCTTGAACAGAATGTGTATTTTCATAGAAAACAAATTGTTATTTGAGGTCTGAGTTCATCCAGCAAATTTTGAAAAGCACACCTCAAAAATATTTATTTTCAAGAGAGGAAAAAGAAAGTTCTGGACCAAAAAAAAAAAAAAAAAACCTCAAAAAACCCCATCAATTCTTGAGGAAGTGCTGCATAAAGTGTTGCCTTTGGCATGACAATGCTAGTTTGATTTTGAGATAATGTTTTGACAATCTGTATCAGTATTTTAACTCCCTTCTCACTATTATTCCCTAAAGCAGACGCTTGTGTGTGTGTGTCTGTGTGTGCATCAAAATCTCCCCCTCTTTGTGCCTGTGATGTATAAATTATATTTATGTGTGGATAAATGCGATTATCTGGAAATATTTAGTGTAGTATTAGTATTTAGAGCTGGCTCTGACAGCTCCTGCAGTTTGATCCATCAGCCTAGAGGTGCTTGAGGAAAGGAAAAGTCTTTACACATGGGGATCCAGATGCTGATAAATGTTTAAGGCAAAGCTTTTTTTGGTTTTTTTGGGTTTTTTTCTTGTTTTTCTGGGAAAAATAAAATCTGGTAGTGGTGAAGTCAAAATGGAAGGCAATAAAAGCATGTCCAGGGTGCTTAGAGACAGAAGGTGGATTATTAAATATTATATTAATATTAAATTATATTAAATATTATTAAATATTCTCCTGCTCTAATTTTGTTCTAATTTCCTTCACAAAGTCTGCCTGCTCATAAAATCTTCCTCCTATAATTCCTTTTGGTGATCTGTCATCCCCCATCTCATCTTTTTTTTTCCTGGTAACGTTGGTCAAATCTGGATTTTCATCCTTTGCTGACCATTAAATGATTTCACTGCTGTTGAAATTATGCTCCAGAATCAATTTAATTCATGCATGTCCTCAGGATTAATCTGCTGCTGTTAGGAAAATGAAAGTATATTTTTAAAGACCAACATTTTTAATAAGGAAAACACTGAGCTGGAGGAAGATTGTTCCTGGGGATCCTTAAGGATCACTCCTGGGGTCAATCTCATTGAGTTTTTCACCAGTGGCATTGAAATAAAAAGTAATAATTGCAGTGAAACCTCTTGAAGATGTGGGGCTGGGAAGCCTGGCATTGTGTGATATTGAATTTCATGCTGTCCCACTGAGAACAGCAACCAGAAATCATCTTTGTCTTTTTTCTTCTTTTCTTTTTTTCCTTTTCTGTTTTTTCTGAATTCTAATAGCATCCAAGCTGATGTTTGTGCTAGCCCTGGATTAAAAGGATGACCATTCCCCTTGAAGGTTCCTTCTTGGGAAGGAAACAAAGCTCAGTTTTGGGTTTTTTTTTAAAGTCTCTATTTTCCTAGTGCAGAAATATTTAACCAAGGAAAATTTTGCAGTCTCAAAGAGTCAGTAGACGGGTGATTTTGAAAAGGGATTGTGAGAATAATCTCTGTAAATGTTTTCTTGTGAGCTTCAGCTTTTTGGGAATCTAACCAGTGGCTCCTTGCTGGAATACCCTTCCTGGGCAGGAAACAAACACATGAAACCACTTTAAGACTTTCAGTATTAAATGAAAAATGATTAAAAATGCTGTCCTCGTTATCTTCCTCTCACACACAGAGCTGCTGCTCATGGCAGAGAGTCTGAGAGGAATATCTGATGGTAAAATTAATGTCCAGAGGTAAACATCACCCCGTGAAGGGCAAGAAGCCATGAACTGTTTAAATATCTGTTTTTATGCAGCCATTGCTGTAGAATTAATTTAGTAATCATCAGTTCAGCATGTAGCACCCATGTTGGTCTGAGTAAATGATGTAATACCATATTGGTCCTTCTTTTCCTGCTTAATTAACCATGACTTTGAAGCCCTGCATCTCATTCCTCGTGCATGGTTCTGATTCCTTTTGGTTGAGAGACCAGGGCTGAGCTCTGGGTTTAATCAGTTTAATCACCTACCTCAATATCCTCTTGTAGCCCTTTCTTTCTGAGATGTTGCCAGGTCCTCTTTGGCTCCCAAGGCAGTTGAAAGATGATGTTAAAACTCAATTTTAACCAAACGCCAGAGCTCTATGCAGAAAAGGCTGGGGAAAAGTCTGTCCTCCAGACTCACAGCCACGTAAAGACAGAGAAAGGCAATAAAATATATTTACAGGACTATTCACAAGGCTGCTCAGCTCAAGTTTATAAAGACACTGGGAGAGCTTTTTATGCAGCAAAGAAATGAGGAGATGGGGGAGCACGGCAGTTCTTACATTAAATAGTGATTGAGAATTCATCAAAATGTGCAATACTGTGCTCAAGGTTTTTCATTCTTGCTGTGTTGGGAAGGCAGGTATTGACAATACTCTCTGACAGCATTTTCTCACAGTGAGCATATGGTTAATTTCCCTTTCTGGGGAGGGGAGAAAATTATCTTCACCCTTCCCTTCCTGATACCTGGCAGGCCCTGCTGAGGCAGAAACCATCACCTGATATCCCTGAGGATGAATGAATTAATTATTTACATTAATTATCCATTAATTATTCACATGAGAGCTGAGAAAGCTCAGCAGCACCAGCCTGGCTTGGCCCAGCTCCTCTGCCAAAGAAATTGCAATGGGGTGATTCTGAGCCCAGGAGAAAAATTCTGGGTATATTCTGGTAATAAAAGCTAAAATCCACCTTGGTGTGGATCCTTTCTGCCCCTGAGCCGAAGGCATCCCTGCACTCTGGTTTTTTTCAGCCTGTCTTAGCTCAGCTTTGATTCAGCTGGTGATGTTCCAGGCCTGCCTGGCTAACCACACTGATTTCAATTTATTTTATTTCACAGGCTGTGGGGGAAGAGCAGCCCAGGGTCTGGTGCTGAGCAGCTCCTCGTGCTGGAGGAGACAAAGCCCTGAGTGCTGCTCCCTGTGTCTGCCTTGTTTCAGCCCCATGACTCCATCCTTCCCGCCTCAGAGCCAAAACCCAGAGAGATGGGAAATGAAATCAGCTGTCTACGAGCTGCACTAATAAATATCCATAAAAAACAAGAGCGTCCTCCCCAGTACAAAAGAGCAATTGAGACGTTTTAACCCAAAACTCCGCAATAAATTAATCAGAGCTGATTCAGGGCGAGAATTTTTTTTTTTTTTTTTTTTTTTTCTGCAGAGGCATGGAGGAAGTGAAATAATTTCTGCCTAGCACTTGGCCTCTTGCAGCTTGTCCTCCTCCTGCAAGCCTTGGAAAGATGGGGCAGGGCTCCTCGTGACAGCTCCCAGGAATGTTGTGTCTCCCACTTTGGCTTCAGCTGAGCTCCAGGGCCAAACTGGATGATGATTTATTTATTGCAACTGCTCCATAGTGAGCTGCTGTGAGCCCAGAATACGCTGCTGTTTTGCAATGCTGGGCTTTTTTGGTTTTTTTTTTCTCCTTCCTAAACCTTGATTTTGCTTTCAGTTCTGTGCGCAGGAACAAGCTGCTGATTTTCTCCAAGTGGAGCTGCTGCAAGGGCCTTTCCTGTTGCTGTCACCAGCCTCAATGGATGGCTCAGCTGCCCTCAGGGCTGGATTTTTTCATCTTTCAGGAGGTGTGTTTGCTGAATTAAGCCTAACCAGAGGTGTACAGGGACCTGTGCTCCTCCTGAGCAGCACAGGGCCTCTCCATGGAACCTTCAGGCTTGCTCAGGACTGCTGAGTCTAACTCCCCAAATTAGAGAGCCCAAAGCAAATTTTGGTGCACAAAAACCACTGGCAAGGTCTGAAAACAATGAGATGTTTGGGGCCGACCCTGTCTGATTTTATCACTCCAGTTCAAGACCCTAAAATGAGAAATTTAACTTAAACAGCACGAGAGGATCCGCAAGCCAAAAAAAAAAAAATAAGCCCAAACAACAGCAACAGAAAGAAAGATGCAGTCTCTGGTTTCACAAAAACTATATGTAGGTTCCACACCACAACAGGTTCTTCATATCCTTTCCCTTTCTCCTCTGTACAAAAGTGATCTGGAGGGAACTTTTAAAAAATCAGGCTGGGCACATTCTGGTCAGCTTTTTACTGTTTTTCAGTGATTTCTGTTTCCCAGCTCAGGGGAAAATTCTCAAATTGATGTTCACACCTCACAGGCCTGGCCCAGTCCCTTTGTTCCCCCGTTGCCCGTGACTGTGGCACCCTCACCCTGCCCCTCACCAGGACTGAGTTGCCAAATAATTTCCTCCACACCCAGCCCCGGAATTACAATTTGAATAGAAAACTGTCACGACGAAACGAAATCCCTTTGAGGCCCTCGAAAAATGTCTCTATAAATTCTACTGACAGGGGTGTTTTTTTTCCTTTATTTGCCCGGCTAGATTTTTGCTGTAGCCCTCTTGTAATAAATTGCTTTCCATTGTGGCTCAAAATCACTGGAGAGAGTTTTGCTGGGGAGGGGGATGAGTGAGTCCAGTCCTCAGCACACTGCCGCCAACCCCAAACCCTGTGCAGGCTTCAGGGGAGCAAGGGTGTGAGCTGCATGCTCTCTTAAGAAAAAAATGGCACTTTTAAAGTGCATAAAACTGCTCAGAGTGGCAGGTTAGGGTGGTCGGGTGATGACCAGGTAGCAGTGAAGTGGTTCACCTTTATGAAGACGCTGGGAGAGCTTTTGTGCAGCAAAGAAATGAGGAGACAGAGAAGCACAGGAGTTCTTATGTTAAATAGTCACTAAAAATATATAAAAATGTGAAATACTGCTCTCAAGGTTTTGCTTTCTCGCTGTATTAGGAAGGAGGGACTTTGGGGACAGGAGGGCTCTGATATTTAGGGTGATGTGTGAAAAGGGATCTCCCTAGGCCCTGCTCTGGAGGATTGGGGTAATCCTTGCAAAACAGGAGGCTGATGTTTTCATTTGTGGGTTGATGTTTTTATTTACCTGTGGCACCACAGGAGGTCCCAGCCCTTGAGATGGACACAGCTCAGGAGATCCTCCCTCCTGTTTCTGATGGCTGAAAACTTGGAGCTTTCTGAATTTCAGGGTGCCAAGCCTGCAGTAAACACCTCGTTTGAGCTGAGACCTTGGAAAAGGCTTCAAAAATTAAGTGATGATAGCACAGAAACAGTGTGTGTGTGGTTTGGGTAGTGTTGTGTGATCTCACAGGGTGAAGAAACTTAGATTTGGGGTTTTAGTATATGGGAGCCAAGGTGGAGAATTTTGGGTGTGAGTTAGGTGTCTTTTTTGCACCTTCTTCTTCCTCTTCATGAATCTGGGTGGTTTTCTCTAATAGGGTGAAAGATGTCTGCATTGTGGGATTTGGGGGATCATAATTGGGTTAGAAGCATGAATAATATAGATGTCAACTGTTTATTGGGTAGTTTTCAATAATTTATTATTATTATTGGGTAATTGGGACTGAAGTAGCCTTGAACAGACACCGTTTTGGGGCACTTTCTGGATTTGTTAGGGAGACCTCACATCTCCTTTGTTTGTAATAGATAAGGATAATAAACTTGAGAGTGAGACTTCAAAAACAACCTTTCCTGAGTATTATTCACCCTGACCTTGGAGCAGGAAAGAGCCTGGCATTCCAACACCTCCCCTCCTGACCTCACTGCTGAGGGATGCTCTGCCTTGCCCAGGTGTGGGCTGAGCTCACCTCTCAATGAATTTCATTTAATATGAGGTTGGCTGAAGGTCTGCACATCATGCCCCCAAAAACTTCCTCTGCTCTAAGACATTTGATGGATCATTTTGTGACCTGCCCAAACCACGAGCAGCAGAAACTCTGGGCCCCATTTTGGTACCCCCAGGGGTCTGCCACCCACAGTGGGTGTGTGAGGGAGCTGTGGCGTGGACAGAAGGGGTTTGGAAGGCAGCAAAAGGCAGTGGGAATGCTTCAGGCAGAGCTGGAGGGGAAGGAACAAACAAACAAACAGAGCAAACCCAAACAAACAGCGGGAAGCAGCTCCTGGGGCAAGCCCTGGGGCTGGCTGCCAGCAGACAGGGTGGGTGCTGAGAGCCAGCACAGCTCCCACAGGGAATGGGCTCTGGAAAAGGGCCACCAAGTGATGGCCTGGCAGGCCCCCATGGCTGGGGGGCTGGGAGAGCACTGGGAGAGAAGTATTTGTATTAATATTTGTATTTATTGGCCTTTTCCTGGTGTGGGCAGGTGGGAAGTGGCAGTGGCTGTGCCCCCTGTGGGATCGCTGACAGATCCTCTGCCTGGGGAGGACAGCAGCTGCAGGTAAAGTGGGGAGTTCCCAGCCATGCTGGTGTTGTGGTGGTCCTGGGGAATGCTGCTGGGTGGATTGGTGGGTGGTTATCTCCTCCCTGCCCTGCCCTAACCCGTGCAGCCCTCTCTGGGCCCTGCAGCAGCACTGAATGTGGTCCCTGTGTCCTTCCATCGAGGTCAGAGCCGGGGCTGGATCTGCACCAAATCTCCTCTGCAGCCCCCAGAGGGTAAAGCACTGCTCTGACAAGGGATTTGACACAGCAGAGTGAGTTGTGTTCCAGCTAGAGCCAGAAAGCTTCATATTCTGATATTAAAACGTGATATTTTCAGGAGACCATATCATCCTTTTTAAAATAATGTGTGTGTGTATTTCCCACCAGTGCAGCAGAAAAGCCTTTGCTGTACAAGTGAACACCTGGGCAGCTGCTGCATGGGCAGGTTTCAGCCCAAAAAGGGTAATTATAGGCACAGGTGTAGGTTCTGAGAGCATCCTTAGGCTTCTTGTTGTTGGTCAGCAGAAGGAAAATTTGTTTTTTATTCCAAGAGCTGCAACCTTATAGCTGGACAAGGTCTAACTTGTGCTACAACCTGTTGCCTATCAGTGTGTCTTGTAAAACAGCTTGGTCTCCACTTACCTGCTTACACATTTGTATCACACTGTCTGGTGCAGAAAAACATTTCTTGTGTTTCAGCCTGAGAGACACATTTCAGTATTTGTGTTTGGTCTGTGTGGCCAAGTGCTTTTGTGTGGCATTCACATTCTCTGGGAAAATCCCTTCGCCCAGGATTTCTCTCCTGAGAAGCTGAGAGGCCTCAGAGAAAAAGGAAAACAATTCTGATCTCATTTGCTTCTCCTGTGTTGTGCTGATGTGGAATGTGTTTGGAGATTGTTTACCCACAGGTGATTGTTCCATTGCATTCTGCTGGGAGTTGTTCTCACTCTTTGCCCAATCAGTTTTCATTATTATCTTTTTAGCTTTCTGTAAGTATCCTTTCTGTATTCTTTAGTATAAAATATTACTCTTTAATGTAATGTAGTATTATAAAGTAATAAATTAGCCTTCTGAGAACATGGAGTCAGATGTATCATTCCTGCCTTCATTGGGGCACCCCGCAAATACAATACTTTTGAACTGCAGTGCAGTGTTCTTGACATTTTGTTATTATGCCTGTTGATTTAACCATAGATGGGTAATAACAAGGCTGGTCTCAGGGAATCACCCCAGTATCTGCCTGCTCCCTCTCTGAATCCCAGAATCCCAGAGGCTGGAAAATCCCTCCCAGCCATGGAGTCCCAGCTGGGCCCAGTCCCCATCCTGTCCCCAGCCCAGAGCTCTGAGTGCCACCTCCAGGGGACACCTGCAGGGCTGGGCACTCCAAACCCCCTGGGCAGTGCCAAGGCAGTTCCTGAGCCCCCTTTCCATGGGGAAATTCCTGCTGTGCCCACCCTGAGCCTGCCCTGGCCCAGCCTGAGGCCGTTCCCTCTGCTCCTGTCCCTGGTCCCTGGAGCACAGCCCGGCCCCCCCGGCTGTGCCCTCCTGGCAGGAGCCGTGCAGAGCCACAAGGGCCCCCTGAGCCTCCTTTGCTCCAGGCTGAGCCCCTGCCCAGCTCCCTCAGCCTCTCCTGGGGCTCCATTCCCTTCCCAGCTCCGTTCCCTCCCCTGTGTGAGGGCCCAGAGGTGCCCCCAGGATTCCAGGTGCTCCCTCAGCACAGGGCTCAGTCCCTGCCCTGCCTCTGCTGCCACCCCATTCCTGACACTCCCCGTGCCCTCCCCGTTGTCCCGTCAGTGGGGAAGGTGTTTGCAGTGCAGCTGCTTCCTGACTCCACTGACATTCCAGAGCCAGCAGCTCAGGGAGGAGGAGGATTGGTCACGGTGCCTTGCTCTCCCCTCCGTATCTCACACGAGTTCATTACAATTATGAACGTGTTGTGAAATGAAAATAAATATAATTCCAGCTTATCCGGTGTGAAACTAGCTTAGTCATGCCGAGATAGGGTCTGTCTGCATCTGTTAATTACACCCTGACAGGCCTCAGCTTGAGACTCCTGAGACATCACAGGGTTTCCTGAGATCCCCTGATAGAAACCTTTTTCCCCAAAGTGCAGGAGCAAGGGGCAAGAGGATTTTTGTTTGTTCTTTAGCACAAACAAAATTGTTGTTGGGTTTGTCAGCCGCTGGGTGAGTTACACCTGACCACTGGTTTCTGTGCCAGACAAGTCACAGAACCTTGTGCTAGTCCTAGCTCTGAGGGGAGTTTTCTTTGCAGAAGTTCTGGGAAATAATATTATAATTTCCTGCTTTTTTGCTGTTCTGATTATAAAAATGCTGTAGAGATTCCAACAAGTGTTAAACCTTCTGTAAGAGACACATATGGGAGAGGAGTTGCAAAGCACAAGCCAATGCTGGATACCTAAAGCCCAGAGAGAGAACAGATGTTTTACCACCTGACCAGTCTTTCCTACCAGAAAATAATTCAGATTTGGATGCTCCACACTGGATGAGTTTTCATTTCTTATTTTTCCTTTTTTCCTTTTTTTTTTTTTTTTTTAACTGACTTACCATCTCCTTATACTTAAAGTGTAAGTAGAGGGGGTGAAAAAAGACATTATTATTATTATACCCTAGGTTTGCACAGTGCTTACAGGAAAATGTTAAAATGAAGTTTGGGTCTCCTGGGGTTAATAATGTATGGTTAGTGCAGGGTTGTTATGAAAAGAACATAGTTACAGTGAGAGAGCATATGGCCAAATAAAAGAAGGAATCCAGCCTTTTGGAGATGCTGTTCTCATGGAGTGGGAAAGGCATGGAAATGCTGCAAGCTGCTTCTTTTCCTCACAGAATATTAGGGTTCTGCTTCAGTTGTGGTTTTTGGTGGGGTGCAGTATTTCAGTCAGATTTCAGATTCAGTCATATTTCAGTATTTAGGGAGACCTGGGAGATGTGGAAGCACTGAAACACAAAATCTCTGGTTGGCATTTTGCTAAAGGGGTGAGGAGCAATTTAGGCTGGGGTGAAATCCAATGAGTGTGTCTGCTCTGGGGGGCAGGAGGTGATGGCGATGGTTCCAGGGGGATTCTTCTGTGTGTGCTGGTGGAACAGAGCTCAGGAGAGTGTCAGAAAAGCCAGACACAGAGAGACTGAATGAAGGAACGTGTTAAATTTACCGGGGCGCAATCTGTGTGTGTCGATCCCGGCGAACGAGCGAAATTAAATTTAAATTTCCACAGATCCACAGAATGATCCAGGTGGGAAGGGACATTAAAGGTCACCTGGTCCAGCCCCTTGGAGTGGCCAGGGACACCTTCCTGCCCGGCTCAGGACAGCCCATCCCTGCCTCCCAGGGCACAGAGCTGCAGAATTCTCCCACTCCCAAACCACTTGAAGAGAGTTTACTTTGCTGACAGAGATGAGCAGAGGGAGGCAGCTGTTGGGAGAATTCCATTGACCTGGAAACTTGTAGCTTTCCCTAAAAATGCTGGCAGGATAAATAGGACATTTAGATTAATATTAATTAATTCTGGGGGGTCGGTATGAGGGGGGGTGTGTGGGATGAATCCAGGGTCCTTGGATTTCCAGGGTGAGTCACCACACTCTCCAGTGTTATTGCGTGGACAACTTTATTTTGTCAAATGAGTCCAGAGCAGATGCCCTGCCTGCTGCTGACTGTTCAAGGACTTCCTAAAGACAAATTTTAACTTTGGCTTCACAAAACAAGGCCAGACCACACAGAGTAGGAAGCTCCCATTTCAATGCCTTCAATAATTTAAAGTCTTAGTGGCACAGCAGTAGTCTGGAAATACTAAAAATGCATGCAAGAAAACCAAACACAGAACTAATTCTGATTTCATTGATTTTTTGGGGGGTGGGGGGTTTTTTAGCTTGATTTAGATCAGTTTTGATATATCCTTAAGACAATTGTGTGGGAGGGTGTGTAAGTGGTTGGCCTTTTAGTCAATTCTGGTTTTCACTTGTAGAGACCAGAAATTTATTTAGTGATGCCTGCAGTTAATATGTGGAAATTCAAATCCCTGATAAAATAAAGCTCATCCATACCTTTCCAGCTAATAAAAATAGTGGCTTTTAACAATTCTTCTGATCCTCCCCAAACACCTTCTCAGCAACAGGTACCTGGGTTCAAACCAAGTTCTTTTGTGGGTTATTAGGCTGATAAATGGCAGATATCTTGGGCATCGGAGAAGATGCTGCCCTACAATCACACAGGGAAATTGCTTTTATTTCTCTTTCCAGCTGCTGGGTTCATTATTAATGGGAAATAACCCCTTTCTGAGCTGTGCTTATTACAGCTGCCCACAGGGCATGATTTAGTTGGTCAGAACTGGCTACAAACTTTTTCTATGGAACACAGAGTTGTGGTGACATCATAGCATTGTAGAAACTCAAATTTAATTTCTGCCAAGTCATTTGTCTTACCAAAAAAAAAAAAATCCCAGAAAGTCCAGGAAAAGCTGGAAGCAGGAAAAAATGGAAATCCAAGCATTACTTCAGATTATTTTGGGGATTTCCATTTAGGCAGGATTTTTGTTCCACATTTCCTTTAAGTTAAGGGTCTGAATCCAAAGCAAAGTCATCTTTTAGGAATGAGAACATATTGCTTAATCCCAAAGTAATTTTTGAGTTGACTGCAAATGCCAGATTTTGGATCAGCCTGAAATGAAGATTTTATCGTCTTTATTTTTTGCCGTTGCTTTGTTTTGTTTGGTTTGGTTTTTAAGTCATCCTTTATTTTATTTGTTTCGAACCACCAGTTAGAACCCAAGGATCTGCTCTCTCTTCAGCTCTGGTGGCAGGTGGGAAGTGCTGGGATTTACCCAAATGGAGCAGTGAGGAGAGGTTGATCTTTCCCCATCCTCCCCAGCCACCATGACTCTCCTGCCCTTGGGCACCTCTGAATGTATTTAGGAAAGGTGAAGCACCAAAACTGCTGCAGAGGTGAGGTCATCCATAAGGAAGGGTTGCCTTAAAAGCTACATCTTACACCTCCAGCTTTGGTAAGTTTTTTCACAGTAAAATTTTATTTTGTTATTTTTATACATGAAACAAGTTTGGTTTTGTGGGTTTTTTTTTTTGTTTTTGTTTTGTTTTGTTTTGTTTTGAATGTTCTGAAGTATACTTTGCATTGACTAACACCCACTGATGGATATGCCATGCTTGTTGCATCAGGTAAAATATGACCTGCTTGGACACTTCTTGGTGGCAAAACATCAGATTTTTGGAACTTGACTTCTGTCTGGTTTGACTCAGCAAGGACCCCTTTGGAACACCCTTTTTCATACCTTTCTTTAACTGAGCAGAGCCACAGAATTTTTGCTGCCACTACCCATACCTTTTCCACTGGAGAAAAAAATATGTCATCATGAAAATGTAAAAAAAAAAAAGAATTCCAATGCTACCATATAATCCAGAGGCATTTTTGTTACTTGTTAGTTAGCTGGGTTTGCTTGGAGTTCTTTGGGGTTTTTTTTGTTTTGTTTTGTTTTTTTTTTTTTTCCATAATAATTCAGTCCCAAACTGGCTGATGAATACTACAGTTGCTTTCAAAACATGGAACAAATGGATTCTACAAACATCGGCCAACAGCTACACTCTGGTATTTGTTTTAAATGCAAGAGACAAGTGTGAGCTGAGAAATTAAAGCCCATAAATCTACCCTGTTCACATTGCCAGTTTATTTAAGTGATACACTGTTATGTTAGTTGAAGTGATCATAGGAGAGTGCTAATAGCAAGTGATTAGTTGCCCAGGCATATTTATTTAAGAAATATAATGGATTAAAAGACTTCTGGTCAGAGTAGATACTCCATCATCTTTAAAGTAAAATAATTCCTGCAATTTATGGCTCCTTTTGTCATAATTCAGGCTTTAAACCCATGAATCAAAACTGAATTGCTGTTGACTGGGCTGTAGGCAGAGAAATTTCTAATGACGATAAAAAGAAAAGGGAAATTTATGATTCCTGAGCCTATTTTCCTCTGCAGGTTTGAAAAGAGAACATTGAAATGTTCATTTCTAATGTCCCCCCGCCCCGCTCTGACATTTTCAAATTTAAAACGACTCTCCACCAACTGAAAGTGCTACAGCACTTTATGTAGTAAAACCATTTGCTTTGCATTTTCAAGTAACTCAGTGGAAAATTATACACATTAAAGAGGCAGCAGTACCATTTCTGTGAGCAGTGTGCATTAAACTCTTTTTTTTGTTGCATTGACATTCTACATGAGGGTCATGAATGTAATTCTTGACCATAAAGTGGCGTGTGTGAGGCTAATTACAATAGCAGAGATAAAAGGGAAGAGAAAAGAGATTGCAGGTGCTATGTGCTGGTGTTTCAGCACCCAAAACCTGCAGAAACGGGGTCATTAAACATGGTTTTGGTCATAAGGATTTCAACTATTTCCCTCATGTTTCTCACGGCAGCTTTTTTCACTTCTTTGCCAGGACATGCCATGGGAATGGCATCTCCACAAGGTTTATTATTTTATGTAGTTTTCACCGGACACGGAGTTCCATCAAGCTCCAAATGCTGCTGTTTGAAAAGTGATAATTGTGGAATCATGGAATGGTTTGGGCTGGACAGGATCTTAGAGCCCATCCAGTGCCACCCCAGCCATGGCAGGGACACCTCCCAGTGTCCCAGTGTGCAGCCTGGCCTTGGGCAGTGCCAGGGATGCAGGGGCAGCCCCAGCTGCTCTGGGCACCCTGTGCCAGGGCCTGCCCACCCTGCCAGGGAACAATTCCTCATTGCCAAGATCCCAGCCAGCCCTGCCCTCTGGCACTGGCAGCCATTGCCTGGCTGCTGTCCCTGCAGCCCTTGGCAATTGTCTGTGTCCATCTTTGCTGCAGCCCCTTCAGGCCCTGCCAGGCCACCCTGAGCTCAGGCCAAAGCTTCTCCTGCCCAGGTGAGCAATGGCAGCTGTGCCAGCCTTTGCTGCCGGCAGAGCTGCTCCATCCCTCTGCCCGTGCTGGAGCCCCCTCTGGCCTGGCTGCAGCAGCTCCAGCTCCTTGCTGGGCTGGCCCAGGGCTGGGGCAGCTCTGCAGGTGGGCTCTGACTGAGGGGCAGAGGGGCAGAATCCCCCCTGCCCTGCTGCCCACGCTGGGCTGGGCCCAGCACGGGGCTCTGGGCTCTGGGCCCAGCACGGGGCTCTGGGCTCCGGGCCCAGCACGGGGCTCTGGGCTCCGGGCCCAGCACGGGGCTCTGGGCTCCGGGCCCAGCACGGGGCTCTGGGCTCTGGGCCCAGCACGGGGCTCTGGGCTCTGGGCTCTGGGCCCAGCACGGGGCTCTGGGCTCTGGGCTCCGGGCCCAGCACGGGGCTCTGGGCTCTGGGCTCTGGGCCCAGCACGGGGCTCTGGGCTCTGGGCTCTCAGCTCAGCCCCACAGCACCCCCAGGGCTCCTTTGCAGAGGATCCCATGAAGGCAGAGGAGAGGAGGAAGACGAACCCTCCTCATCCTCTCCACCACACCGGTTTGGTGGAGGCCAGGATGTTTTGGGCCTTCTGGGCCATGAGCACACAGTGTTGGCTCAAATCCACCTTTTCACTCACAGGAACCCTCAAGTCCTTCTCTGTCCTCACGGAATTCTTCCCCCAGGCTGTGCTCGTGTGTGGGATTGGCCAGTCCAGGGGCAGCACCAGCCCTGGCCTGGTTAAACCTCCTGAGATCCCCATGGGTCACTTCTGGAGCATGCCCAGATCCCTCTGGATGCCACCCTGTCCCTCAGGAGTGTCACAGCACCCCTCAGCTCGGTGTCACCTGCAAACTGCTGGGGCTGTGCTCCTTTCATCTCCTTTGGTGCAGGTGTTGAGGGCCAAGAGAGAGCCCTGAGGACTTCCCAGGACACAGAACCTTTGGTGAAGCCACCCTGGCTGTCTCAAATCACCTCCTTCTCTTGCACGTACCCTAACGTTGCTTCCATGGGGATATTTCCACGTCCTCTCCAGGCACAGAGGTGAGGCTCACTGCTCTGGAGCTCCCCAGGTCTTCCTTTCTTCCTTTTTCAAGAGAAGGAGAGATGTTTCCCATTTTCCAGTCATGGGGTGCTTTGCCTGCGTGCTGTGACTTTTCAGATGTGATGGCGACGCCTTGTGAAGGCTGAGCTAGAACAGAGGCTGGATGGAGTTCCAGAATAAAGTAGGGATTTATTCAAAGCGTCTCCTCCGTGGATGCACCTTGGGCAGCACAAGAGCCCAGCCAGGGCTGCACCCAAGATGAACCAAAATGGCCCCAAAATGGACAACCGGGCATGGGGTCTGTCCCTGGGATCAGTTCTGCTCCATTTGCATCTTGCAGTTCATTGTCCCATTCCAGCTTTAGCCCCTGCAGTCCCACCCTGCTTGTTTTTCTCTCTCCAGCCCACGGTGTTTGTGCTCTTGGGCTGAGATTTGGATCATTTGTCCTTGGTGTCCAGCTGGAGCAGGAATTGTTTTGTTTCCCTGCTCTGTGCACAGAGCTCACCATGCCCTTCATATCAGTGCTCACCATGCCCTGATGTGAAGCTCAGACCCACACAATAAAGCAGCACAGAATCTGAAAAATAGAAAAGCTAAAACCTTAGGCAACCATGGAAGGTGGCTTGGCAACACCAGCCAGCTCCCTCAGGGTGCTGGGGTGCATTTCACCAGGCCACAGAGATGTTGTCACTGTTCAGTTTCATCAAGTGATGCCCAAATTCTCTCTGCTAGCAGTGGCAGGGGCTTTGCTCTCTCCTTGGCCTTTCTTTCTGACCTCTGCACTGACAGAATCACACCTTGCAACTCTTCACATCCCTTGCCAAGTCCTATTCCACCTGTGCCTGGGCTCTCCTGACCCCATACCTACACACCTGAGCCATGCCCCTGCTTTCTTCCCCATCTCCCTGCTCCCACTGGCTCTGCATTTCATTCTCACTCCTCTGTCTGAGAAGTTTAGAGAAATGAAATTACAATTGTGGTCTTTATTTCTTTGTGTTGGAGTGGTGAGCTGTGTTTTCTACCACATCCACCTCTGTGTTTCTACAAGATACTGAATATTTACCACTCATGTTTTGTCCCTGGGGATGGGTAACCCTTCCAGTGGCAGTGTGGGTGTACGTTAGGGGTGCTTTCCAGTTTCCCACTGGAAAGGCTTTTAGGAATGAATGATAAGATTGATTGGACAGTGCCTCAAGCCAGGAAATGGCTGCAATATTAAAATATCTGCTCTTTTTTCATTTGTCTGGCTGCTGATAGAGTGTCTGTTGCTCTGAAAAAAGGGCTGGATGTACAAGTTTTAATCTGAATAGGTCATTGTGTGAGTCCCCCTCTGTAAGAGCTTTCATTTGCTATCTGGGACCCAATAATGGAAGTGCTCTGTGTGTGGGAGCACTTCTGGAAGTCAGGAGTATGAAAAACATTCTTGTCTGCCTTGCTGCACAGCGGTGTAAATGTTAATATATATGGGCAATATGTGAGCAGAAGGTCTCTAATATCAAATCCTCCTGGATCCACGTGATCTGTGGTGGAACTAAAGCTCCTTTATGCTGAGCACCGGCAGGAGATGTGGCCACAGCTCCTCAATTTTGATCCCACCCGTGTCAGGCCTTTGCTGGAGTCCGTGGAAACTTGTGGTATCTCTCCAGATGACAATGCACAGCCCCATCTCCCAGTGTGAAGATTTCAGTCCAAAACTGATCATTTTCCTGAGTCAGTCATCAGCAAAATGCCCACAAAGCTGCACTCCTGTTAGCTTCCCTCCATCAATCCTCCACTGAAAAAACACCTCACCTGTACACACAAGAGTGTGTTTGTAGGGTTACCCATGCTTACCCTAACCACAAAAACTTGTTGGTATTATCAAGGAATTATTAAGTAGGGCTGTGTATTCTTGTGTGTTTAAAGTAGTACCTATTTTTCCTGTCACAAGGACAAAAAAAAAAAAAAAATCAGATTTTGTAGAAGCAGCAAAGGCACCTCCTGCTCGTTCTGACAGGCTATTGTACACAAGCTATTAACACACTGATTTGTGGCCCGATAGGATGAATGCCCAGGTGGTCTCTGGCCTCCCAAAGGAGCTCCAGCTCCCTCCCTTCAGGCAAAAAGAACCACTCACTTAGATTAATGCTGCCTTATCTCGGCCTCCTTCAAAGCCAGCCCGAGTCAGAGCCGGGCTCAGCTTTCAGTGGCCAACCCGGAGCTGTGTGCTGAGCCCCCGGACTGGATGTCTATGCAGTTTTTTTGGTTTTTGTTTTTTTTTTTTTTTTTTTTTTTTTTTTCCCGAGGGTAATGTCACGGTGTGTGGTGAACGCCTGCGTGGGCACGGCTGCATGAACTCACACAAACCCCCTGTCCGAGCTGAGCCCTGTTAAATTAATTGTGACATTAAACGAGGAGCTTATTGCCGGCTTCTGGGGAGGCTTAAACGTCTGGCCTTGGAAACAGGCGTTGCAGAAAGATAGCATTTTTTCTATTTTAAATGCTTTCAGGTTTCCTTTTATAGAAGGCCGGGCAGAATCAACATATTCCTTTTGTCTGACCTTTCTGCAGAGCATAAAGCTCTTCAAAGTCAGTGGAAGATTCCTGAGAAAATTCAAAACGCTTCGGATTAAGACCTAGATATATGTTCCAAAAAGAAACAAGAGACAAAAATACCTCCTATGTTTTCTTCTTTTAAAGAATTAGGCTATTCTAATACTAAAGTCTAATAATAAAGTCTAATAATAAAATCTAGTAATAACCAATACGACAGCAATGAAAACAATGAAAATGTGGTAAAAGTGTAAGTTCTAACTGTGTGGTTAAATATACACATCCCACAAGCAAAAAAATGCAAATTAAATCTTAGGGATCCCTTTGGCTTCTTGGGAAATGAGAAAAATTGAAGTTAAGTCTTGGATGGCTCCTTGGCAGTAGTAGAGGGAGCATCCTCCTATGAACCAATGAATACTGAAGAATATAAGAAATAATCCTTTGATTATCTTGATTTAAATCTTTGCTGTTGCTTTTCTGCATGTACCACTAACTCTTCTGCAAAAATTATGTCAAAGTGTTCAAGAAAGGTATTTCTATCCCTGTTATGAAGGTTGTCTTATCAGTCCTAAAAGTCAATGAGTATCTTTGTAGCTTTTCAGCACCCAAGGATTCATTGGGTAATGAATGCATTCCAGCAGCAGGACAGCAGCTCCCACGGATGACACTTATATATCCCACAGGCATTTTAATTGTGACCCAAACTACAGTGAACAGCTTATTATTACTTTATATCTTAGGGGGAATTTTTAAGCTATCTCCTAAATTTATCTTTACTATCTGTGCACACAGTTTAAAGACTTCCTCAACCTCCCTACCTAAGAAAAGAGCTTTATTGTGCTCAGCTTTCTTTGCTGAGGCGGAATTAACCCCGTTCTTGTGTCAAAACAAACATTTTTAGCACGAGGCAACGAAAGTGCAAATCTCTCCTTCCTCTGTTTGCCCTGAGTTGCTAAACTCAGTGAGGGGGGAGCGAGGGCTGTGGAGCAGGCACCAGCAGGGGTTTTAGCACCCGTGAGTCAGTGCCCCTCGTGCTGATGGAAGCAGTTATGGTCCCAGGGGCAGGGTCAGTGCTGCTGAGTGCCCCTCGGACACAATCAGCCCCTGGGGAATTCAGGGAACCCCCCTGAACACTGTGGGAGCAGATGTTGACAAGACCTCAGGTCCTGCTCTCCATCAGCACCTGGAGGTAACTAACTGCAGGGGTTGGTGTGTGTGGGACCCCAAACTCTGCCCAAAAGCCAGAGTTTCCTCAGCTTTTGAGTCAAAATAGGAGGAGTGTTTGCCCAAGAGAGGGAGAGGCCCTGGCAGGAAGCAGGGGTGTTGCACATTCAAGAAAGATGTGTATGAGCAGAAGGGGCTGGGCAAACTCTGCAAGGAGAAGCAAAGCTCCATTGAAGGATTTCTACAGCTGCTGCTGACAAGGGCAGCAGGTTTTCCAGGGGCTGACAGGGCTCCAGGACCTTCACTGGCCCCAAAGCACCTCTCCAGAAGGTCTGCTGATGCAGTTCTGCATCCCTACAACCCTCTCAGGCATCCAGCATCCCACTGCCTGCCCAGGGAGCAACCACAACCACAAACAAATCCAAGTCTTCAGACCCAGAGCCCTTCCCAGGGACCTCACCAGTGTTAGAGCCCTTGGTTTCAGCCCCATGTTCACAATCTGGAACTCACTTTTTCTCCCCAGCTTTCAAGTATTGTAGGGTATAAAAACGCCCTCACCTTTTATCCACCCAGCATTTTGCACCAAGCTTTTATTCCTTTTTTATTTCTCGCACACCTGGGTTGCATATAAGGCCATTATTGCAGAGTGTGGCTGCCGTGACATAATTAGAGTTTGCTAATAAGGCACAGGCCCTGCAGTACAAAGTGGCGCAGTGAAAGTCCTCAGTGAGATGCTGAAAGCAGCAGAATGGGCTGGAATATGTTAGGAAGTTTTAACAGGCATTAATCCTGGGGGATACTCGGGGGCAGGAACAATCCAAGCTTCTGTGAATCAGAGTGAAATGATTGCAAGGGAGCAGAGGTTACACTGCGTGGAGGGTTTAGCTACAAACCACTCAGACTTTCAGAGCATGGAAAACAAAATTGCAGCAAAATGAGCAGGACCTGAGAGGAAATTTTTCAAGCCTCTCTTTGTGTTGCTTTAAGCCTGTGAGAATTTATTAAATGGTTCCACAAGTGGGAAATTATCTCGTTCTGTTTTTTTATTAAAAACCACACAAACATTTCTGTGAAACTGAGCATCTCAAGGCACTCAACAGAAAATCATGCAGACCCTGCTCTGAAAACAAAGGTCTCAAATCCTCATGAGACAGCACGAGAATATCTAACAGAGCTAAACACGGAGGAAAAGGGCTGGGCACAAAAAAGCAAGACTTGGCAAATTCAAGTGTTGCAAAGTCGAAACCTACAATTTCACCAAAAAAATAAAAAAATTGGAGCTAGCAAAGATGGATGGATAAAAAGTGAAAGGGGCAATGGGAGCGTGCAGGTAGGAGTGGATATCTGGTTGCATCACAGATGATAAAGTATAAACACAGTCGTGCACACTTTAAAAATAAAAAAAAAGGGAAAAAGAAGTAAAAATCCCCTCTCATGCCCTTTTCCCATTTGCATCCCACATGCTTCCGCTGAGCAGCTCGGGGCTGTGTAAAAGAGCCCACTGTTCACCAGCAACTGGGGAGCCAGGGGTGGCTCCTGGGCCTGGAAAAAGCCACATTTCACTTATCTTTCCTCCCCTCCTCGCGCCCAGATGCTTTGCAAAACAAACAAACTACATATCTACATATCATAGCCAAAACTGCGTATCAGACTTCATCCACTGAAAGCCTCACTGTCTGGGGCTGTGGGGTTCAGCAAACCTTGGCTGGGCTGTCCTTTGAGCCTGCTGCTTGATTTATGTTTTCAGATGGAAACTATATGAAGCTCTTAGTTATGCCTGGTTTTCTGCCAAAAAATCAGTTTTGACCTAAACTGGGCTTTATAGAAACCTAAAGTGCAAGGTGAAGTGTCACATAATCCACAGTAAAACCTGGGTCTATTTATTTTTATTTTTTTTTAATAAAGAAAGAGTACATTTTCTTTGACTGAACTGTGAAGTTTTCACTCATTTTTATACTTTCTCTGTGGCTGCTGTGAGTGGAGTAGCTGGAAGACCCAAATTGGCTTTCCTGTCTTGTCTTTTGTTTTTTGTGTCACATTGGTGGAGTCTGATACCAAGGCAACAAAGAGGGAATGAAATGGGACCAAATATCGCCTGTTTTCAGCAACAAACACTGTCTCTAGAGGGAAGGACCCAACTTTACACACGTGTAGGAGGCTAAGGAATTCTAACGGAGGCAAAGAAATCACTGTGAGGCTCAGAGCATCTTAAAAAAAATAAAAAAAAATAAAGCAGGGGGGAGAAGATAAAAAGGTGAGACAGAGAATATTCACCAGTCAGTCGCGCCTTTAAAAAAAAATATCGCGCATCAGGTTCCGTGCCCTGCGGCCGATCAAACAGAGCGGGCGATGCTCATTAGCCGCGACAGCGGTGCGTTAATTACTGTAATTTGTAGGATGGGAAGTGCCACCTAGTGGCAAGGAGCGCGCCGCCGCGGGAGCGCATCCCGCGCCCTGCATCCCGCATCCTCTGCATTCCGCATCCCGCATCCTGCAATCTCGCATCCTGAATCTCGTACCCTGCATCCTGCATCCTACATCCCGCATCTCACATTCCACACTCCGCATCCCACATCCCGCATCCCGCGCCCTGAATCCCACATCCCACACTCCATGTCCTGAATCCTGAATCCTGAATCCCGCATCTCACATCCTGCAGCCTGCATCCCTCATCCCTCATTCCCCACCCTGCATCGTGCATCCTGCACCCCACAACCTGCACCCCACAACCTGCGCCTCCTACCCCGCATCCCGCACCCTGCATCCCACATTCTGTGTCCTGCATCCCGAATCTTGCATCCCACATCCTGCACCCTGCGTTCCCAAACCCGGCATCCCACATCCCGCATCCCATATCCCGCATTCTGCATCCCATATCCCACATCCCGCACCCAAGGTCCTGCATCCTGTGCTGCCAGGGGTGCTCCAAATCTGCCAAGGCCTCCCGACTAAGGCGGCCTGTTAATGGTTTATCAAGTGCCAGTGGGAATCCCGGCTCCGGGCAAACACAAGAGGCCTCCTGGTCTAATTTAGCCGGGACAATGGGTCCCAGAGACCCAAGATGGATATCCCCGGTGCAGATGCATTCCTTTTAATTCTGTTTGGTTTACCAAATAGGAATTCCTCTAGGAAACCTCAACAAAGAAGTGGATTAATGAGAACCCTAGCAGAGAGTGTTTGCTGTATAAGCAATTCCGAGCCTAAGTAAAGCAAGGGGCAAAGTCTGATCAGCGTTCAGTACCAAACTCAAATAAATTCTGACAGAAGTGGGTGAAAAATGTGCCAGCTGCAGGTCAGCAAGAAATGCTAACAACCCTCAAACACTCGCCTGCCTACTTTCATTAAAAAGCAAACAGGGAGAAAAATAAACACTTCTTTTCCCCCTGCCTTTTGTTGCTCTGTGGAGTTTGTTTTGACACTCGTCCTCCCTCAGCTGTAGTCTCTCCTGGTTTCCCTTGTTCTCATGGCATCTTGCTGTTCCTCAACCCCCTTTTCCTCTGCCTGGGCAGCTCCCTCTGCCAGGTTCATTCCCTGTCTCTGCTCTTCCAAAGGCTCCTCAAATTCCCTGTTTTGCTTTCATGCACGGAAGAAGGAAACCCTCCCATCCCAAGGTGCTTCCCTGGACTGTGGCAGGGAGATCCTCTCTCTTCTTGGACTGTCCCAGGTCTGCAGTGCTAAAACTTGCTTTATGGAAAGATGGAGGTTGCTGTGCTTCAGAGAGCTTTGTTGTAGCAGCTTGATCATAACCATCTTGAAATGACAAAGCTGTTTGTTCACTGGGCACAAAAAAAAATGAGATATCCTGCAGTGCTGGTGGTGCTGAAGCTGTGAAAGAGGGGATGCTGCTGGGCACCGTTACTACTGGTTCCAGTAGAAACATTTCAATCTCACAGTTTCCCCCATCCCTGCTGCATTTGAACCAGGGGAAGAAAAAGATAGGCAGGTGATCAAACAGCTCCTTCCTGTAGTGGGGGAAAGGAGGTAGCCAAGGCCAGCAACAAGCAAAAGAAATACATCACCTCCTCATCTGAGCAGACCTGGACCCCTTCTCACCCTTCAAAATCAAACACCAGGCAGGTGGTGTTGTCCATATTTATGGTTCCTTGGTTCATAGGACCATTGGGAAGGACCAGCAGCCATGACAAAACTTCCACATGGCAGAAGCTTTTGCAGGGTCTCAGGGAGACCTCGTGCCCCCAGCCCCTCATCATCTGCTCCTCACCAGCCCCATTTGCAGACTCACCACCCCAAAGAGATGTCAGAGGCTGCTCTCTGAGCACTTGTGGGCGTGGAAATGTCCAAAGCTTCTGAACTACAGTGCTGAAGGGTTGTGCTCAGCCAGGGGATGGGAGAACCCCTCCGTTAGGCTCACAGCAAGAGTAGGTCCACTTACATTAGTATGGAAAAAAATCTCACAAAGTTTGTGGTATTTCTGTCTGCTTTTATGCTAAAAAAGGGCATCTTTTAGCTCCTACAGCCAATGCAATGAATGCTAGCATTGTTCACATTCTCCCTCATCCTGGGAGACCCCACTTGCTGCAACAGAGAAAACCTTTCACTGAATGTCTGGATACCAGAAACACTTCTTTTTATCCTTCCTTTAGCAGATAGAGGATAAAAATGGCATGTGTCTCACCAAAGCTTGGTGAGAAACCCTTGATGGCAGCCAAGACCGAGTTATAGCAGAGACCTGGGAATGGTGTGGGGAAAACATGGAGCTTGAAGCTCTTGGTGTACACCACAAAACAGTTCTCACTCACTGACAGTACTGGGCTTCCCAAAGCACTGGGCACCTCTTCCTCACAAACAGTATGATTATTTGGCAAATCACTTTTTTTTTTTCTTTTCTGTCTCTGATTATTTTTATTTGGTGTTTAGGTCTTCAGGGCGAAGTTACTTCCTCTTTCCAAACTTTTCTCTGCTCCCACCACTATTCACGTTCTGTGTAAAACTCAAACGAGGTTCAAGAATGTTACATTTCCTTAGCTGAGGCTAAAAACTAAAAAAAAAAATCATTAAAAATCAGAGAATATTCAACAAAGTAGGGTAGTTTTCAACAGAGAGGGACTGAATTTTTCTCTCTGCTTTCATACCCATTTTTTCCCCACTGAACAAAAAAAGATACAATTTCCTTCATCGGAAGTGCTAAGGTTTTTTGGGGACAAATGTTTACAGCTACCCCAAGAGTCTTATAAATTGTGCCAAGACATATTTGCAGACATCCTCAGCCCTTTTTTTTTTTTTTATTATTTTGTTTGTTTGTTTGTTTTAAATGTTATTATGACAGGAATTATCTTGGACATGTCTGAGAGCCAATCAAAAGTTGTGAGATGCCAGGGCAGGATCAGATCTTTCAAACCAAATTTACTCTCTTTTACTCAAGGTGGGCGATGACTCTTCCCGTAGACATGGATGTTTTCATCCTTCCTTGCCTTCTAACAGCTACAAAGATTTCCACCTTTCTATTTCAATTAACAAAAAGGAGTCCCCAAAGAAAAGCAGAGATTTTCCTGAATGGTGGAGGGAGGGGGCAAGGAAAAAGCGTAAACTCCCTTTTTCCTCCACTTTTTAGGATGTTCCTGATCTATTTAATTTCTTTGCTTCCCCTTCACACACAGCCAAGGAGAAGAAACTGTTGACTGACACTTGTGGAGTTAGCAGGATCTTTCCAGTGACTTCAGTAGGTTTTGGATTAATCACATTGCGAATGTTTGTTATTGCTTTAGCCAAGGATGAGAAGGCCCAGGAAGAGGAGATTAGTTAAGAAAATCTCTCTTAATCCATTTCAAGAGTTTGCCCTATCAGTGTGGAACCAGACCCAGCGAGTTTATTCTTTGCACAATGGTGGTACCTTCGTATCATAAAGAAAAAAAAAAGCGAAAAAACAACAACAAAAAAAAAAGAGTATGAAAGACTCATTTCTTTTGGTAACAGCAAGAGAACAAACCCACATTTGATTATTCAGGATTACTTCTGCACTCAAGTTTATGATGAAGCCACGGAGTTATCAAAACAAAAATAATGCATGCCCAGGATGGAGTTTATCAGAGGAAGCCCAGGACAGCACGGATTAGCACAACACTTGACTATGGCTCAGGCCACCCTGTACTGATAAGTTCCTCAGTTTCTTTCCCCCTTTCTTGCCTTGTGCTGCATTTGGTCCTCACAGGGATAAGCCCTGAGAAGGACCTTGGTGGTGACCTGCCCACACTGACCACTCCCCCCCAAAATTCACAAAGCAGCCATTCTCTGAGGAGCCAGACCCAGCTGTGGGAAGCAGGCTGACCTGGAGACACAGCCTGACACTTACACCAGCCAGAACCAAAAACCACCAGCTTCCTGACACAGCTTTTGGGGGGATTAGCCGTGGAAACATAAAACATCCCAGTCTGGCCCCTTGTCCTTGGAGTCAAGGCAGAAACACTGAGTCAGAACAGAAGGCAGCATCAGAACACAGGAGGAAAACATCATTGCCTTTGCCATCATCATCCAGTGCTGCTGAAAGCCTGGACCTTCTCTTGATAAATCCTGTCCTGGAAACTGACTATCTGAGTGCAGATAGTGCCGTGTCTGCATCATTACATTTAATGCAGAAATAATACCTAACCATCAATTGTGGCTTGTTCTGCTACCAAATGAAACACTCTATTCATGGTTTTTCATAGCTGAGTGCTCTCCCCTCTGCTGAAGAAATATGGAGTAAAAATAGGTGGAGAAGGGTTTTGCCACAAAAGAAACATTGACATAAGCCATCAAGTGTTTTGTTTGAGAAAGCGGTTGTGTACACTATGGTTACCACTGCTGCTCAGCCTGACTCCTTTGGAGAGTTTTAATTTGCCTCTGAAAACATATTTCACTCGAAGCGTAGGAAAGAGAAGTACTGGGGGGGGGAAAAAAAAAAAAAGCCTTTCTTAAATGTGGAATCTGAGAACTTGCAAAAAGTCTATTGTTTCGGGAGATTTTGTGGTTTCTGAGAACACATTGGGGTTTAGATAACTGAATCACTGCAGAATAAGGAAGCAGCCTACATATCTGTACCTCTGAGAGGAAAACTGGGGCAGTGGACTCATTTTCAGCGCAGCTGCCATGGCACAGCCCTTTGCAAGTAGATGGGTGTGGGAAGCTGGACCCTCAGAGCCACTGACCAGGTGGAATAACTTTGAAAGGATCTTTGATTTTGCCTCGAACTGGCCGTAGCGCTGCTGACATCTAAATTACATGAATTATTTCCCTTACTTTTACGTAAAGTTTTTTTCACACATAGCAGCTCAGTAGGGGAAAAAAAAAAAAAAAAGCACAGAAGAGACAAAGAAAAGGTGATTGTGAAGCCACAAAAGATAGCTTAAGAGAACCTATGCCAGACAAATTAGATTTTCCTTGAGAGACTGTGTTTCAGACCCACAATATTCTTTCAAGTGATGGGAAGCGCTTTTTTTCCACAGATGTTCAGTTTGATATTTGCACATTGACTGTAGCCATGGTCTAATTAATTTCAGATATTTGAAAACAATGGTTTCTCATAAAGAACCATTTAGGGCCTGTGTTTCACATTTAAGATGATAATCATTGTTGAGTCAGTAACATAAAACCTGTGCTTAAGAAGTGTGTAATGAAAATAGTATTTTTCTTCATCTCTGGACTACGACGTAGCTGGGAGGATTATTTTTTTTTTCTCGAGTGATATTGCTTTAGGATGGAGACAAAGCCTAAACATTTTCCCTTTTGTTGGGTTTTCTCACACAAATCTGAACATCTGAAAACAATGATTTGTCATGGGAGACTTTGGCAGCCTGACCAAAGGTTTACTGTTTCTACTTTGCCTAAAATATTTAGAAAGAAAAGTATCTGACATTCACAGTAAATCACACAACGTTTCGGGCCCCTGACATAACCCATGGAGGCAGTTTGCGTGGTCTCCAAGAGGAGGAAAGGAGATCCCCTTTCTGGACAGTTTTTTTGGTTCAGTGCAGAAAGCTTGGCTCCCGGAGAAGGTAGGGAGGGTTAAATAAAATGAGATGAAAAAAAAACACCGAGGGGCTGCAGCGGTCTGTTTTCCAGCTTGATCCGCTCCTCACTTTCCCCAGTCATCCCGAAAAGCCCCGAGGGTCTCCGGTGTAACACACCCTCCTTCCTCCGGGGGTTTTCTCTCCCTGGCGGGCTGGGGATGCCCGGGAGGAGTTCCTCATCCCTCCCTTCCCAGCCCCGCAGGATCCCTGCGCCCACCCCCGCCCGTGCCTTTGTCTGGCCAGCCCCAAAGCCTCCCCCGTGCCCAGAAAGCTCCGTCCCAACCGCGGGAAGGGCAGGGGGGGAGCGCGGAGCCCCCCGCCCGCCTCCTCTCCTTGCGGAGGGTGAGGAAGGGGAGGCTCCGCTCCTCCAGCCCCGGGGCCCCGAGGCTCCGCGGGGGCTCCGGGAGCTCCGCGCCGGGCGGAGAGGAGGAAGAGGAGGAGGAGGAGGAGCAGGAGGAAGGCGGGGAGGGGGCTGGGGAGGAGGGGGAAGGGGCTGGGGGTTCTGCATCCTCCGCTTTCCTCCCAGCTCCGAGACGGAGCGGCTTTGCCCGGCCGGTTCCCATCAGAGCTCCGGCAGCCGGGCGGTGGGAAAGGAAAGGGGAGGGGGGAAGGGGTCTTTTCTCTTTAAAGAAATAATCTATTTTCTTTCCCATCGTGAAAAAGAAAAAAAAAGGTGCCAGCAGCGAGCCGACCCGAGGCTGGTTAGCCCCGGGCTATTACTACAGGTTGCTTCTTGCTCGTGCTTGTAGGGCAGGGAGCTGCGCTACCCCCTGGCCCTACTCCCTGCTCGGGATTCTGGTCAGACTCAGGATCTCCCCATCCCCTGGAGGGGTGGCCAGTGCTTCAGCTGGACACCAGCACAGCACAGTGGGAGCAGAAACCTGCAGCTTCCCCTCGTGGAGCTGTGCTGCTGCAGCCGCAGCTGCCAGAGGATGCTCCACAGCAGAGCAGGGCCAGCAGAGTCATCCTCTCCTCTTCCCACCCTTTGCCAGGAGCAGTTGTTCAGTCTCCCTGGACTGAAGGGTAGCAGGATGAGGAAGAAGCAAGCTCAGGGATGCAGAAGTGGCTCCTGCCTCTTTTAAATGTCACCTCTCTCACCTGAAACCAAGGCAGGGAGCAGAGTAAGAACAGGTGAAGCTGGGAAGCTGGGGCTACTGAAGACCAGAGGGGCAGCTTGACTGTGGTGCCTGGTCATTTAGAAGTTCCTTGTTTGTCCTGGAGGGTGGCCTGGATAAAGGGAGATACCCAGTGCCATGGGGGATGTCTCAGGATGGCAGCAGGACGGTCTCCCACCTCTTCACCTAGAAAAAGGAGTGGGCCAGAGGGATTCCTGCCTTACACCTATGTCTTCAGAGGGTTTGTCTGCAGCCTGGGAAGGCTGAGATTGTGTGGGGAGAGGGAACAGTGCCCTCACTGTGTGTCTCAGCCAACCCCCTTAGGTCTGGGGGGGCAGAAGAGGCTTGTTTGAACCCGTGTGGGAGAGATTCAACGTCAGTGTCCTCCTTTCATCACAGCACTGTGCAGAGGAAGTGTGCACTGCCTCAGCAGTGACACTGGTGAGGCAGGCAAGGCTACCAAAATCAGGAACTGTGTGAATCTGCATCAAACACCCTCAAAAAAAAAAAAACGTGACCACAACTGTTTGTAGTGCCTGTTTGAAAACAGAGCGTTGTCAGCTCTTCTGACGCATGATTTCAAGCATTTCAAGGATTCAGAAAGTTTCAAGGACTGAGAAACCTCATCCCAGCGTGGGGCAGGTCCGGTGTGTTGAGGTGTGGCAGTGCCCATGCAGGGCTGACCCAGGCAAGAGGAACTGGGAGGATCTGGTGCTGCTGGGAGGTGGCACTGGTGGGAGAGAAGCCTCCCTTCAACATCCCAAGCAAGCAATTGTGTATTTACTCCGTGTAAGGAGGGAAAACAAACAAGCTCTGCAAGCTGAGATAAGGTTGTCAGCCAGCGCTCCAGCTCCGCTCACCCAGGCCATAGCTCACACAAAGCTGATCTGGCTTAAGCCTCCAGGTCTCCATTTCTGCCTGCTCGGCTGTCATCTCTTCCACCTCCCACCCCTCCAACTTGGCACCGAGGTCTGTCTTTGCAAACAAGGGCTTTGGGCTTGTCTGAAATCCTCTGTCAGTGTAACTGGGGACAGACAGAGCAGCTGGAACAGTAACAGCGAGAGGAGATGAAGGAAAACTCCCTCTGCCTCTTCCTAGTGTTCCTACCTGGGGCTGCCAAAAACGTGCCCAGAGCAGTGCAATCAGACACACCTATTTCTCCAGGCTTTTCTTTTCTGGCTCCAGCTTTACACCTTCCTGGAGGAGGGGGACTTCTGGCATCTGCTTCTCGGAGAGGGAGCACGCCAGAGGAGCTGGTCTTGCCAGCATTTTGTGCTTGGTGAGGGTGCCTTAAATGTCTCCCACATTCTGAGATAGGTACATTTTGGGATGGGGGCTGCCTGGAGAGCACACCAGATCCTTTATGAACTGGTGAACATCCCTTGTAAAAGGGTGGTTTAGAGTTCCACTTATGACTTCATCTCTCTGAGAGGTTTGGACAGCAAATGCAGAGTCTAATCTTAAAAAAAAAAAAAAAAAAGAAAAAGAAAAAAAAAAGGAAAAAAAAAAGAAAAAGAAAGTGGCTGGAGATGCATGGGTGGAGAAGCTTGGCTCGGGCGGCTGCCGATGTGAGGCTGCCTGTGAATTGGCATCGGCAGGGGAAGTTTGGAACCAGCACCGATTTATTCTTTCATTGCAACCTCCGCTGAGACTGGGGAGGCAAAGGGGAAAAAGGCATTTCGGTCCCAGTCACTTTCCCCATTTCAACCGGCTTCGGGAGCCAGGGTGGAGGAGGTCTCTCCATTCTCTTCCCGGTTAATTGTCTAATTGGGGAACAATGCGCCTCTCGCACCCGCCTGCCCCTCTCCGGAGGGCTCCGGGCGAGCTCGGACGGACCCGTCCCGCCGCACCGGGCTGCGGGTCCGCGCTCCGGGTCTGGGGGCCGGAGGGAGCCCCGAGGGGCGGCCGGGCCGGGCCGGGCCGGGCAGGGGGCGGGGGGGCCCCGCTCGTTGGAGGGAGGCGCTGGGGGCTCTCCTGCGCCCAGCAGCTGCGGGAGCTTTGGAAATTGCAAGGAGGCTCTCGCAGAGCTTGTGAACCCTCCTCTCCCCGAGCCAGCGCCCCTCCTCTGCAGCGCTGACGGTACAACGATATAATAATGATGGGTGGCTGAGGCTCGCATTTGAACTTGCAGGCTCGCTCCCTGTGCCCACTGCTCGGTCCCGGCTCCGCCGCTCGGAGTCAGGTGCTCGCCGGCGGGAAGCGAGCGAAGGAGGGGACACCGAGCTCCGGCACAAGGGGAGAGCCCGGAACCACCGGCTCCTTCCAGCACTAACGAGGGGATTTACTCTTTCATGCGGCCACTGGGATCTCTGGACTAGCCCAGCCACCACGTTGTGATTTTTTGCTATCTCTGCAATACGCTACCTTTTAAGGTAACTATAACTCTTTTATTGCGGGTTGGTTTGTAGTGGTTTTTTTTTTTATTCCCCCTCCTTTTTTTTTTTTTTTCTATAATATAGAAACACCTAGTCTAAGATTTAAAACAATTGTTGTACTGCTTGCACCAACAAAGAGTTTGAACTGCAAATCTTAAGCGGGGAGGGAATAGCGATGATTGGTGAATTTAAACAACCTGGGGTAAGTTCAACGACACGCGGGGGAAGAGGAGAAGGAGGGATGCTTGGGAACCCACTAAAAAAAAAAAAAAAAAAGGAAAAAATACAAGAAAAGAGAAGAAAAAAACGGTGCAAAGAGGAGAACAAAGAAAACTAGGGAATAGAAGACTTTGGGGTGGGATGCCTGACAAGAGTGTTCGGTGCTGGTGGCTTTGGACGGCTGGGAAGGTAGAGCCGCACCTTGGCGTGCGACGGGGCTCCGGAGGGAGACCGGGAGGAAGCTCTTCCTTACGGGTGTTAAGTACACAAAGCGCCCGTGTGGCAGGAGCGACCAGAACGGACCTTTCCCCCCGGCCACCAGTTTTGTAGCGCTGGGAAAAGCGTGCGCTCTGTGTCCTCCGCTCCTGTGTGCTCCCCACATCCCCTTTTTCCCCCTTTTTTTTCCCCCCTCCAATCCCTTCCCCTGCTGTTCCTGGAAAGCTGCTCGCAGAGCAGAGCGGCTCTGAGGTGCTCAGCATCTCTCCAGAGGAGCCGGCGAGCAGCGTGCCCCGAACCACATTTTCTCTGCGGAAAGGGGGGCAGTGGGTGAAGAGGAAGAGGAGGAGGAGGAGGAGGATCGCAAGGTCAGTGGAGCAAAACGCCCCCTCTTACACCCACGTCCACTTTCTGGGGCACGGGCTTTGCCTTCCCCCCTCCGCTGCCAGGGATTTCGCCTTTGTGTTACAAAGGGAAAGAAGTGAGAGCACGGTGGAGGGCAAGCGGGGAGTTCCGACGGCGGGAAGGAGCGGCTCTGTGTGTGTGTGTCTGTGTGTGTGGGGGACCGCGGGCAGCCTCCGCCGGGCCCCGGCCCCGTCCCCACACAAAGGGGCGGCGGGCAGCGGGCGGGGGCCGCCCCTCATTGTCCCTCATTGTCCCCCTGGTCACGTCCTCCCGGCCACCCCCTCTCCCTCCCTCCCTCCCTGCACCGGCTCTCGGGATTAAGCCCCCATGGCTTTTCTTTTTTCTTTTTTTTTTTTTCTTTTCCCCTTATCACCCGCTTCCCTCGGGTTTTCTCCCTTTTCCCCATTCTCTTCCTTCGTCCTTTTTCTTCCTCCTTTTCTCCTTCTTTCCCTTCCTCCACTTTTTCCCTCCTTCCTTTCCTTTTCCCTCTTTTCTTCTTTCTTTACCCCCTTTTCCTCTTCCCCTTCTTTTTGTTCCCTCTCCCCTCCTCTTTCTTCCTTTTCCCTACCCGTTTTTGCATCCCTTTCCCTCTTCTTGCCCTGTCCCTCCCTTCTTCCTCCCTTCCCCTCTTTTTCCCTTTCCCTCCCTTTTTTCCCTTTCCTTCCCCTTTCCCCCTTTTTCTCCTCCTCCTCCCTCCACCTTCCCCTCCCCTTTTCTTTCCCGTTTTTTTTTTTTTTTTCGTTAATTGAGGCGTGAGCGTCGAAACGCGCTGCAATAAAAAAACCCCAAAAAACCCAAACCAAACCAAAAACCCATCCCGGGATGGGAGAGCGTAAACGCTGGGTGGGTTCAGTGATTGCCTTGATTTCCGTGCCTTTTTTATTTAATCCTTTTCTCCTTTCTTTTCCTGGCCTCTCGCTCTGAGCGAAAGGGGAAGTTTCCTCCCCCACAAGGAGCGAGCAAGGCTCGGCGGGGCGAGCCCGGGACGGGGCGGGCGCGGCCCCGCGCTGGGGCGGGGGGAGGCTGTGGCAGGCCTGGGCTTTGGGGGGCTCTCCGTGTCCTGTGTCCGCCGGGGGTCACCGGTGAGTGCCGGTTTTGGGGCGGCGGGCTCGGTTCCGTGTTGGACCCGCGGGTTCAGGCCCGGTTTGGGGTCGTGGGCCCGGGGCCGGCCCGGGGGCGCGGCCGCTGTCGAGGAACGGGGCGGGCGCGGCGGCCCCGCGGCGCCCCCGGGCGGCGAGCGGCGGCACGGCAGCTCCCGCGGCCGCCGGTTTCCCGCCAGAGGGCTCCGGGCCCGGCACCGTGAGGGGAAAAAAAGGCCAAGCCCCCACAAATCACCGCTGTAATAAAATAATTTAAAATACGCAACACCTCCTCGGTAAAAGCCGCTGTCTCCGCTGTTCCTCGCATTCCCCATCGAGTCTTATGCAGAAGAAGTGGGTACAGAGGAGGCTCCAGGATGGGCAGAGGGATGGAGCAGCTCTGCCGGCACCAAAGGCTGGCACAGCTGCCATTGCTCACCTGGGCAGGAGAAGCTTTGGCCTGAGCTCAGGGTGGCCTGGCAGGGCCTGAAGGGGCTGCAGCAAAGATGGACACAGACAATTGCCAAGGGCTGCAGGGACAGCAGCCAGGCAATGGCTGCCAGTGCCAGAGGGCAGGGCTGGCTGGGATCTTGGCAATGAGGAATTGTTCCCTGGCAGGGTGGGCAGGCCCTGGCACAGGGTGCCCAGAGCAGCTGGGGCTGCGCCTGCATCCCTGGCACTGCCCAAGGCCAGGCTGGACACTGGGGCTGAGAGCAGCCTGGGATGGTGGGAGGTGTCCCTGCAGTGGCAGGGATGGCACTGGGTGACATTTAAAGCCCTTTCCAGCCCAAACCATTCCATGATTCTGTGGCACTGGAGCAGGCAGTGCTGGACAGCAGGTGAGACTGGCACCTTTCCAACTCCGAGCAGCCCCTCAGTGCCTGGGCTTGAGGCCTGAGGTGGCACTGGGGCTGTGGGGATGGCAGAGTGAGCTGAGGGCACCCACAGCCACCCTTGTGCCCAGCAGCAGCACTGGGTGAGCCCCGAGAGGGCTGAGGAACCCCTGTCGGAGCCCACAGTGGGATCCTGCTGCCTAACCCCACAATGGCAGTGCAGGATGCTGTGAGTGACGCTTTCACATTGTTTCCACCAGTGCAGCTGCTGGAGAGAGGTGGCCCTCAGCTCTCCTGCAACCAAGCCTGACAGAGGTCAGTGTGTCTGGGCAATGCTCTCAGGCACGGGGTGGGATTGTCAGAGTGTCCTGTGCAGGGCTAAGAGCTGGACTTGCTGATCCCTGTGTGTCCAGCTTGGGATATTCAATGTTTCTGGAAGGCAGGAGCGACAAGGTGGAGCAGGGTGGTGCAGAAGGAGCAGGGTGTGCTCGCTGCTCCTCCACGCGCTGCCTCTGGCAGTTTTCCACTGTGTCTCTGCGTGGCTGTCCCAGAGCCTGGAGCTGCTCCTGGCACACAAGCACGGGGCTGTGAGGGATGTCCTGCTGCTGCAGCCAGAACACGCTGTGCTCTGGTCACTGCTCCTGTCTGTGCTCCAGACAGCACCTGCAGGCAGCACCAAAAGGACTCAGCCTGGAGGAGTTTCCCCCCACAGCTGCTGGAGGTGATGAGGAAGATGATTTGGGGTGATGCAGACACCCCAAGGACCTTCTCCAAGGCTTTGGGAGGGCATTTCTAAGGGGTAACAGGCCAAGCGGGGACTACTGGTGAATCGGATGCAGGCTGATGTGCCATGTGTTGGCACAGTGGGCTAATTAATCACGTGGCAGAGAGGTGGTGGGGCTGGCAAAGTTAATTAGGCAGCGCTGATGGTGAGGTGGATACATGACAGCAATTAACAGGGATCAAAGGACTGCAGCATAAAGGGAAGTGCAGAATGTGTGCCTTTGAGGAAGGATGGTACCTGTGAAGCTTTCAGAGCTTGGGAGGTAGCAAGGGATGTGCTATGACTAGGATTGGTCATTTCTACCTTTTTGGGTTCCCACTGGAAACTCTAATTTACTGTTTTACCCACTAGAATGAGCAGCCTTCATTCTCTTCTCTAGTGCCAGATTCTGTTGGGTCCCACCCTCTTTTTTTTTTTTTCTCTTTTCTTTTAATCTTTTATGTCATTCTGACTTTCACTATGAGGGTCAGATGGGCAGAGGCTGCTTTTTATGTGTTTAAGGAACATATCCAGATTTCACATTGCAGCTGTTGAGCATGTGCAGAACTAATTGCAGTGTGACCCGAGAAGTTGCAGGTTTCAGAGACATTGTTACCTCTATGAAAATGGTTAATATGGCAAATTCCTCATTGTCTCAGCTGCAGAGAAACCAGGAGTATTTTTGGATTGTAAGCTTTAGTCTCTTTCACACCAAGACAATTTGCTTTCTGAACCTGGAGTTTTAAACAGAAAGAGAGACATGATGTTCCCTCATCTGGTTAAATTAAAATAGCATTGGTGTGAGGTCAAGCTTACACTGCAAACTAAACACAAGCTGGAATTTGGTCAGAACTTACTGCTCCTATGAGTTTTTGCTGTAGTAAGGGAAGGTAGCAGCGCCTGCAAAAATAGGAGAGTTCTCTCTTTTCCCACAGAGAGAGCCCCTACTGCTAATTTTTAAAGATGTGAAGTTTGTCCAGGGGTTTTGCATCTATTGCTTTAAAGATGCTGCACTCAGGGCTGCGTCCCTTTTAGAAATGTTAACACCAATTCCTACTGTAGATCCATCTGCCTTTAGTAGCTCCTGATGAAATGGATCAGCCCAGTTGGAAACCAGCCAGCAGGCAACCCAACTTTGGTCACGTCAAGTGAGGTACTTTTTTAGCAGAAGGTGGAAATTAAACACTTACTCAAATCTTGCAGCTTGAGTTGGCAAGATTTGCTCACTGTGTTATGGATTTCTTTTACTATGGGCGTAGTGACACCAAGGGGGGAAAAAAAAAAATCTTGTGGAAAAAGGTATAGTTGGATGGATTTTGGCTAATTGCAGTGGACTTAGGGGCAGTGCAGCAGCCAGACAGCAGAATTCTGTGAGCTGTAGGGTGCAGGAATGGGAAACACAAACGTGTTTTAGAGCAGGGATTTAGGCCTGGGGGCTACAAGAGAGCTCAGTCCTCTGCAGCCTCTGCCAGCAGAAGGGCAGGAGGCAGCAGCAATCACATCCAAGAGCCTGGAAATGTGGGTGGGAATCGGGGTGAGGTGTAAAGCAGCAACCTCTGCCTCACCTGTGGGTCCTGAGCAGGGCTTCTGGCACCAGGTCTGCAGAGCTCTGTCTCCTCCTGAGCCAGGCTGCCCTGTGGGGCTGAGCAAGGTGCTGCTGCTGTTGTGGTCTGCATGCTTGGAGAGGGTGGCAGGGGTGATTCCATGTTTAATTCTGGCAGCTGGAGTGGAGCAGCACTGGGCAACCCAGGAGTGTTTATGGGCACCCACCAAGGCCTGGGGCATGAAACCCAACCCTCAGGTGTGGAGGGTTGTATGGGAGTCACACTCCTGACCCTTAGGGCTGAAAATCAGACCATTCTTCCAGGGGTTTCCATTGCTTGAGTGAGCATTTCAGGATAAAGAAGATTTATAAAAAGTCAGGAGGTGGTTTTCCAAGAGCCAGGTAGGGAGTTTTGGCAAGAGTCTCATATCAAGCTTTGTGCTCAAACAGTGCAGTTTTTTGGCGCTATCCAAGCCCTTGGTGCAGCAGGTGTAATTCCTGCCCTACTCAGTAAAAGGCTAGGAGTCATCACATCCAGGAATGTCCTCTTCTGTTCCCATGGATACGTTGAAAATTGCCCTTCCAGAGTTGCCTTTCTGTTTTCACCTTTCCCTGTGGGTGTGTGTGTTGTGTTTGGTGACTGGAAGCGTCGCAGCAGGGTTTGTGTTCTTACCAAACATGGAAGCAGTTGTGTTATGACAGCAATTGCAATGAATTTCCAAGGGCAACAGGCTTCCACTGACACGTGCCAGGCACCCAGGTATGCCAGGTCAGAGCCAGGGAAGTGGGCCAGGTGCAAAATGCAACCAGCCCTGCTTAGGTGCAACATTGCCCCCATTGCTGGGAAAAAGAAAATACTTTGTTCTTTTTCTTGTCAGGTTTCTTTGATTCCCTTGGTTCTGGTCCCAAAAGGCAAGGTCGCCTTCAGGGGAAGGAGGGAGATAAAACTCATGGGTAAACATGGAGAGCTGAACTTGTAAACATTCTGTTCTGGACCTTGGCTTCGCTGTGGATGCAGCCAGTGTGTGACGCATGGGAGCACATGTGGGCAGAACATCTCAGAGGGTCTGGAGCCACTCAGCTCCCACAGGTGCCAGAACTTTGTCTGGCAGGTCCTTCACCCAGCACCTTGGAAGGTGGAGAATTCTTCCAGTCAGTTTTCTTTTCATGCTCTCCTCAGAGCGCTTGTGTTACCAAAGGAGCTTCACTGCAGTGCTTTTGGTGTTTGAGGCTTCCAGCATTCTTGGGATACAAGGATTGCTTGAAGGTCCTTCTGCACATCTGTAGGCTCAAACTGACATCACTTTTTCTTTTAATTGTTGTGTAATAATGAGGATCATTTAAGTGTTTATCTAAGCAAGCATGTGACTCTGTATTTCAGAGCTGATCCATTGCATTCAGAGGACTTGGATGTCTGCAGCTCTGATCTTGTGCAACCTCACTCATAACAGCCTTCTACAGGGACAGTATAGAATTTTAAAGTTAGCTAATAAATAATCACTTTTGTTTTCTTCACATGCAGCTTGGCTTATGTAAATGTAGGAAGAGATAAAAGTCTGGCTGAATGGTTTTGGGGGTAGGTGTTAGGGTCTTCGCAAGAAGTTTTATGGCCTGTAGGGCTTAAACTGAATGAAGTCCTGGTTCTAGTTTGGGACTCAGTTGTGAAAAGTGCAAATTCCATGAAGTTCACGTTGCAAAATATCACACTCTGCACTCAGCTGTCCTGAATGGCTGCAGCAGACATGGGGCGTCCTTGGCAGCGTGCAGCCTGCTCTGTGGAAAGCAGCTGCATTTCTCCCTCCACGCCCAGGGAATAGGTTGTAGCACATGTTTCCCTGTGCAATCAGCTGGCTCTGGCCATCCTTGTACAGAGAATGAAAGGCTCTGGGGTTTTCAGCCCTGTTGGGTGGGAATTTTTAACTTGCCTCACTGGAAGGGCTTGGTTGGAGATGTTTTGCGTCTTTGCCGTGCTGCTCAGACGTTACAGGACGTGTGCCAGTTCACACAGACTCCTGTGGAGTTTGGGCTGCAGCTGTGAGCTGTGGAGAGAACTGTCCTGAGGTTGAACACGTCACCAGGAGTTCTCTGAAGCTGCCTCTCCGGGTTTTTTTGCTGTCATGTTCAGTGCAGCCTGTGGAGTTTTTAAAAGTAGAAGTTTTAAATGGTACATGTGTGCAGTGCAGGTTCCATAGTTACAACACAGGTACGTGTCTATTAAATCTCTCCTTCACTGATCCTTAAGGCAGTTCAACTGCAAGCTCTCTTGAACAGGAAAAAAACCTGTCAGCTTGGTTACTTGTCCTAGTGAAGAGTTCAGGTGGCAGATTTTGCAGCAATATCAGGGAAATCAAGGTAGTGATAAAAATTTGTCAGTGTTTTGACAAACTGCTGCTGAAAGTAATTTATTGTGTTGGGATGTTCATAGCACGTACATGTAACTGTATGGATGAGGGAATATTTATAAACCCTTTGTAGTTGTTGGTGTTTGTGTGTCTTGCAGTGCTTTTGTAATTTTGTAGATATTTACAGGTTCAACATGTGTAACTATGAATGGAAATGAAAACTGTGAAATAATTTTGTGAACATGCAATTTATTATTGGGTTCATGTGAAGAGCTTTCCAGCTGTTGGAAGGTGGAGCCCGTAAAGGAAAGTGAGAGGTAAACCCCAAGGGAACTGACATGTCAGAGCATCACTCAGGACTCCACAACCTGAACACCCATTACAAATCTCTATTCAATGGAGGCATGTGGTCATTATAACAAATCTCCACCATAAATTGCTAAATGAAATGCCCTGAAAGCAGAAATGACTGTTTCTTGATACCAGTGACAAATATTGATGTGCTGAGTTACAACATTTGCTAAGGACACAGTGCAATACTAACCACTTACTCCTCTGTTCTTCATTTCTAGGTCAAGATGTTGTTAAGTATAAAAAGTATCTTATGGATGTACTCTACGTTAGTTATAACATATATGCTACCTAAAGGTAAGTCTTCTGTACACAGAACATGTCATTAAAATTAATTTAGTGCTCTAATTGGTAGGGCATTTCACAGGACTGAGGAAACAGCCTGAGCTCAGGAAATTGTCTTTCTCAGCCCCTGCCATGCTGCACCATGTCACTAATTTTGTTTCTGTGTCCTCCTCAAGGCATTAATGATTTATTTCTCTTGTGCTTGGGCTGCCATGAGCTAAGCTGGGGCAGCTCCCTTGGCTGCTGGGATCTTTAGCAAGGAGGTGTTAGAGCAGCTGCAGGTTTGGGTGGAAAGGAAGGAGCCCTTACTGCCTCTCTTGGTAATTACATGCCAAGACTGAAGTGTGTATCCATGTGTGGTTGCCCTGGTTATTTGAAAGTTTGGGTCAGGCCTTCAGTATGGAAAATATCTCAGCAGCTGCTACAGACTCACAAAGCAGCTTTCCTAAGTCTCAAAGCAAGATCTTTATTTTCTTTCCCCTTTCTTTCCAGGTACTCCTCAAACTGATTTTAGCCTTTGGGAAAATCAAATTTACTACTTTTGTTTTTCCACCTACCTGGAACACTGTTGCTAGTAACATGTTTAGGTAATCCTGAATGATAAAGAAAAGGACTGGTTCATTAGTGGAACCAATTAAAAAAAGGGATAATAGATTGAGATTGGCTATAAAGTCTGGATCAGATCACAGACCCGACTCACTGCCTTGTACAAATGCAGGATTCAGGGATACAGGGATTGAGAGGGCAGCACTCTTAAGTGGGGAGGAGTGCATGGATCCTTGGAGTTGTAGAATGTGGGATGCCATCTTTACATGTCCCCTCACTTACTCCACCTTTTATTACATCACAAATGGCTCATTTATCTCCAGAGCTGAATTTTTGGTACTTGGGAGATTTTTACGAATGTCCCATTCTTTGGAATGTAGATCAGGTTGTGACCCATCCTTATTTTTCCAAAGTTTTTGGAAGAAATTCAGAAAGACCCTGATGTTCCTAGAACACACTGTGAACTTTGTGAGGTTTGCTTTTTAAGTCAGGGGCCATTCTTTTGGCCTACAGAGTCTTAAACATTTTCAAACTATGGCCATGGTGAGGAGGACAAGGATGAAAAAATTTTTCTTTCTCATGAATTGATCTAATTCATGATTCCAAGGAATCTGTGGGATCAACTCATGCCCTTACCTTTTGTAGAAAAGTCAGTTGATGCAGTAATATCTTGAGAATGAATGTTAGAAGACTGCACAGAATCTTTATAAGTACGGCTTTTGTTTAAAAATACTCTAAAAACAAAGTATATCTCAGCTTTCTGAAAGATAGACACCCTACATTTCAACCTTTTCTTTTTGAATCCTTAGTTTGGATCTAAAATTGAAGCCTTTAAATCTTTAGTGAAACACAAATTCCCAGCTTATCACTGTTGTGGTTTACAAGCTGGACCTTGGGGTTATAACCAACGCTGGAGTTTTTCCTACCTGTTTTGGGTGGCCATTTGTGGTGTTGAGTTCTGCAGCTGAGATTTACATTTGCCTGGCTCCTTGTGTGTATCTTGTAGACCATAAAATTAATTCTTCATCGTTCTTTGTGTCCTTCTCTTATTCTGCTTGCTCAGACCACAAGCCATAAAGGACTCAGGTTATTGCTGGATCTCAGTCCATTACCTTTCAGTGTTTCCTAAAAGTTTCTCTCATTTTAATTCATTATAATCTTCACTAAAAGACTGGTGGTTAATGAAATAGCTTCTCCTAGGTTCAGTGCTAGCTGGATTGACAAAACACATGATTTTAGTGATCCTTTCTATTTCTGCTGCTAGACAGGGCAATATACCATATGTCCCAGCAGGTTGTTGATGAACTGAAAAATGAGATGCAAAATTTTTCTTTTATTTTTTTTTTTCCCTCATAAATTTAGCTAAAAAGAAATAGAATATTTTATTCTTTAAGCATGTGGGATTTGTCTGCATAGTCAGTAGCAACATTCTGTTCAGTTAAATTCAATTATGAGGCAAATTCACTCCTCTAAGCAGTCTCACACCATGCAGGGAAGGTTTTACTCTTTTCTTCAGACTCCTTGTCCACTGCAGACCTATTGGCCTGTTCATTGTGGTTAATGTGATACAGAAGGGCATAATTCTGTCCTTTGAAAAAATGATCTAGACTCCTACTTTAAGAATTTTATAACATTTACCACAGAACAAGTATACACATTTTGAAGAAAGAGACTTTGTTCTCAAGCAAGAATTCCTTTCTTCCCACTTCACAAAGAAGACATCTAGCTATGTGTCATTGGTCTATCACATCCCATTGGGTAGGGGCTGACACAGAATACAAGCTTAGCAAAAATGCTAAATGGGGCAAAAAAAGGGTTATATGGATTAATATGAGATACTGATAGCTTCTGCATTGGTCAGTAAATTCTGCTAGACTAATCTGGAGTGCTGCAAGAAATCAAGATTTTTGGAACTGTGCAGGATCATCACTTAATCTTGTATTTCAGATATTATGTCAACCAAATATTTTCTTTTTCTGTAGGGAAAAACTTCCTCCTCCTTTCTCCTTCTCCTCTTCCTCTCTTTCCTCTTCCTCCTCCTCCTTCTTGTCTTCTCCTCCTTCTTCCCTCACCTCGCCACAACAAATAGTTTTTTATTACCTGCTGTATAATGCTTTCTAAAGTTGGGCAGAACTGCAGCTCCACAGAATCTTCTGTTCTGGGAAGTAGCACAGTTTAGGAGGCTGGATCTAGTTTTCATATCAGGATTGAAAGTGTTGATTGCCAGGTCTTCCAGCTGGCTGATGTGAAGGCACGAATTTTAAAGGGAGGAAATTTCCTCAGGGTTCAGCACTGATATTCCAGATCACTCATAGTCATGAACAGTGTTCTTACAAAGTTTATTAAAGTTCTGTCAGTCAGTATAATTATAATTTAGTCATTCTTCAGTTAAGAAGAAAGTTCCTGTAAGGTGTATAGATGACAAGAGATCATAATAAATTCTAAATATTTTGGGACTGATTTTAATCTCCCACCTGTGCAATTTGGCAGTAATTCCATCACAACTGATAGAACTGAGAATTCATTCTATTTCTTTATCTCTAACCACTGTAGCTCTGTGAAGTTTCAACAAAATAAAGGTGATATAAAAGATCTCTGGTTTCATCAGCTTTGATACCATAATCTTGACTCTTTCTGAATTCTGTGCCCAAGGAATTCTAGTTTGGTAGGCATGGATGAAAAGGACTCGAGAAGTTAATTCAGAATTCTGAGTCTTCCCTGTCAGCCCATTTTTCTCTTTTTCTAATAATACTTTATTATTAAAATGCTTGGGCATTAAGCTGATGACTCTCATATTGAACCTGTTTAGATAATACCATTAAGACTGTCCTGTGGAAAATCATCTGTCTCTGTTAAACATAACCAGGTTAATGAGCAACTTTTCGTTTTTCTTCCATTTTCCTTTTTTTCCCCCCATTTATTTTTTCTGTTTTCTTTCATCTTTTTTTTTCTTTTTCTCCCTCTTCTTTATTCTCTTCGTTTTTTGCTCCTCTTCTTTAATTCTCTCCCTCTGCCCACCCTTCCATCCCACCCTCCAATCTTCTACTCTTTATGGAGAGATTATACTTTTTATCATAGGTAAACATAATTTTCATGTGCTGGTGTCTCCTGTTTCATGTATCACTCTGTTGATGGCTATTATTAAGTTACCATATTTCTAAACTTTATAAATCCCAGCTCCCTTCAAAATAATTATGACCCTGCTCTACCTTTCAAAATGTTAGAAGGATTGTGAAAGAGGTAAAACAGTTCCTATTGAGCATTAGCTTTTAATCTTCATTAAGCCATTATGTGTGATGAAATAACATCACATAAAAAAAGGAAAATCCATCAGAAACCCTCTCTTCAGTCACGGGGTGCAGCTTGGATGAACAGTAGTCAACTTCCCCCTCAGGATATTGTCAGATGGAAACATTTCACTGTGAAATGTTTGCAGCTGGAGATGACATAAAAAATGATAGAAGTTCTGATCATGTCAAGTCTGAGCCAAGCAGGGACTTTCTGCGGGCTTTACTTCTTCCTTTGCTTTTACATCCTGAAATATTTCATTTCTGCGATGTGTTAAAGGCCTGGAGGCTGCAAGGAAACAACTTTGAAAGAGTGACTGTTTGGGAGACTCTCTCTGGAAAGGCTTTTGTTTCAGCACGTGTGCAGTAAAAAAGAATTAACCCCTGAGAGAACAGTGGGGTCAGGGGTGACAGGGGTGCAAAGCCATGGGCTGTGTTTCCTTCTGAGGAGAGAGGCAAGGTGTGAACTCCAGCAGCTCCCCTGCATTCAGGGTTTTGGCCAGTGAGGTAACTCATGGTTTTTCACTCAGAGTGGTCTTCCTCCTGTGAATTGAAGAAACAGCTCTTACAGTTCATCTCTCACGTAAAATTTCAGACCAGTTCCCAAAGGTTAATTACTTGGTGACCATAACAAATAGAGAAAATAAGTCAGAATGAAATTTTCCCAAAGAGAAATTTGCTCCATCATCAGCCTAAGGTGTACCAAGACTGATACAAATTCTTTCTCAGCTTATACTCCCCAGTCCTGTTACAAATCAGCTAAGGTTCATGGATTTCAGGCTTTGCATTAGTGAATCATTAATTAACAATGACATATATCTGTTTCTGATTTTGCTGTTACACTGATGTGATTTCTCCTTTCTCTCTCCTCGCTCTCTTCCCTTTTTCTAGTTAAAGCAGAAAAAAAAACCCTGGTCAAGGGATCTCTCTCTGGAACTTCAGTCCTGCCATGCTTCTTTTCAACCACACCCACCATCTCCTCCAGCTACGCCGCCGAGTACCTCCGGATCAAATGGTCCAAGGTGGAACTGGACAAAGGCGGGAAGGACGCCAAGGAAACCACGGTCCTGGTGGCCCAGAACGGCAACATCAAGATAGGCCAGAGCTACAAGGACAGGGTGTCTGTCCCCAGCCATTCTGAGGAGAGCGGGGATGCCTCGCTGACCTTCTCCAAGCTGCGCGCCAGCGACGCCGGGGTCTATCGCTGCGACGTCATGTACGGAGTGGAGGATACGCAGGGCATCGTCTCTCTGGCTGTTGAGGGTAAGGGTTTTGTCTGTTTCATTTCTAGCCAGCAGTGATTCCAGCTAAAGCAGCGAACCTGGTGGTGAACACAGAGCTAGAGGGGATTTACAGCAGTGTCTTTAGCGATTGGCCCTTTGTCGCTGTCACATTTTCTGAAAAATCCCTTTGCCCAGGATTTCTTCTCCTGGGAAGCTGAGAAGCCTCAGAGAGAAAAGAAAAACAATAATTATCTGATTTGCTTCTCCCCGTTTTGCTGCTTTGGAATGTGGCTGGAGAGTGTTTATCCAACAGGTGCATGTTTGATTGGTTTCATGTGAATTGTTTTGACTTAATGACCAATCACAGCCAGCTGTGTCAGGACTCTGGAAGCAGTCACAAGTTTTCATGATCATTATTTGTAACCTTCTATCTGTATCCTTTCTCTATTCTTTAGCATAGTTTTAGTATAGCATAATATAATATAATATAATATAATATAATATAATATAATATAATATAATATAATATAATATAATATAATATAATATAATATAATATAATATAATATAATATAATATAATATAATATAATATGCTTTCTAATAACATGGAGTCAGATTCTCAATTCCTCCTTCATCCTGGGGACCCCGAAAATACCACAGCCCTTGGATTAGGGTGAAAAGAAGCAATTTATGATGGAAAGGATGAAAGTTTAGGATGTAAACAAACCACTGAAGCTGTGGTTGGCCTGTCTTGATGTCCCCAACTATGCCACCAAAAGTGGGAGCCACTCTTTCTGGGAAAGGAAAATCAAGCATGAAGGAAGTGCTCCTTTTGCCCAGTAATAAATTTTGGATGGGCAGAAGGAAAACTCATTTGTGAGAAGCTGGAAGAATAGAAGTAGGGAGGTGTTTGCTAAATGTGGGGCAGGCAGTGATAACAGTTTGCTTGCCATCTCTATTAGGAAATAGTCTCCAAAATTTTGAGAGGGAGAAGTTTATGTGTTGAGAGACAGAAGAGACAGGAGTTTCAGAATGGTTGATGTTGGAGAAGACATCTAAGATTATCAACTCCAAGCCTTAACCCAGTGCTGTTCACTACTAACCCAGGTCCCCAAATGCCACATTCAAGCACTTTTGGAACTCTCCCAGGGATGATGACACCCCCACTTGCCTGGGAAGTGTATTTCAACGTCTGACCACCCTTTCAGTGAAGTTCATCATTTCCTGATGCCCGCCCTGAGCCTGCCCTGGCCCAGCCTGAGGCCGTTCCCTCTGCTCCTGTCCCTGGTCCCTGGAGCACAGCCCGGCCCCCCTGGCTGTGCCCTCCTGGCAGGAGCCGTGCAGAGCCACAAGGGCCCCCTGAGCCTCCTTTGCTCCAGGCTGAGCCCCTGCCCAGCTCCCTCAGCCTCTCCTGGGGCTCCGTTCCCTTCCCAGCTCCGTTCCCTTCCCTGGCCACGCTGCAGCCCCTCCATTGCCTGCGTGAGGGCCCAGAGGTGCCCCAGCCCTCGAGGTGTGGCCTCAGCAGGGCCGGCACAGGGACGGGCCCTGCCCCGCTCCTGCCGCCACCCCAGGGCTGGCACAGCCCAGGGGCCATCGGCCTCTCGGCCCCCTGGGCACCCCTGGGCACCCCTGGGCACCCCTGGGCTGTGCCCGGCTGCTGGCACAGCACCCCCAGGGCCTGTCCCAGCTTCCCAGCCCCTCTGTCCCAGCCTGGAGTGCTCCATGGGTTTAAGCAAAACCAAGGAGTGAGCGGCCAAAGCAGCGTGTGATGTGTGGGTGTTTCTCCCCTCGGAACCCGCTGGTGGAGCACGGCACAGAGGCTGCTCCAGAGCCCGTCGGGCTGGCACTGAGCCTGGCCTAACAGGCTGTGCTGACAGGCAGGGCATTAACCCGGGCTCTGGGCCATGCACAGGCACGTTCTGGACCCAGGTTTCTGCCTGTGCTTAGAACAGCACTGAGCTGTGTGGATGGATCTCCTCGAAGGAGCCTTGCTTTGGGCCCTGCCTTGCATGCCCCTTTGCAGCTCGGTGTCTTTTGGAAGTTCAGTATTTACTCAGGTGAATGAATCCCAAAACAAACATTAATATCTGCTGCTGGAAATCATGGCTTTGGCTAAGGGTTTTTTGGTGAGCTTAACACTGTATTGTTCTTCCAATCTGCCTAACCTAATGTGAACAGTCTGTTGGTGTTGATTCAACAAAAGGATTTGAAGGTGTGGCCTTAATTTGGAAATACAGTAAATCAGTGTAGCCATTAATGTCTGCATAACTTCATAAACTCTTAGGTCCTAATGACAAAAGCAAAAGAAATCCTGGTTTGAACATTACTTTTCATAATGAGTGTCCCTGGCATTCCTTACCCCTTTTCAAGTGTTCCCTTGACTACATATCTATATCCAGGAGCTGCAGATGTTTATGACAATAAAATATCAGATGATTTATGGTGATACTGTAGCTTTTGTAGTTGCTGCTCCTGCAAAAACACTGCAAAGTGTTGAACTGATTAGATTTATGATTTTACCTCAATGAAAGCTTCACAGACTCCATTTTCTTTCTGCAAGTGTTCTTTTCCATGAGTGCTTTAATGTCAGAATTTCAGGAGAGGAAAAAAGCTAAGTCTTGATCCAAGTGGAAAATTGGTTTGCTAGACCATGATTTGTGCCATCCATTCTCAGTTTTCTCCATTATGTAAACAAATGGCATTTATTAGACTCATAAGAGCTTCGTGTGAATGTTGCTGCTCAAATCTTCTGCTCTATTCTTTATGGTTTCTTATGATTTCAGCTTTTATTAATAAACAAACAAACAAAAAAAAACCTCTAGTCCCAAACACAAATTATTTCTGCTGTTTCTTTTTGAATCTGCACCCCAAGGTGACACATTTGAGGAGACTATTCTCCCCCTTTGTTCATCCTGTCCTGACTGGGGTGCAGGCAGGTATTTCCTTGTTAACTGAGCTAATTCCAGAGCTGAGGGATAGCCTGGTTCAGCACTGTGCTTTGGTCAGCTCTCCTGGGTGGAGCTGGGGCTGCTGAAGCTCTGGTAAAATTATCACCGGATTTTTTATTCTGCTCATTTTATGCTCAAATTAAGTAGGCCAAAACTTTTTGGAAGAGTTCTACTGAAGCAGGTGTAATTTCACTTTTGCCATGGTGATGGATTTATTGTTTGGGTGTTTTTTAATGATTCTTTGGGTATTTTTAAACCAATGCAAGACTTTTTTTCTTGGTATTTTCAGGGTCTCTATTTGTTTTATAGACACTCCCTAATTTTAAACTTTCAAACAAAAAGCATAATACAGCATCAGTGAAGCCAGGAAGATAAGATTAGACAGCTGGCCAGCTTGTTTTTCAAATTAACCTTTACAGTGTAATTGATGGCTGGGAAAGATAACTTGAATAAAATTACTGTAATTGTCATTTCTCTCCTTTAGGTGTGCTGGGAATACAAAACTGCTATTGAACACACTGTGCATCAAATTAATGTATTTTACCAGTGATGGAATGTATTGTGAACGAAAACTGGGATTTCTGAGGAAGGATAATTTTCTTAGTAGCAGTACAGATTCTCCCAGGTTAAGCTGAATAGTGAATATTAGTCATTGAAAGTAGAACTTCTAATGCCTAATTATTTATTTTGGCTGGGTCTCAAGCCCAAGACTGTACAAAAGCTGTAACTGTGAACCTGTTTTTTTTTTTTTTTTTCTGTTTAGCTATCACAACAGACAAATTTGATAACTTGTGTGCAAATATCCAGTTAATTTGCTGGTTTAGATGCCAAATGAACTTCTGAAGTCAGACTCATATGTTACTAGCAACAAACTGTTCAGGCAAAAGATCTGGCTGTCCCAGAGTCCTATTCCAATGAAAGCAGCTGATATCAAAGAGTTACTTAAACTCCTACCCTGTTGCTGTCAGAGACCTCTCACCCATGGAATTACCCACACAGAGACTTGTGCTGTTCTGTCCTGGACAGATATGGCTTTGGTTTTTTCCCATTTGTTTTTTGAATGTCTGTAGATTTTCATTATCCATGGGTGGACTCCTGGTTAAGCCACCATTTAAACACAGCTGGTTATTTTAGTTATCCTTCACAAGGAAGACACATTTCATCACACGTGTCCCCTTTGTCTCTGCAGTGCATATTTCTGCTAGATCATTTTTTGACAGGTGAAAGTTTTCTAAGCAATGACAGGATCTTGGAAATTGATGTTATTCTGTGGCTTTCCTTTGCCTTGGTTGTAGGAATTAACCGTGCCAGCTACTTGGGTATCAATAGCTGCTTATATTTGGAAATAGAGAATCTTTAAGGTCCCTTCCAGCCCAAACCATTTCATGATTCTGTCTCAGAGACATCATCAAGACACTGTGAGTTCACATGGGATCTTTTGTCTGCTGAGCAGTGCTTGGCTGTGTGCGCAACAGAGATCAAATACTTTGATCTGAGTATCTATTTAAATGTCTCAGAGCAAAAGACCTGAATTGGCCCATTTAATTCTAGGGCTGTGAGCAGTTGTGGTCTAGCTGGGGTGGCTGTGTTGTGCACAGCCCTGGGGATCTGGGAAAGTCACAGCAAAGTGTAGGAGAAGGGTGACACGTTGGGTTACTTGATCCACTTTTCCTTTGGCATTGCAAATCTCCCCGTTATTATGTGCTGAGCCTTGTGCCCAAACCCAGCAGACAACACCCATCCACAGGGGCCAGGTGCTCTCCACACTTCACCCCTGAGATCAGGGTTACTGTTTGGCGTTTTGCACTTGGTGAGGGCGTAAGAGGGAGGAGAGAAACACTTAATTTTAGCCCAGGCAGGAAGTTTGGGGCAGCCAGGTGCCTGCCTTACTCATTATTCAGGCCTGCAGGGCTGTGCTTGGGGCAGGCAGCTCTGCAGGATCACTGGAGGGGCACTTTCCTCACACTGGATACCCCCTTTCCTGTCATTAATCATGGAGAATGCTTTCCTGACACACTGGTTGCTGCTATAATTACACTGACCTCCCAGACAGGGGTATTTTGTGTTCAAAGTGGGTCTGACAGCATGGCAGTGTTAGATGCTTCAGCTTCTCACAAGGAGAGGAATGAAGAATCTTAGAATATTTTGAGTTGGAAGGGACCCACTAGGATCATCCAAGTCCAGTCCTGGATATATAGAACAAGCCATTCATACTCATTTTCACTTCCCTGTGTTTTCTTCTCTGCCTCCTGTGCACGTTCCTCCAAAATTTTCCCTTTGTCTCAGGAGCAACTCTTTGTAAAATTCTGTAATTTCATCCCTCTACAGTGTTTTGTGCTTTTCTTCTAACCTTTCTTGCTGTTTCTAAGCCCAGAATTCAAACTGCCTCACACTGGGAGTCCTTGGCCTCTCAGCTTTTGGATATTCCTGGGTGAGGTAAGCTCTCTGCATCAAATATCCCTGGTCACCAGCTAGGGAGATTTATAGATGACTCTTTTAAACTCAACTTGTAACCTTTAGGCAAAGCTACCTTGGGTGGGTTGAATTCCAGGAAGGATTTTATGAAAAGCATTGCTGTACCTTTCTGTGTCACATTTATTCCTTCTCTCTACTTGTAATGAATTTTACTTTTATAAAATATCTTTGAGCTACCTTGTAAAAATCTGACCTAGAAATGAAATGGCACAGTACTTTTCATTCTGGAACATTTCTGAAAATTCAGTGAAACACTTGTTTTGTGCTAGGATATTGGGCAATTAAGAAGAATGTGTATCACCCAATGTATTCAATATTAAGAAGTCAGAACAAACCACTCATTTGAGCTGATTTTTTTGTTCTCCTCCTTGGAGATAATTGGATTTAAAAGGATCAAAGTGGCAAACGGGATCCTTCTAGTTTACTTACTCTTTTGTTGTAGCTCCTCAGTGAATATTTTTCTGCCAAAAGTGAGAGCACTTTATTCTTTTCTAACTGATATTTTGGGAATTCACTCTTTTCATGGGCCTCATTTTCTCAGTTTCTGTTTGATTCTGCTGCAAATCTGAAAGACTTCTTTCCCCCCCCCCCTTTTTTTTTTGGTGTATTTTCTTTTTAATGCCTGTAAAGACAATCCCAGGCTTAAGATACTGATCTTTTTAATGGAAAGAAACAAGAATTAGGGAGGCAGAGGTAGATGGTAATTCCCATTTTCATTTTTATGCAAACTTGTCTTTCCTGCAAGCATTATAATGATAATAAATGAAAGTTGTTTCCGAAGTGGGAACGCTGCCACTCAGGGATTGTGTGCTGACAACCTAATTGATCTGTTCTCTCTGCAGCAGAAATCCCCTTCTTTATCTCTTAAGTAGGCATTTGAAGAGGTGCTTTTACCTAATCTTTTGGACTCACCTGTCTTGAAACCTTACCACATCTTGATGTTGAACTTCCGTGCAAATTATCATGGGCTGCTGCATTTTTCACCTCGTTTTTTACTCCCCTGCCTGATGGATCCCGAGGAATCTTCCTGGCAAGGGAAGAGCACAGTTGGTATGGACCATCAAAGGGTGGCAGAGGGAAATTTCTTTCTGGGTGGTAAAGACCGAGGGTTTACATGCGAGGCATGCCAGGAAGAGGGAAGGAAAGGTCCTGGCCAAGCTGCTGTTTCCCTCGTCGAGTTTGGGAGCGTGGCAGCCTCTGGGTGGACAGGCTGGGGTGGTTCTGGATATGCAGGAGCTGTGGTGGGAGAGAAATAAAGGATAAACCACAGGTGAAGCTCATCATTGATCCTTCCTCTCATTATCTGGAGCTGTTCAGAGGAGTCCCTGCTCCTCCCCACCTGTGTGCTGTGAGGATGGGCACAAACATCCTGCGCAGGGGAGCACCTGTGAGCTGGTGCCTGTCCCTGGAGAGCCCTGGCAGGGCAAGGGAAGGCACTTTCCCTCCCCACCGTGAGTTCCCTCAGGCGTTTGGCAAGGCCGGCCTCTTCTTCTCAGGTTGCCAAAGCCCAAGATGTGTGTCTGAAGATGGGTGCAGAGCCTAGAGAGAGAGAGAGAGACACAAACGAATTATTCATGCAGAGAACTGAAAATGCTGCCCTGTTCCTTCCTTTCATACAGTGCTCAGCCCTGTAACCCATATTTTTGGGGTGTATTTGTAATGTAAATTGCCTTCTGCATCAAGCCCGGGGAGGATTTGAGCTGTGATCTGAACTGTGTGGTAGCTCTGGCACTGGGCCTGGGGTTATTTCAGGGGTCTGCACCACAGTGCCCAAGGTCTGAAGACAAAAATTAACAGGATAACAAGTGCTGCCATCACAATCTTTCCCCTTTAGGTATTTGCTGTGTGAGGCAGCTTCTGAGGTTCAGAAGCTGCCACATCCAACACTGCATGAGGCAGCAGCGTGAGCTCACTAGTGAAAGTGAACTATAATTTATTAGCCATACCAGGAGCTAATAAACCAGATTCCCGTGCAGTTCCACAGGGTTTTGATGCATGATACACAATAAAGCAGCAATCCAAAGGGGTGTAACCACGGAACCAGGCTCTTACCCATGGAAACCCTTGTTCCTTAAAAACGAAATGCTTCACATTTTTATTTTCTGCCCTAAGACATGAGATCAGCGACGAAAAGACGTTCACCCTTGCTCTGACAGAAGTGAATTTTGGATGCTACAAAATGCTTTCCTATGAATGCTCTTTCTTGCTGCTACTCCTTCCTGTAATTACACCGACTTTGTTTGCCAGATGTTCAGTGACAACATTATACCGCTGTAGTCTGTTTTCCAGTCGCTTTATTTGTTCCAAGGACAACTCCTTTCTTGCCTTTTCTTTCGGGGAGGAAATAGACAAAGGGGGGAGAGAAAAAAATCCTTTACAAATGTTTTAAAGTGCAAAGACCGGGACAATGGGGTTTTTCCCCCCTCTCTCTGTCTAACTGAAACAATGAAAGTCCTGCACTTTAATCTTCTTAGCCCCAGGGGTCTTCTAATTATTGCAGCTGTTGCACAGGCTTATGCATAGTGAGTCCTCCTTCCCATTCATCTCGGAGGCTCTTTCATGTCCATTAGCTCCTCGCTGGAAATGGAGGAGCCTCCAGCGCTGAGAATAGGTGAAGTTTACCTTGTGGATCAGGGCGAGGAGAACAAAGCATTCCCCGAGTTCCTTTCCAGGATTTACAAATGACCAAAGGCTCTTCTTTGCCTCGGCGAAATCCACTTTAAATTGGCTGGGATTTTAACTCTTTAGTCCTGCCTCGTTCAGGTGTCCTACCCGGGCACAGCCAGGGCACCACAGAAGGGCAGTGGTGCTTCCAACATGGAAAAAAAAAAAAAAAAAAAAAGGTAGGAATGAGAGGTGTAATAGCTGGTTGTGGAAAATGCACTCATATGTTTAAGCAGCAGGAAGCTTTAAAAAAAAAAATACAGCTTTAGAGAAATATGTTGCCATCCCCTCTAAGGTAACAAATCTTTCGGTGGCTGTGCTGAGAAGCAGAAACTCTTGTGCTCAGTTTGAAGTCATAGAAATCCCTTTAACAATTTTGGAAAAAATTTATAAAAAAGAGAATGAATCCAAATTCACACAAAATACATTTTAATTAGGATTAAAACGACAAACTGAGTTAACAAATTGCTTTATGTAATTGGACATTTCTGACTCAGCATCAAATATGTTTTATTACAGAAATGCCAATGTTATAAAAAAGAAAGTTTTAAGATGCTTGTATATGTTCAAAAATAACAAATAGAGTAGGCAGATGTTCAGCTTGTGACTATTATTATGGGTTCACAGTGAAACAGGATAAATATTTTATCTGCTTCTGTTGGGAGCTCTGTAAAAGTTGTCCATTTTTAAAATCTAGAACCAGAACACCCAGCAGGCCACCTGAAATCCTACTTTTATTTACTACTGTGCTACTAATATGGCAATCCTCATTTATACCAGCGGGTGTTCTGCTCACAGTTTCAACCACTGCTACTAAATTCTGAATATATTAAAATAAATATTTTTATGCATACCACATGTTATAAAAATATAAATCACCAGATAACATATTTTGTGATTTTAAGTTTTAAATGCTGATGTTGGCTAACTGTGTGTTCTGGGGTGTGGGGCTGTGGGGAGCAGGGTGTCCCCCATCCCCAAGTGAAGCATTCCTTTGGCTCCCAGCACATGATGAAGATGCCCTTTGGAAGCTGTCCCTGTTCTCAGCTCTTGTTCTTGAAATCTGCCCAGGAAATTGTTTGGAACGGTGTTGTGGGGCCTGAGCCAAATAATGCAGTAAAATAACCTAACAATTTAACACCCTTAATGACTGAATTTCAGGCACCTGGAAAGTTTAATGTAATGATGCAAACACAGCCATAATTTTCCGGGGTGTATTCTTCACTTGTCGCTGTTGCCAAACAACACTTGGATCCATTTTGAAGCTGAAATTTCACTGTTGCTTGGAAGAAGCTGTTGGTGATGGGTTTTGTCAGTTCTGAAAGGCATTTTATAGGGATGCTGGTGGTCTGCAAGCTTCCAGTTAGTGGCTGCAGCTGGTGTGTGACTCTCTATTAAATGATGAAATATGGGGATTCCCAGCCTTTCTTCTTTTATTTCCTGTTTCTCTGCGAGTGGCTTTGATAAAAAAAAAAAATTATGGCTGAGTAGTTTTCAGATAATATCTTCTGTATTAATTTCTTAGTGAATCATGACAAGAAGAAAAATGTGTACTCTCTGCTTCTTGGCCATGTGCAGATTTTTGATGGCTGGCAAGACTTTACTGTATTTGTCTGCCTGAGAAAAAGATTTCTAAATAAGTTGGAAATTATTGCATCAACAATTTGCTAAGTGACCTGTATTTCTATTTGCTTGTGAACTAGCAGACTTTCTTTATCTTTCAACAATGCTCTAACAGCAAAGACTTGTTGTAAAATTAGTTATTGCTACAATATTACTATTTTCCCCATCTATATTACATTATGCTGTTTCCTCATCATGAAGTACTCCAGTAAAACCATCAGAGAAAAGGAACATTCAGTGGTTTAGGGGCTTGCTTTGTTTTGTTTTCTTGCTTTTCTTGCTTTTCTTTGTTTTCTGGTTGTTTTATGGTGTTGAAACACTTTTGAGGATTTTAGAGTGCAATTAGGTATTGCAAGGGACATGCCTTTGATGCTAAACTGTAAAAGACAGTGGTAATAGGGGGAAATGATTTTGTAAGGTGGAATGGCTGCTTTCTGCCACTTCAGTGCCCTTTATGGTTTGTTCTAGCTGTTGTCACATTCAGTGGGAATTGTGTGTGTAGAAAACAGAATGTGGCTTCTAGACAGATCCTGCCTTAAACAAAACCATCTTCACACCAGGCCTCCCTCTCCAAAGGTCTGACGTGCTCCAGAAGCTGCTGAAATTGTCAAGGTCCTTTTCAGAACCAGAAAAACCCCAGATAAGATCATGCTTTGTTTTGTCTGTACCATCTGTGCTGTGTGCGGGAAAATATGGCTATGGAAAATTGACCAAAATCCATATAGTGATAAATGATGTATTTCTAGTGATCTTTGATGAGTAGAAACAGCCACCAGGCCCATCACTGATTAGCAAATCTGCTTCAAAAAAGTGCATTTTTGGGGGTATTTTGTCATTACTAGTAGCAGCCACTAGAGGGAGAACATAATTTATACCGTGATATCTCACATTTTTGTATTATTTTTCATTTTGCTCACCTGTTTTCAGCATTCTGACAACACCTAGGTGAGGTTACAGAGTGGTGATGGTTGCGGAAACAACCCCAAATGTGCCACTGATGACATTTTTGGGTTACAGAGCAGTGATGGCAGCAGAAACAACCCAAAATGTGCCACTGATGGGGTTTTTGGGTTGCAGGGTGGTGATGGCAGCAGAAACAACCCAAAATGTGCCACTGATGGGGTTTTTGGGTTGCAGGGTGGTGATGGCAGCAGAAACAACCCAAAATGTGCCACTGATGGGGTTTTTGGGTTGCAGGGTGGTGATGGCTGCAGAAACAACCCAAAATGTGCCACTGATGGGGTTTTTGGGTTGCAGGGTGGTGATGGCTGCAGAAACAACCCAAAATGTGCCACTGATGAGGTTTTTGGGTTACAGAGTGGTGATGGTTGTGGAAACAACCCCAAATGTGCCACTGACAGGGGGATTTTGGGTTTCAGAGTGGTGATGGTTGTGGAAACACCCCAAAATATGGCACTGATGGGGTTTTTGGGTTACAGAGTGGTGATGGCTGCAGAAACAACCCAAAATGCACCACTAACAGGTGGTTTTGGGTTACCAGAGCGATGGCTGTGGAAACAACCCAAAATGTGCCACTAACAGGGGTGTTTTTTTGCCTTCCAGGTGTTGTGTTTCACTACCGGGCTGCCACGAGCAGGTACACCCTGAATTTCACACAGGCCCACCAGACCTGCCGGGACAATGGTGCTGTCATGGCCAGCCCAGAGCAGCTGAAAGCAGCCTATGAGGATGGGTTTGAGCAGTGTGATGCTGGATGGGTGTCTGACCAGACTGTCAGGTGAGGCTTTCAAAACGCCCCTTCACGTTTTTACCCAAAATTTGTGTGCCTGGCCTGTGCAGACCTGAACTGTTGTTTTGCCGTAACTGATGCCTTGGAGTGGCTGCCTGGAACAGAGGCTGGATAAGATTAAGAGAATAAAGTGGGTATTTATTAAAGGCCTTCAAAAGGTGCATCTTGGACAGTCAGAAGCCTCACAGAGGCTACGCCCAAGATGGAAAATGGTCACAAGTTTTTTACACAATTATAAGTTTGGTCCATTTCCATTTCTGGGGTTAATCCTCCAATTAGGGCTTCAGGTAATGAAGTCATTTACTCCCACTTTCCTCCCCCCTAAACCCACTTTATACTTTTGTTTATGCTTTTTATACTGTTTATACTTTCAGGGCCTGAGGCTGTAGGGTGCCCTTGAGTGTCAGGCCCAGAGGGATTGTGTTGTCTGACCAAAACATGAAGACACTAATTCACACTCTATATGGAGTTCAGAGTTACACCCTAAAGCAGCACAGGATTTGAAAAATATAAAAGCTGAAATCCTAAGGGGTCGTAACAATACATTTTCTGCATTTCCAGGTATCCAATTAGACATCCAAGAGTTGGCTGCTTTGGAGATAAGATGGGAAAGAAAGGAGTCAGGACCTACGGGCGCCGCTTCCCTAACGAGACTTACGATGTTTATTGCTATGTGGAGCACATGGAAGGTGAGATGGGTCTGCAAAGCCTGGAAGTGCACTGCAAGGCTTAAGAAGTGACTGGGGAGCCTAATGTGGAAGAGCAGAGAGGGAGAAAATTCCATTTAAAATAGTTTTGGCTGCTCTGGATCTGAAGGGAGCTGCCAAACGGAGGGAACCTACAGTTTGTGGTCCTGCAGGTCTTAATTAAAGGCCAGTGTGGAGTCCACAGAGAGGCAGTCAGGGTTCAAGCTGGCTATAGTTAGTGCACTAGATCTCACAAAAGTTGCTGTTGAAGTGTCTTATTTTTTGAATGTTATATAAAAGTATTTTCAAAAAAATGCATTTAATGTTTGAGAAACTGTGTGTGCTATATATAAGTATATACAAAGATAGATGTAGTATATGAGCTAACTGTATTACAGTTCATAAAGTGTGTAATTAGGTCTTTTTGTACGTCCATGGCATAAAATTAGACAGATATTGAATTGCCATCTATGTTTAATAGTATCTTTTTAATAAAGGGTCATCTCAGGTTCAGAAAGAAATGAGAAAAAGCTTCGTCGTTTCTGGGCCTAGTTTAGTAAAATTATTACAGAGATACTTTGCAACCAGGACCAAAGTATATTTTCCACTTATTACACACTTACAATGGCATGAGTGTGTCCCAATGTTGTCTGTTTGACAGGTTTTTATTCCGTGCCAGTTCCACAGTTCCTGTCTTAAAAAAACCCTGATAATTCCTAACTAAACATCCTCAGGGATGGTTCTTGGCTGTTACACTTTTAATTTAGTGCTCTTAAAGTCAACAGAAAAATAAATTAGCCTTGGCTCTGAGCAAGCCTGCCTTTGTAGGTGTACATATATTTTTAAAAAGCAATTGCAAAATGCAAGTGTTCAATGTTTGTTTGTAATCTGTTTTAGATAAGATATAGATTAGGTCATACAAATTTTTCTCCTGCTGGCGACTTAGAGAGGTTTGAGTTACTGAAATCAGTAAGTGTTTTAGTTTTAGTAGCTGAAGATCTGTCCTAGACCACTTGGAGATTTATGCAATACAAGCATCACAGGTATTGCAAAGCCTCCAGAAAAGATATATGCTTGAGAATTTGTAACTTGAACTTGAAAATTAAGTGACAGAATTTTGTTAGTGCTTTTCATTGTCTTAATTTTAGTTATGTCCTGTTTACATCTGTCAGTGAGCACCACCTGTGAACATCAACAGTTCATGACATTTGATCCTCCATCAGTCCTTGATGGGATTGGATTCTGAATCTCCTCTAAATCGATGCTTTTAAATTCAATTTATGTCTTTCCTAGCTTAAAAAAAGAGGTTTACTCAAACACCTAACCTGTATAATTCCTGGGTGAAGAACAATCTCTTGCTCTTTTCCCTCTTCAAGAGCAGAGAAGTGTAACTAATACAGAGCAGATTGTCCTGGGTGCATATGAGCCAGCGGTTTCTCAGGGTCAAAATTTATCACTAAACTTTCAAAAATAAAACTGAAGTCAAAACTGAAGCATTCTTCACTGAGTCTGATGACCTCTGCTTGGAACAACCTGGAACCAGACTGGTGTGTGGTTCAAAGAGGCTGCAGTGACTGTGCCATCCTCCTGGATGAAAATGCACAGGTCCTCAGTTTCTCATGGGCATCAATTGGTTCTTTGTTATAAAATTTAATTTGCCAAGATTTATGACCTGGTTTCCCTCTCTGGATGCATCTACACTTCTGTCCCACTGTTGTGGCCTGTCAGCTGGACTGTGGTGACGTGATCTGCTTATATGTGAAAACATCCAGATTTTAACAAATACATAAGCTAGAGCACAATATTGTAGATTTGCTTCATTATATTGCATTCATTCTATTGAACAAGTTTAATGTCAGATTATTATAATAGTTAGCCAAAGACACTCCCCAACATTTCCCTTTTGTTATTTTTGGTGGTTTTTGCTTCGTTTGGGTTCCTTTTGTTTTTTTTGTTTTTTTGTTTTATTTCAATTTGGGTATTTTTGGTTGGTTGGTTGTCTTGTTTGTTGGCTTTTGTGTGTATGTGAGAGAGATTTTATTATTTTCTCATTCTCTCAGAACTTTTAAAATGATCAGGAGTGTGACAACAACTTCTACGACCCTGGGTACAGGGCACAGAAACAGTGAGGGTGGGTTCTGCTGACATACAGAGGAGTTAAATTATTCTGTTTGGATGAGGAGAAGCAGGCGCATGCTGAGGAAAAGACACGGTGTCACACTGTGGTATAGCGCAGGATAAACCACTCCTCAGTGCCTCCACAGAAACTTGAGCCTCCGAGCCAGACTCCCCATTCCAGGTGGGGCTGAGGAGCCAAGGTGGCCTTTGTCTGTCCAACAGGAGCAGTTTCTGACAGGACAGAGGTTAATTTGGAGTGGGGAGGAGCTTGTTAGAAGATACGCAGCATCTGTGAGTTTATACTTCAGAACCACTCACCCACAGAAGATGGAAATTTAGAATGTCAGTGGAGTTATTGGAAAGTTGAATTAAACTAGATTGCTGTGTTGGTAGGAAACTTACAGATCAACAGCTAAAATTGTGCCAGATTTCTGATGGCCCTGTTCTCCAAAGGTTAATCCTACAAGGTGTGACCTTTAGCTTAAATCATAGCAAAATGAATCCATGGCACTTAGGGTGTGCTTAAATACAACTTTTTCCATGTGAGTTTTAAAGCTCATATCTGTGTACCCAGCCATGATTCAATGCCAAGTCTATTAGACTTGCTTGCACTAAAGAGGTCCTTATTTGGAGGGTCTGTGTCAGTGGAATGACTATTCATGGCACAAGCCTGAGTAATGATATCAAAATTTGGGCAATAACGAGGGTCTCACCATGGAAGTCATTGAACACTTATTGGTCTGTTGGCTGCTGTTGGTCTATTACCCCAGAAGGCCATAAATGGTGGTGGGAATTCTTGCAATACATTTTAAAATAAATGTGCATTGAATTTGCAGTACTAATTTGGGTATCTGCACTGAGGATTTGTAGGAGCAACTCCATCTCGATTTTATTCCTTTTTGGCCATGTGGAATCAGGAAGTTAGCCAGAGACATGGATTTCTCCTTAAATCACAAACTATTAGCTTAAATTGAAACCAGTTATCTAGGCTAACTCTTGCCATTTCCTTGTTCTGAGGAAAGTCAGAGAGATTAAAGACTGCACAATTCTAATTTAAATAGTATGAGTTTTGCTGCGACAGTCAGAAGAATAACTGTGGGAAGGATTGAAAATTTCTGAGCTCCTGGAGATAAAAATGAGAACCTGGAGTCAAAGTATCATTAAAAAGGTACCAGGCATGGCGTTTTATTACAAACTGTTTTACATTCCTCATATTTCATCACTTGTTTCAGTGTACCAAGCACTAGCAGAAACATTCAGGGTACTTTTAACTGCAGGAAGTGATTTATGAGTAAAGATTTTAAAGTGATGGAGCTGCAAAGGTTTGGATGAGGATCCTTTAACACCACCAGCCGAAGGGGTGTCTCCTGTGATGTGATCCCTTGGATGGAGATGGGTGATGGGTGAGGAAGAGTTTGAACTCTTCAGGCAAGCAGCGTGTGGTTATTTGGTGTCTGAGATGGAGATGGAACCACCACCAAAGCCCGCTTGGTGGGGTGGGTTTGTGCACAAGCCACCCCATCAGGATTGTCTGCTGGCCAGAGCCCATCAGAGCCCATGGATGCCTGACAAGCCTCCCTCATGTGCACATGGGGCCCTCATGCTAACAGAGTTATTTTTGGGGTGTCTGTGGGGAGGATTGTGCAGCCCTCCTTCCATGCACCACCTCCCCCCCACCACAGGGAGAGCAGAGAAGAAGGATAAAAACCAAAACCAGATGTCCTTTGAATACTTTCCACCTACTCTCATGCGGTTTTGCTGTTGTCATGGAAATTTCTGTGAGAGCGATGGTCATGATTAAAGGAATCATAGTCTAAAATGTGGCCTCAGGTGAGAAGTTTCTTCTGTGTTTTGGGGAGCTAAAGATGTTCTCTGGGATCTATTCTGATTCTGGAGCAAGTAGATTAGGTTTCAAAAGTGGGACACAGAGAAAATCAGGTTTTTTCTCTAGTTCCGGGCATAGGGTAGAATTATCATCTCTTCCATTCTACTGGACACTTATCCAGCCTTCACCCCTCATGCAGGTTTAAGTTCTCAAGAGGATTCCTGTTCAGCCAATGGGTCTGCACAGAATAGACTCAAGACATTCAGGAAAGTTTAGTTAAACCATTGCTGCTTGTGCATCAAAAGGAATCAAATGACTTGTTCTGACGTGCAAGAGAAAAAGATTTCTTCATCTTGTCCAGCCTCCTGCTTTAAAGTTGAACCAAGCTGCTTAGATGTTTGTGGTTTTCCAGCCCTGCAGAGTGGTTTTGGTAATTAGTGACTTTGTTAAGGACACCTCTTTATTACCCTGGTGTGTCAGAGAACCAGCCCTGAGCAGCAGAGAAAGAGAGGAGGGGGATGAGGAAGTTCTTGGTCCTGAAGTCACAAGGGTAAATATTTTAGTCCTCAAAGTGGTCATTCCTGCCTCTTTGCACACTTGACCATGTCCTAGGAATGAAGTTTTGAACAGATTCCATGTTTTTGAGGAAAAGAAAGTTGTGATGGCAGTGCCTCATGACTGCCTGGACTTTGACCTGCTGCCTGTGTCCAGGTGAGGAGCAGTAACCACAGGTTACAGGTGCAGGTGAGAAGATGCCCTTAGAATGCTCTATAAAACATCAAAAAAGATGCCATTTTGTCACTCTTAGCCAGCTTTTGTCTGTGACCCAGGGTTTTATCTCTACCCAGCTGTAGTCACAGAATCCAGGAGCTCTAACACTCCCAAAGGACATCTCTGCTTGGTGAACTTGGTGGGTTCCAACTCTCAGAAACAAATGAATAAACGAATAGATCTGGAGTTCACCACAGGCACATTATGCTAAAAAAAAAAGGGGAAAAAAAAAGGTAGCTCCCAAATTCTTAGTGGGAGATAGTGTTTCTTCTCCTCAAACGAAACTATCACAGAGGAACTAAAATGAAAAGGCAAAGTTTTTGTCTTGGCTTTTTTTTTGTTTTTTTGGGGTTTTTTTAGGTTTTTTTGGTTTTGATTTTTTTGTTTTGTTTTGTTGATTTGGTTCTTTGTTTTGTGGGGGGTTTTTTGGCTTTTTTTGGGGGGGGTTGTTTGTTTGTTTTTGTTTGGTGGTTTTTTTTTTTTTGTTTTTGTTTTTGTTTTTTTTTTTTTTTAATTGTGAGAGTTAAGCATTTTCTTCCGTGGGAATGATTAACTTTTCATATAATCAATATCCCTCTGCATTTTCTAATGCCTGGCTTTGGATGGTTTTGAGGGGTACAGAATCTGAGTGCCTGACCACAAGGTAAAGCTCATGAACACCAAATTCTGGATGAGACAGTAATAATCACAGAATCACAGAATCATTAAGGCTGGGTAAGAAGAATTTTGAGATCATTAAGTCCAAACATCAGCCACCACCCCAGTCAACACAGTTGTGTGTTGGCCCCTGGCTTTGGTTCTAGCCTGCCCTTCTTCCCACCTTGCTTTTAAGTTGTGTGATTCACGACATTCACATCTACTAGTGTGCCCAGCTCACCCAGACATCTCCTGAGGAGAGAAAGTGAATCAAAGCAATTAAACTTGCTGTAAAATCAGCTGATAAGATTTTTAGAACTGATTCTTGTAGAACTTCAATGTTTTCCTCGGGGATTGCATGTGAGTCGTCTTTTGTCTTCAAGAGAAAAATCTGACTTCTTCATCTGCCCCAATGTTTTGTAAAGAGATGGAAAAAGCCTGACTTTCATCAGGTATCTCCTTTGACCAAGCAAAACAAACACATGTAAGAGGAAAATCCTGGGGATTCTTGGAGCGCAGTGACCGCTGAGGCCGCTCCATCAGCCTGAGGCTTGGTTTGGAACGGGAGCCAGCAATAACACACATTACATTATTGTCTGCAGCCTAAACACTGTCACGTTCTCCACCCCACCCCCTGGTACTGCTGAACCACTTTTTTTCATCTCCTGGCCTAAGCCCTGGGCTTTGCCTGCAGAGTATTGCTGAGTTACTCAGGGTGTGCTCCAGCTATAAAAACAATGCACGTGGCTGTTTAACACACACAGAATTGAGTTTTCCCTGCCTGGTGTTGGTGGCTATGTCATTTGTTTATCGAGCAGATGAGTTTTTCCTTTTAATTTCCTCAGTTTCAGGGCTTTGGCTGGGAAACTGAGGGGCTTCCAGTCATCTTAATAAAAACACTGTAAGAGTGTAGTGGGATCTGTCCTCCTGTCAAATATGGAAGCTGTTGTGCTTTCAAAAACAGGAGTAAATTGTAGAGACTGCATGGATTAAATACATTTCATTAACTTGAGAATTACTTTTCTTACTTTTTAGAGGAAGATTCTGTGCAAGGCTTGAGTCCTTTTCTCTTTGATACTTTGAAGGAGTCAGGATGTTTCAGACACATGCTAGAAGGGAAGGAGATCAAGAAACCCCAGGAAAACTCACATATTTTAATTTTTTTATAAGGTTGTTTGAGAAGCTTGCAGAAGCCAAAAAAACTTTCAAGTGTTTCTGGATTCACATATCAAGCAAGGCCCTTATTAAACTCTTTTTTTGTTTTTCACATTTCATACCAACAATTATTAAGCACATTAAGTGCACATTTAATCACAGAGAATTTTAATCAGTTCTAAAACTGGAGGACAAATTGAGAAGTCATAGCTCCTAGAGTAATTTACTGCTATTTGCAGTATGACTTTTGCCCCTTACTTCATTTTTTGGAAATAAGAATTGTGGAACCATAGAAAAATGCTCTCTAACTAGAGCAATTACAAGATTACATGCTTTAACATCTTTGCCCTTTATCTTATCACTAGCATTCCTGAAATAAATGCACATTTACTTGGTATATGATGGAATTTTGCTCATTGCCCTGCTGCCTTTTTGCCTTCTTTGTGAGGCTATTGTCACAAATTCTTGAATATACCAATTAGGTGTCAAATACATTTGATTTCACTTATTGGATTGTTTTGGTTAAGATGTGTTTTTCCTTAAATATGTATGTGTTTTCTTCTTCTTCTTTTTTTTCCCTTTGTTTTAAATTAGTTTGGTTTTTTTATAAAACTATCATTGACAAAGATGGTGTTTGTTTGACAGCAGCTGATTTTAACAGATGAACAAAATAAGCCCATGTGGGGTCAGTAGAATATATTCAGTGCAGAGAAAGGTATGACACTCATCTTTTAAGTGGGCAGGGTTATCACTATTGCAAACACAGGCACACTCCAAGGCAAACCTGGGGCAGACTTCTACCTAGAAAGTGCAGCTTGGGCAAGTCAGTTCTCTGCAGAGTGACCTCTCTTAAAGAAGAACCCTGCATTTTGAAATCTTACACCAATATTTAACCCCTCCCTTAGTTTCTCTGCCTTAACTGAGTGCAGATGACAGACCAGATGAATAAATAGCACTAACTTTAATGATGTGGTGTACAAGCTCCATTTGAAGCCAGTGATCCAAATCACCTGATGGAGAAATTGCTTTTATAGTGATCTTGCACTGTTTACCCATTTTCCTGTATATTCTATAAGTTTCTTTCAGAAGGAGTGTTGTGGGGTTGCCTGCAATTTTTTTTTTTTTCGTTTACAGAAGTCATGGAAATTCATTGTTCTTCTTCACTTTTCTCACGCATCTAACCGGACTGATATCTGCTGAATAATTACAATTAAATTGCATTTTAACTACTAATTTTCATATACATCATGGCTGCTGTGAGAGGATCAGTGAACAGTTCTCAGAGCAGAGAGGGCTGCTCTGGAGAGACCTTTTTTTGCTCCCCTGTTTCACCGTGCTGCTTTTGGGACAGGACTGTGGGATTAACTGCACCCATCACTCTGTGCTGGACATGGCAGCAGAGCTGGCAGGCAGATGCAGAAGGATGTAAAACAAAAAATGCTCATTTTCTGTGTGCTCTGAAGAGCTGAATGAGCCATTCTGAGGACAAATGGCTCTTTGCTTCCCTTATCTGTCCCTCTACCTCCAAGCTGGGAGCTGCACACAATGTGCATAAAGGAAGTTACACTATGGGATTGGTGCTACAGCTGTAATAACAAATCAGAGCCTCTACCTAGGAGGAAAAAGAAAGCTGGCACCCTGCCTCCTTTCACACTTGCATTCCTTTCAGGCCCCTAACAAGTGTAATATTGATGTGAATGGAACTGCTCGGGGTGATGTAGTTTCTGTCTGCATTTTTCTGTGCTCCCTTCAGACCCGTGCAAGGGTAGGACAGACTGGCTGGTGTGGAAAAGCAGTGTTTTCCACAACAGCGGCTGTCGTGTCCTGGCCTGCTGGGGCTGAGGGGGGGCATCACTGTCTTGCAACAAATATTTTGATTTTTGTGCACCAGCATCTCATTTTAGGTCTGTCTGGTTTAATCTGAAGTCTAAGCAAAAACTGGGAAAGGGGTCAGTTTACTGCTTCATTCCCAGGACACGAACATGAGAGGCTTGTCTTTTCTTTAGAGTGTTTGTGTGAATGAGGCAACCAAGACAACTGCACAATGGTGGTTTACCTTGGAAGCAAAATATTAGATGTGCTATTTGCTTTGTTTTAGTGTCCAACTGGATGGCTATTGCTTACAAACTGTTATTCCTTGGAAGCTGAACTATGCTATCAACATTGTAGACTAATTCAGCTTCTCCACACAAAGAGGGCTTTGTGCATGTAACATGTCTTGTGCGTTTCCTCACCTTTGTTTCCAAATGGGACAAGAGGAAGTCTGATGGAAATCCAACATTAGAAACTGCTCTAGAGTAGCCTGTGAAGAATATTTCCTGTTCTTTGAGTGTTTGAAGTGAGATTCTAGCAATGCCTAGAAGGGCCAGATAGAAGGCTTGCAGAAGTAGATTTGCTTTAAATTCTGATGGACTGGATTTAATTAACTCAGTTGAGCTGCAAATTCTACTCTAACAGGGGTCACAGTGGAGCCTCATGGCTGCTGTTACCTCTTCTAGAGACCAAGGAAGGGAGTCAGTGTCCAGCCACAGGGTACTTCACGGCATAAAGTTTGCTTAAAAATGTTCATGCTTTGTGGCAGTTTAACTTTCAAATCCAGGCCTGGAACATTTGGTTTACAGCCATCTGATTATTTTTCTCTTTAAGGAAAAAAAATACTCACTCAAAATCCCCAACCTTGCAGGACTCTGCAATTGATTGATGGCGGAACATGCTAGTCAGCCTTTGTCACCTTTCTTTTTTTTTTTGTTTCCTCCTGCAGATGAAGTGGTCCACGTCTCAGCCCCCCAGAAGTTCACCTTCGAGGAAGCTAGGGAGCTGTGCGAGGAGCGAGGAGGTGTCCTGGCTTCCGTGGGGAACCTCTACGTGGCCTGGAGGAATGGCTTTGACCAGTGTGACTACGGCTGGCTGGCGGACGGCAGCGTCCGCTACCCGGCCTCGGTGGCGCGGCCCCAGTGCGGCGGAGGCTTGCTTGGGGTGAGAACCCTGTATCGCTATGAGAACCAAACAGGCTTCCCTTACCCCGATAGCAAGTTTGATGCCTACTGCTATGAACGTAAGCATTTATTATTTTTTGTTTTCTGGGTGGTGGTTTGCAGCATGCTTGCCGCGAGGAGCGGTTCCTTTGCCGCGCGTTTTGCGTCGGTTCTTGCGGTGCGCGCGGGTTTTTAGGAACTGGAACTACTAAAGCATTGTTGTCTTAAAGTAACATTGTCAATGTCTTAAAGTAACATTGGCAGGTGAAGACAGGCAGAGTTTTAAGGTAAGTTTTCAGCCTGAGCAGTGTTTTGACCGTGAGTCTGTGCGTGCTCCGTATTTTGGTGCCCGAGCACACCTTGGTATCTTTGCATCTTGTCAATGGACACCAGACAGACATTCAAAGATCACCTGGGCATGTCACCTCCTCCAGGTGACTCTGCCTTGGCAGGAGGCTGGACTAGATGATCTCTGGAGGTCCTTTCCAAGCACATCTGTTCTGTGGTTCCATGATAAATGTCCTAAAGGTGAACAATGGATATTCTGTCCCCAGTGATGAGAGCAAGAGAAGCTGTTCTCGGGCTATGAAACAAGGCTGGCCACTTTCAGGTCTCTCAATGCCAGTAATTTGGGGCCTATCTCTGGATCCCAGGCATGTTGTCCCATCACTTTCTTTCTCTTTCCTACTCAGTGTTTCATGGGCCAGTGGGTGGTCTGAATTGCCTTTCTTACTGCAGCTTGTTTCCCTCCAGGTATTTTCACAGGCACTTCAAGCTCTTGCCACATTCACATGGTAGATATCACCAATCTAAACCAGATGTCCTCCACACCTATCAGCATTTTTTTGGGGTCAGATATTGCCCTGTAAGCTCATCTGTCTTCAGTGCCTGCCACCTGGCTCTGTTATGGTGCAACCACTCCTTGAATGGGTTCCTGTTGTCCCAAAAGGTTCACCAGCTTCCCAGCTGAATATCCTGCTTCCCTGAGACTTGCAGCCTCAGCACAGGGGGGTTGGACAGCTCAACTATTTCCCTGCAGGCCTCTCTGTCCAAGGAAGTTCCTTGTTGCAAATAGCATGACTGACATTAACATTGTGTTGAGTTAAAAGTTCAGAACTTGGTCATTAATGATGAATATTTAGGTTTTTTTGGACTCAGTCCAGTGACTGTAACTCAGAACTACTTGAAATGTGCAGTTTGTACTGTCCCCATTTTTGTGGATAATGAACTTACTGCAGCTGCAGATCTTTCTAGCTCAGGCACTGAAGACCCATTTATGAGCAAATCTTACTCTTTGAGAACAAATCCCGACATCTGCTGCAACATTATGGTCTGGCTGTTCTCAGACACTGTTGGTTTGTTGTTTTAATTTTCCTTTATAGTTTGTGTGTATGATGTTCCAAACTTTGCATGTGGAAATAGTCCTAATGGAACTGGTTACAGGAAAAAGGACTTAAGTTCAGGAGTCTGTGCTCTAATCTTCAGAGCAGCATTTTGTCATATCACTCCTTCTGTTCCTACTCCAAATTGTTTATGACCTGTTTAAAGTGTTGTGGATAAAAAAGACTTTAATGAGGGTGTATTTCATAAGTCCCTCTAAAAGACTGGGGTAAGAACTGAACATTTTGCCTGTAATCTAGTCTTTAGTTAGGACAAATTCCAACCTTCTGTTTGTTTTTGTGAATTTTGCCTCTTTCAAGCAAGATATGCATTTACTATGTTCTTTCCAGAAGTTTTAGTTAGCACAGTTTGTGGTAACATACCATTTGTTCCAAAAGTGACCTTGATAGGTATTGGGTTGTTGCCTTTTATATGAAGGCTTTTCCTGAGAAGTCTTGCTCTTGGTATATAAAGAATAAATATTTCATCACTTTGCAGCCCAGGAATAGACAATTCAGGACTATCAAACTTTTTACAAGAGAAAATAAGACTAAACAGAACCAAAACAATTTGGTAGAGGCTGAACAGCTCTTCAGCACTTTTAATTACAAACAATGGAATATCAGAATTAATTGAACACTGCTGGCTAGAGGACTCAGGTTTTGCCAGACTCATCTGCCTTTGTGTAGGGAAATGCAGGGGTGTCATGCTGTACCCTCCTTCAGGGTGCCACAAATTTCAGAAGTTACTGAAAGCTCTCTCTCCCTCTCAGAAGGTGCTTGGGATCTCACAGGAGCCAGCTGTGACTCCTCACTGCTTTTGCTAAAAGATTTATGCAAGTGGTGAGTAATGAGACTCCCTGCCCAGCATCTTGGTCCTCCACATCTCAAGCAGCTGCCTGGTGCAGTGGCTTCAGAGTGAGTCACTCTCTCCCACTGGGGCCTTGGAGCCAGTCCCTTCTTTGGGGCAGAAAAAGGGAGAGGATTAAAAAAAAAAACACAAAAAACAACAGGCTCTGCATGAGAGCAGAAGGCTTGAATTTAAGCCCTTTGTTTCAAATCATCCTTTGTCTGGAAGTTTCTTCCGAAATTTCCCATTATCTCAGTTTCAAAGTTTTGGTCCACCACAAAATCTGTTGTCCCCCAGCTCTGCCTGCTTTGGGGTTGGCATTAAGCTCTCACACAGTGATTCCCACAGTGCCTGACAACAAAACTGTCCTGCCCAGCACCTGGGCTCTCAGTGAAACCCCTGCTCACAGCTCTCACTGTGTGTGTCTCACACCTCTCCCTCCTCACCTGGACATGCAGTCACACCACAGCACCCCTGTGCTTATTCAAGCTGTTCCTGTCTTCACAAAGACAAATTGTGCATTTGAGAAAGGGGATATCTCCTTCATGCTGCTCAGGCTCCTCACTCCTGTTTCGTGATTATGGGTGTCTCTGCTGGAAAGTCTCAAAATGTTAATTTTAATTTGTGGTTTTAAGAAACCTCAATCTGTATTTTGAGCATTTTGTTTGCTTTCAAAGAGGAATCATATTTATTGAAATACATGAAAAACACAGGGAGTAAATTCAATTTAAAAATTATATGCACTAGTTTCAGTAGAGCAGCCAACCTGGACAACTTTTAAAGTACAGTTAAGTTCAGAATTTTAACTTCAGCAGTGTTATGGGTACAAAATTACATTGTTTGAAATGTCTTGACTTTATGAAAATAAGAGTGGCCCAGACTAATAATACATGATTTAAAATATAAAAGCCTTGTTAAAAACCCCTGAAACTTTCTCCCCTTTGATCACAAGTACTTTTCACTCTTCAAAAACCACATGGGTCTAAGTTTCTGAAACATTATCTGTCTGTTTCATTTCATACCTCCAAGGCTTTTGCCAGACCTTTTCTTTCTTTTTTTTTCTTTTCTTTTTTTTTTATTTCTCTCTGAGAGATACCTAATCATGTATCTGATGGGGCCTGAAAAGGTTTCAGGTTAGACACATGATTAAGTACTTGCAGCTCCTTGGAGGCCATCATCAGAGGGAAAATTTTTCAAGTGTAAACATATAGGACTTACGTTAATATGTTTAAATAAAAAAAAAAAAAAGAACAGTGCTGCTGAGCACTTATGCTAATTTGTAAGAGATGAAAATATTTCATCATTAAGAAGATGATGAATATCATTTAAATTGCTTAAAATGTATCTTTTTAATAGATACGTATATAATAATTAGTTCTTTCAGAGAGCTATAGGGGATTTACTTAATCCTGTATGTCAGCCTCCCAGTCCCTCCAGGGCTATTTCACTGGACTTCGTAGAAATCTTGTCACAGACTTCAGCTGATTTTGGATGGACCTTTTTATCCCACAGCAGCCATTGAACAAATTGCACTCCAGAAATGCACTAATCAAAATGCATTCAGGTTCTTAACTTACATACCTGCGACAAAGCTGAAGTTGATGAGCTCTGTACACAGAGGTGGTTGGATTTTTTGAAACACAAACCCCCTTTTTGCTGAGCAACAGTGATTTATTAACGCTGAATTCTTTCATAGACCTGTATTGGTTTTGGCGAATCTTTCAGCAAAACATTTTTCACTTTGACTCAAAACACGTGTTGACCGTTTCGCTCTGGATTTGCCCATTCTCTTTCCCATTTTCCTCTCTCATTTTGACTTTGTTTCATGCACCTTTATTGCTTCTCTTTTGTTACACCACTTTGGTTTGGCATCGCGGCTCAATTTTAGCAGGAGATTGGAAAATTCCAGTTCTGGGCTGGTGTTGCCATGCCTGTTCCTCAGGAATGGAGAGTCCATGCTGCTTTGATTGCTCCAATCCAGCCCCGTCGAGAGCGGGTCCAAGTCTGCCACTGCTCGGGGCTGAGGCCCCCTTGCTTTGATGCTTCATCCATCTAAAGCTCAAAATCTGCTCTGTAGGAGAAATATAGGAAATTATGACCTCCACAGGGCTTTGGGGCGTCCTACAGCACCACCATGGCAGGCTCAGGCAGCATCCACAGTGCTCCTCTTGTCCTGCAGCAGGATAAAGGATAAAGGCTGCTGGGCACAGCTCAGAAGCTGGCAGGAGGAACGCTGTCTTCCCCTTCTGCTGCATGTGACTTAGCTTGGAAAACCTTGAATAGCCGTGCAGCTCTGTCCTTCTCCACAGCAACCGTCGGTAGCTGCGTGTCCCAGCTATTTCCTGGATGAGGGAATTATTTCCAGCCTGATGTCAGGGGCTGTGTTACGGGAGATCTGTGGATTTCTGATCAGTTTGGGAACGGACGCGGAATAATGAAGACATCGGGCGTGGCGAAGCACGAGGAGCAGAATTGCCAATCTGAAGGGGAAAAAAAAACCCAAAAAACAAAAAGAAATTTATATCTGAAGAAGCACAGTGCTGGGCATAATAAATAATAAACACAGTGTGCTCCAGCATTTCAGAGTCCAGTGTCAGAATGGGGAAATGCCTTTGGGCAGGTGAGGATCCCAAGGTCAGGGCATTGAGCACAGCCTGTGCAGGGCTGCTGGCTCTGCTCAGGCCGCCTCTCCGTGAAGGTGAAGCTGTGCAAAGAGATTACCCCCAGACAGCCATTCTCCAGCCTTTTATGATCTTCCTAAGAAAGCAGATTTATGTTCTTCTCTCAGATATGCCGTTCGTCAAGTCCCCCACAGCTGCAGAGATCCCTGGTAATTTCTCAGCCCAGGTGTGGCTGTAGTAAATCCCTGCTTCTCTCTGCTGGGCTCATGGTGAGCAGCACACCGACAGCCCCTTGCAGCTTCCTCACCCTACTCTTCCTCAGGGCTTTGAGAGCTCAGTTAGACCATGCTGAAAACTGCAAGAAGACCTCAGTCCACTCCAAACCAGCCTGTGCTGTTCATCTCAGCCTGAGAAGGAGGGGAAGGAAGTGGGGCCTGGGTGCAGCTCAACCTTTTAAATGCTGCATAAAGTAGGAGCAGAGATTTATCAACCTGACTGATGTATGAGGAGCAGCTGTTTGGAGCACCATGAAGAGCTGGGGAGGAGATGCTTCTTGCCTGAGCAAGAGAACTTGCATTTGCCTGAGTGATTCAAAACTGGGTGCTCAAAGAACAACCTCTGAGTGCAAACATTGTGGCCAGACAGAGAGAGAAAAGAGAAGAAGACACAGTTGGAGGCATTTTCCTTCCACTGCCTCAGGTTACTGGCTAGGTCAGGTAACAAGGGTAGGATGAGGAGCAGCAATGTGAAGAAGTGGAAGGTCCACTCCTATAAATGCTCAAGTGCAGAAAACATGAATTGATTTTGCTCTTTGTCACTTTTGCTCCATTGCAGCTGTGGGGTCTGGGCATCACCCATGGCACACAGGGGTGATTTCCCCCCTTTCACACCAGGCGGGGGGAGCAGAGCACCAAGAATCCTGCTCTCAGTTCTTACCCAAGTGACAATCTTGGCCCTTTTTGTTCTTCAATTGTTTTTTTGCGGTCACAAAGCAAAAGATTATTGCTTTTATTTGGTGCTGGGTTACAGATTTAATTAGGAAGAGCTGACTAAAGAGGCTTGCTGATTTTTTTTTTGTTGTTGTTGTCCTCTTTGGCAGTTTCATAATAAATAATGTGGAAAGAGAAATGCTTTTTGCTATTGTTCTTTTGTGGATAGATTGGCAGGTTATAATTCGTCCACAGAACTGCACTTGCATGTGGGGAAACCAGGAGATAACATATCTTTTCCTCTTCAACCATCTGACTTCAGAAGTTATGAAATAGCAAGTGGTTTTACTTAAGAGTGTTTGTGTTCACAGAGCTAAAAGAGCTGCTGCCTCTGCTGTTTTGTTAGCTGGAAGAAAAGACCTTGGGCAGTGGTGTGAAGAGGATGCAAAAATTTTTATTATAAGTTTTTGTTGCAAATAAGACAGCCTGATAGTTTTCAAATTTCTGGGTACTTTTTTAAGAATCCTGTTGGTTTTCTCTGCTATGGCACATGCTTTGTAAGCAGGAACAGATCCTGCACTTAAATTTTCATATTTTTCTCATTACATTTGGCTTTTGATTTTGACGTCAAAACAGAGTGTAGGTGAGTGGGAGTATGCACCTGGAGTTACAGAGAAATTCTTACAGCTGCACTGTCAGATTTTGAATTCTGCTACCAAAAGTCTCATTATTTATGAACAAAATGCCCTGTGCACCACTGCTTCTGGAAAAGTGTGAATGAGCAGGTGCTGGATCAGTGCCATGATCAGAGGCTTCTTGCTCAGCCTGTAACTCAGAGCACCAATTTTTGTCCTTTCTTTTTTTTTTTTCCTTTTCTTTTCTTTTTTTCTTTTTCTTTTTTTTTTTTTTTTTTTTGGATCTGTTCTTAATCTTAGACTTGTTCAGCTTGGAAGGCTCTGCCAGTAATTTAAACTCCAGCTGGCAAAACTTTTGGGCTCAGGGGAACATTCAAGGCTGTCCTCTCTGCCAGGGTTGGTAGCAGGGAAGGAAGAGACACCAAGAAGAAACACAACAAATTAACATAAAAAAATATGCAAAAATGAAGCAAGGCAGCTCTCTGCATTGGCATTGTGCTTAAATTGGGCTCAAAGATTTCAAACATTAATTTTGAGTGTCTCAACATTATTTATATTTTGTAATAATTTATTTTGGCTGTAATTCACAAAAATAATTCAGTATTTCCAGCTTTTGTTCCAACTTAAAGCAAAATTTTTGTTGTTTTGGCTGTTAGCAATGCCCCAAAACAATCTCTGCCTATAGGGTCTATGTCCTTCCAGGTTCTTAGGTACTTACCTAAATGTAAACAGATAAACAGTATTTGTGAGTGCAGAAAAATTGCTCAAGTGGTTCAAGTTAGGTACATGAGTAGATCTGGTAATGTTGAAAAACCATGGGTACAAATTATAATATATATAATTTATAAAATAAGCATTTCTCCTCCATAAAGTACACTAATACTAATCCCAAATTCAACAGCACAGAAACACGCCAAAATCCTTTTCTGGTAATTGTAAAGTTGAACCGTGTCTGAAGTTGTGCAGTTTGATTTCCGTGAAAAAAATAGTAAGTTTCAATATTGCTCCAAAATTTTGAATCCTTGTTTAAGTCATGGTGGAAAAGAAGAAGAGGAAAATGCTGTACAGTAAAAGCATAAAATAAATAAATAGGGAGTGACAACGTATAACATCTCTGCAAAGTCATACAGCCCTTCCAAAATCAACTTCATGCATGTTGTTCAATGTAGAAGGAATTGATTAAAACAAAAAAAAACCAAAAACAGATAGTCTTTGATACGAGCAGCTGTTGGTGAGATAATTTGCTTTCTTGCTGCTAATATGTTCATGCATTTTATTAGGAAAATCTGTCTCATGTCTTGAACCAGAAGGAGGAGGACAAAGGAGATAGCATATTGCACGCATGATGCAAGGAGTACAGTAATGCAAAACATCTGGGTGGAGCGGAGGACAGCTCAAACTGGTGTTGTCTACTAAAAAAGCAACCTTCCCTTTGTTTATTCTTTTTTTCTTTTCACACAGAAAAAAAATAAAACAACATGGATATGTTTCTCATTGAAGAAGCGCTGTCAGGGTTTTTTTTTTTCATCCAGTCAAATAAGTTTGCACTCCTGGATGATGTGAATGAAAAAACTTGCATGTAATTGTTTAGACAAAGTGACTTTAGGGTCACTCTGGTTGATTTTAACCACAGCTGATTTGCACACAATTTCCATGGGAGAAAATCTGGCTGTTTATTGATAAACTCTTAAAAAATATGGGCTCTACTTATAACACTCTATAAAGGTAATATTTATTGATTCAGTTATTAATATAAACAAACCAAATATGCTTGGTGTTTTTTCAAGTTGGCATAATAAATGTGTACCTATTCTGTCAAGTCATTAGCAGATAATAAGTCATGAATAATAAATATCTGCATCCCAAGCATAAATATCTGAACTCTTGGGACTTCCAAGCATTTCTTGGAAATCTGGGAGCTGTGTAAGTGGTTGTGAGTAAGTGTACACAATTTCCCAGCAGCGATGAGATAAACTTACCTTTTTTTTCCACAGATTAAAAAAAAAAAAAATTATCTACACTGCCCTCATTTTTGTCTGGTTCTGTTAGAGGGTATTAACATTTTAATATTTGTGCAGAGGGTGATCCTGATGGTCACTCAAAGTGTGGCAGCTGAAGCCTGAGTGAGTGTTTGTGTTGGCTGCAAAACCAATTCCATCCACATTTAGGGAACCGATCCTGTGATTAGAAGGGAGAGATTGAGACTTTGCTGCCTCCTTTCCATTTTGCCATTAAACAAAAAAAAAAAAAAAAAAAAAGAAAGTAAAAATTGCTGTTGAGGAAAATGATGAATACTTTGGTAGAGGTTTAACGGCTACCACCCAGCAGCACACACCAGTTGTGTGCATCCTTCATTTCCCAAGCCGTGAGGCAAAAACCTGTGGGGTTTAAACCAGCCCCATGCAAGCAGAGAGGGGAGGAAAAATATTTTAACTTAAATGAGTAAAAAGCATTTTCATATATATAATATGTAGCTAAATCTTCTTTGTAAAACCACAAAAAATTTAAATTTGTGGTAGGGAAAGGTATCTGCTCCTTTTTTTTTTTTCTCTGCTGGCAAAGAACACCACCACTTCTAAATATGGCGACGTCATATTTTCTTGCCCTTACAATTTCCTTTTCACTTTCACTTCTCGTTCAGGAAAGCTGAAATATCAACCCTTTTACCTCATTTTCCTACTCTGTAATTCTACACGTTCTTCTAGAAATCTGGAGCAGTCATCCCCTGGCCAGTCCCTCCTGCTTCAGGATGAATCAAACAGGTCTTTTGCAAAGGTGGCATTTTCAGGGCTGAGTGTGTGAAACTGAACAGATATTTGTGTCACCCTGACTTGCACACGCAGAATTCATATCTCCAGCTATCAAAGGGGCACCTAATTAGCCATGGGTGTGTGAAAAAAACCCTGATTTGTGCATGCATGTTGCTGATGCTTGAGTATAAACTGTAAAATAATGTAACTGTTTTGATTTCTGTGTGCAAAGGGAAGAGACTTATTTGATCTATTACATGCTAAGCAAGATTTTATTTTGCAAGAAGTTCTAGATGTAGTCATGTCTCTCTGGTAAACAGTGAGTCCTCATAAGCACAGACTGTTTAATGCATTCTTCATATGCTTAGCGTGATTTAAAAGCTGTATTTTGGTCTTTATCTGCATCCTTATAAGGCTTTTGACTCTCAGTTACTTACCAGTTAACAGAATTGGTTTAAGACATTCCCATCTTCCACCCATCTGCTCCTATTGCCCTTGTGAAGATTACTGACCTGGGAAAACTGGTAGAAGGGAAGATGGTTCCAACCTGGGCTTTTCCTGAGGAAAACCTCTTTTCTGAGCACTCACTTTTTCAAGGAATTTAAAATCTGATGACACACCTTGCAGCGCTGGCTCACATTTCCTCCTTAGATGGCGTGGAAATGTGGGCTAAAAGGAGTAGACAAGCAGCAAAGTCACCAGGTTGTTTAAAACATCACAGTTTGGTTCACTGGAAGGACCTTTCTTTGTACCTCCTGTTCATCTAGGATAGCAACTCCCTCACCTTTTCCATCATCCAGAGGGTTCAGCACTTTGCCTTTGCATGTTCAGCACTCCCGTGGAAGCATTTCTGTGTGTGGAGGAGTTTCAGATGTGCATCTTTGAAGTGTCTTCAAAAGATCAACATCGTTTTAGTAGTATTAAGTTTGTGATCTTACGGTTCAACATTCTCACCTTTCCCCACAATGAATTTCTCCCAGCATAATTTAAAGGCAGGGCAGCAGCAGCATTTTCTGGTGGCATGCTTGATCCTGCTGCTTGAGCACACTCTCACTGCAGTGAGGATTCCTTCTTGCAGCTTGTAATTATGTGCTGAAAATAAGCTAAAGCATTATTTCACTCCCTTTATACATCTGAGCTGGATGCTGCGCCAAGCTTTGAAGAAAACCCACAGCTCTCCTAATTTGTGACATCTTGAAATAAACCTTTATGTCCCCAGATCAGTACCTGGCAGGCTGATGGTCACTCATGTAACACAAGGACTTCTAGGGGTAATTATATAAACCACAAATATGAAGAATATTGCTATTTTTTTCACTTCATCTGACTTTTAAGTTAGGCATTCTGCAGCTCTACAGTGTTTTATTGCATGTCATTCAATGCTCTAAAAAACTACCTAACCCCTTTGAAACACTTATTTTTCAGCATGGCATTTATTTTTTTTTGTTGGGGACATTCAAACTAACGAACTAAAGTATCCTGTGTACTGACTGTACTCTTTTTTTTTTTGTTTTTTGCTTTTTTTTTTTTTTTTAAAGCTAAAAAAGTCACAACAGAGCCCACAACCATTGAGCCCGTGACATCCCTGAGAACTGACAGCGTGAGATCATCTCCTGCTGGAGCTCCTCTCGAGCCTCCCATCTCCGAGACCCCGCTCACTGAAGTGCCTGCCACCCAAACAATTTCTTTGGAGGAAACAACCCCAGAGTCTGAGGAGGACACAGAAATGACTACTGACGTGGCTGAGGAGAAAAGGGAGATGGAGGTGCTCATGGAGAACATTCCTCTCACCACCCTTCTACCTCAGACTGTCACCGACGGCGAAATATTCACTGGTGACACACTGGGCAGGACTGAGTACGATGTCTCACCCAGGCCAGCAGACACCACGGCCCCAGATTTGGAGCTGGATCACACTTACTCTGAAGCAGAGGAACAAGGTAGGTCTGAAAGCATTGAGGACGCTTTCTTGACCTCTGTAATTTTTCAGGATAGCACAGCTGTAGCTAAGAGTTCCACTGGTTTTTGGGAAGATGCTGAGACGGGAGATGCGCAGAGGCACGATGTTGATAATCAGACTGAGCAAATAGAAGTGGGCCCTCTGAGGACAGCTACAGATAGCTTCTTACAGACTGCTCGGAGAGAGGCTGCCAGGACAGGGGCTGCAGATTCACTGACAGAGGAGAAAGTGTCCCACAGTGCCCACCTCACGAATGCCCCCACGAAAACATCACTGGAGGCGAAATCTGACGAGAAACTTAGAACTGTTGTGATCCCTAAAGCTCTGCACACCGCTGAGTCTGCAGAGAGGGAGGGCAGTGAGAGCGTGCACACCGCTGTGTCTGGCACAGATTCTGGAGTGGCTGCTGGTCATTACCCAAGAGCAGAAGTGCCTGCTGCATCAGAGGCACTCCTAGATGAGCAAGCAGTAACCACTGGACAGTTTTCTGCAGCGAAAGAGTCAACGCCCTGGGTTAAATTTAGCTCTGCAACAGCATTGGACAGCGAGGCCTCAGCTGAAGGGAGCAGAGAGGACCTGAGGGACGTGCAGCCCACTGTGGCCTCTGGAACACCTGTATCCTTTTCTGTGTCAGCTGCTGATCAAACAGAAACTGAGGCCATCTCAGGAAGCACCGATGCCCTGCCAGTTTTTGGAGAAGGCACCATGTCTCTTATCGCCTCATCTCAGCAGACAGAAGCATCAGCTGTCTTGGAGGAGCAGGAGGAAACAGAGCGGCCAGAAATGAGGACAACAGATGAGGAGGTCCCTCATTCCACAGCTGCCATTCCTCCATGTATTGCAGGAGAATCTGAGGGATGTTCTGCAAGGGAGAAGATCACACAGGCCCCTCCAGGTTCTGGCACGTGGCTGCCAACAGATAAAGAAGAGGGGTACATGACAGAAGAGTCATCTCACACTGGAAGAGTGATTGAGTTTGCTACAGAGGATGGCTTCTCTGGAATGGAGCCCACATCATCTCCAGGACACATTGTGGAATCCACAGTGCATCCAGGAGCTCCAATTTCAGCAGCTACAGAGGCAACTGAGACAAGCAGGGAGCCAGCAGAGACCACAAGGGATGAAGAAGTGGTATCATCTGATTTTGGTCAGAGCAGAGACACTACAAGTGCATCCCACACCAGCAGCTCCTTGGATTTGGAAATGACCACAGCATCCAAAATACCAGTGGAAGAAAGTAGTGCAACCATAGGGTTTTTTAGCTCCCCAAGTGTAACTGTATTGCCAAGTGCTGTGCCCACAGCTGTGGGGGTAACTGAGCGTGAAGGAGATGAGACATCAGGGACAGAGGGAACTATTAAATTTACAGGTGTAACCGAGGTAGATACTGCAGCTCCACAGAAGGAGTATGATGCCTCCCTAGTTCCAGTTACTGTAGAGAGTGAGGTCACTAGAGATATGCCAATTACTGATCAGACTCCTTTTGATGATGTCTTTCATACAGAAGCAACAGAAACAACTGCAAAACATAGCGAGGTGTTCCCAGAACTCTCCACACTGGACCAAGGTTTGGAACCAAGAACTGCCACACTGTCTGTGACATCTGCCCACACACACGAACCAGAGATGTCACCAGGATCTGAATGGGCTCAAACAGCAGTTCAGGAGACACTGGATGAGACAGGCTCAGCTTATGAGGAGATGTACCCAGCCACAGAGGCACCTGCACCTGCAGTGACATCCACAGACCACGGAGGGGTTCTGGCACCTGAGGAAACCAGCACCTGGTTGCACCTCACGGCAACTCCAACAGCTGGAACTGCTCCTGACCAGGATGAGGAGGTCACTGAGGTGATGCCCATAACTGCTGGAACTGAAGCAAAGACACAGGAGAGCCCAGAAACCCCCACCAGGGAGGAAGATGATGCAGTGAGCTGGGATTCCGTGCCACCCTCCCATACGACGCCAGCAGGACGTTCCACTGCGGAAAGCATTACTGACCTGGCTCTGGGAGCTTCTCCAAGCCATGCTCATCCAGAAGGCTCAGGAATGACTACAGAACCTGAGGAAACCAGGCCAGCTGTATTTGCAACAGATAAGGCAACAACTCCCAGCAGCATGACACCTTCCCTCAGTGCTGCAGACAAAGCTCAGCCCACATCTGCAACCAAGCCTTTTGTCACTCCAAAGACTCCACGCATCATTCCTGAGGAAGAAGAGGAGGTAACAAGCCATGACATCATCATAATTGATGAATCTGTGTCTCCCAGCAAAACCACTGCTGAGGATGATCTGCCAGGAAAGATGCTGGAGCCGGAGATCGATAAGGAATATTTCACAGCATCCACTGCCACGGCGGTGGCACGACCTACTGCTCCACCCCAAGTGAAGGAGGCCACAGAGGCCTTGCAACCTCAGGAGGTGTCTCCTTCCACTTCACACCCTGATAATGACATAAGATTGTATGTTATTCAAATCACAGGCAATGACACAGGTAAGATTTTGCCCTTTAGACCCGCAGTCCATCAGAGTGGACAGTTTGTCATGTCAAACAGGTGTGCTTTAGGATGTGCTGGAGGTGTTTCTTGGATCACTGAAGGATGCAAAGTACCACTTTTGTCTAGACAGCAACTTGCTGAATATTGGTAGGTCTATTTTTCTGTCCGTTAAAAGCCCCTCAGAAATGAATTTTATACTTGCTGTGTGGTAAGAATTGTTTCTACGTAAGAATGAATATGAAAATGTTTTATTTCTTTTTAAAAGTCATGATGGCTACAGTCCAGTTTTCTTTTTTTAATGTTGTCAAGTCACCAATTTAACTCCAGCTGTCTGTGAAACAAGCATTTTAATTTCACAGCTTCCATTCCATGCATTACTAGTCCTAAACGAAGCACTAGATTATTTTAACATTCCATTGGTCTGTAGCAATTAACAATGCCATGTACAGTGTAGTCAGCTAAAAAATGGTTAAAGCACTCTACTGCCTCCTGTGATTTGTAGGAATGGGGTTTTTTAATTTTTTTTTTTTTTAATAGCATATCATAGAATTTTTTAAAAATCCATCTTAGGGAATATGTGGTGCACATTGATGCAATATTTAATTCTGCCACATTTTTTAGCTGATGGTTCTGTACATGTGTATGTAGCTTCAATTCCATGGGTATCCAGAACAGAAACTTCTAAAGTAGCAATGAACTGTTGGGGTTGATGATGAATATGTCTCCATAATGCAAATGTTGAAGGGTGTGCAGTTTTACATCAAAGAATCCTGTCAACTGACTATTATTTAAGATTTCATGGTAAAAAATTTTATTTTAAAACAAAAAGCAAAGGAACTGACAAGCAGTACAAAGCACAGAATTTCTGTTAGGCTCAATGTTTTATGGTGCTTAATTGTCTTATGGTTGTATAATAATTATTTTATTTTTTTTTTGAAGGAACAAAGTAAAAAATTGGATTTTTTTTTTGGTCTTATATACCTTAACTGCATGCATGTCTTTTGAATGGTTGTGTCAGAAACTGTTTTCTCTTTGGTTCTTGGCCAAAACCTCCGTGCCTCTGAAGAACTCATCCAGCAGAATTCATAATTTATGGGAGTCTTTTGGATGGTTTTTTCAGGTTTGTTCTTGGTAGGGTTCCATTCAAAAATCAAAAACCAGTAGTGGTTTTTTTCCCTTGAGATGTGCCATATCCTGTTTGGACATGTAATACCTTGGCTTGGTATCTTTTTACACATTGTGCTTATTATCCTACTTTATGTTTACAGGGTGCAAATCTGCACAAGTTATATATAGCAATAGTAGCTTAGCCTTCTATTTCAGAAAATGATAGTTCTGAAACTTTTGTTTCTGCTGTATATTATCATTATTTTGTCTTTATATGTTACCAGTGCCTTGGGAGTCTCTGTTCAATGATACAAGTCCCAGTAAGTCAGAGCAGAAGGGTAATTTCTGAAGACAAAACTTAACCCACATTTTAAGTCCTTTTGTGTCTGTGGATATTCACCTAATTTAACTTAATGATGAGTAGCTGGACTAGGTAATAGTGACATATTTTTTCTCTATTAGATTTTTGATTTGTGCTGCAGTTTATTTCCTACAGGAGAGTGGGTTGTGCTGGGCAGCTGTGTGTTCCAGGTGGTGGGAAGAAGTAGGATGGTTTGGAAGGGTGTGGATGTAGGATTTCTCTGCATCTACCTCGAGAGGAGCCTCATTTTACACTTTTTTTTTTTTTTTCAGAATAGTATGGGTAGTGCGTTTTATTAAATTAGGATTTGGTTCAAAGTGGATTATCTAAAGGACAGGGCGTGCAGATGCTCTTCATAGCTGCTCTTTCTTGCTCTGCCTTGGGTGATCAGATCCTTAGGACAAACTTTCTTCAGGGCTTGTCTTCTTCATCTTCACAAACTTTCAAAGCTGTGCATGCATTTCCCAGGTGTAGGTGTGCATATGTGACAGGGTGTGTGTAAGCAGACATAAAGTTATAAATCCTTAAAAACCTGCCTTTAAGAATTATTCAGTCTGTGAAGAGAGGAATAAAATTTATTATCTTTAAATATTATTAAATTTGTCATATGGCACTGTCTGTGCTCTCTTTAGACACAGAGAGCCTCATTGTGTGTCTAGGGCAATTTTAAAAAGGAATTTTCTTCATTTTTCTGTTTTCAGGCCCTGGCAGTGGGAATTCCCCCACTTAGCTATCCACAGACTAAAGGCACCCTCTACCTACTGACCCCAAATTCAGTTAGAACTGCCAAAGATTTATTCTCTCTGAGGGTTTGGATTGATTTATTTTATTGCTACAGAAATGAAAGACATCATCTGAAAAATCCTGTCAGGCCCAGTTTCCCTTCATTGTTCTTAGTCCATAAACTTTTCTTTGTGCTGAAGAAAATGCGTATAGGGAGTAATGAAGAGGAATGAATTTGGCAAATTTTACCAACATATGCCTTTCACTAGGATGTAGTTTAACTTCTTTTTCTATCACTCTTTATTTGAGAATTGATCCATTATCATAAAGAACTACATAAACTGTACTTCTGGCTTTTTATTCTTAGCTCTTTGGAAACTGTAAATACAGTTTACATCATTACATCTCTGATAAAGTTTTTTCCTCCTTTGGCATGTTTTCAAGGTAATGCAGTTTAGCATTTTTAGATAAAGTTAATCTGTGAGGGTTATAAACAAAGGCCTTCACTGATTTTCAAGTCAAGAGTCCAAAAGTGCCTCCTAAGAAAGGACAGCTTGCTTACCAAAGCCCTTCAAGAAATAACTGTTTCAAATAGGAATTATAATGAGAGGTTATATATAGATGGCATTGTCTATAAACGAGTATATTTTCCTTTCTGTGTTTGCAGAAGTGCTGGAACTATTTATGAGATTATTCTTTCCCCCTCATTCTTCACCTCCTTGTTATTCAGCTTTTGCCAGAAGCAACAGTTTAACAGTGAGGCAGGGCTCAGCAGAAATTCAGCACCATGTTTTGTTTCCTATCACTCAATTACAATAAAAACCTTGCTATTACACAGCTGAATATTGCTCCCTGCAGCTCCATTTGCCATCCACAGCGTGGGCACAATAATATTTAACTGCTCCATGGAGGTGCCATTAGGCTTTGTCAGGCAGGAGCGGTGCCTTACATTCCGCGTGGAAGAGAAAGGCTGTGCTAAACTGTGTGAATTCTTGAGATTTTCAGATATTTTAAGCAGTTTCCATCAAGCAGGGCAGAGAGCCTGTGGTGGTGGGGGCAGCCCTGGCTCGGGCGAGCTCACCTGTAGCCAGGCACAGGTGGAAGGAGAGGCAGGAAGGATTCCTTGTGCCTTCCTCCTCCTCCTCCTCCTCAAACCCTCGCCAGACTGGCACCAACTTCTCTGAAGAGCCTTGAAGTCCTTGGGCTGGAATGTGCTGTTGATACGTGGAATGTGTTATGGATGTATGGAATTTCAGGGGATATCATTCTTCATCATTACTGCAGGCTGAAGCTGCACTCGAAAGGTGTGGAGTTAAATTCAGGTAAATAAAGGGGCAAGGATATTTTCCTGTCTCATACACACATGTCCCTTAATATAAAGTAGTACAGTAACTGGAAGGTGATACTAAATGTTATCATTTCTAAGACTTTACATTTATTAATTAGACCAGAAGAAGGTTCTTCTAGAGGACTTCTTTTCTTATTCTAGAGATAAATAGCTTTACTCCTAGCTTTTAAAATGCATGCTTGCAGTCAATGAAAACTCCTATAAAGGAACTTTACTTTTAGATTAAAAAAAACCAAAAAAACAACAAGGCATGGAAACAGAAGTAATTTGAACAGAAGTAATTTTAAGGCCTGGTGGAAGGTCAAACTCAGTCTGAATTCTGGAGGATGTGTTCTAGGGCGGATAAGAAAGACCCCAGAGCTGAACAGATAAAGCTGTTCATTTGTGTAGGAATACAGCAGTTTTCATTGAGAAAATGTACAAACAAATCCACACACTCCCATGTGGGCAAACATGAGGCAGGTGCACAAATTAATCTGGGTAGTAAGACTTGTTTTTTTCTGACAGCCCATGGGCAGATCTCAGGGAGGTATTTCAGTTAATGAGGAAAAACATCCTTGCACACGAGGAAACATCCCTTTTTATGCTACAGGAAGGGCCACACACGTGTTTCAGAATGGAAGGGGCCTGGGACCTTCATCCACTGGAGCTGGAACCAGGAGCTTTTCCCTTGGAATCACGAGAGTGAGGAAGCCAAACACCCCTGCAGCGTGAGGTGCTAGCACATGCGCAGCTTCCCACGGCATCAGATGGGACACAGGGTTTAGTCCTTCTCTGCGAGGATGCAGAATTTGCCACCTCGTGCCCTGTTGTGTCCTCACGCTCTGATGTTCCCTGCTGGTGCTGCTGGTGCTGGATGGTCATGGATTAGCAGCTGGGAAAAGAAGAAAAAAAAAAAAAAAAAGAAAAACAACCAACCAAACCTGAAGGAACTTTTCAGCTCATAAAGCTTTTATGAGCTGAAAAATGCTTGTGGGGGTGTTGTTTAACAGTGGTTGAGGGGATGCTGGAAACATAACTCCTGTCTGAATCAGGAGTAATTTGCACACCTGTGTTTTTTGGAGACATTTGAAAGTCTTTATTTAGTGAATATGTTTCAAAGTGTTTGTTGGACCCTGGGACTCACACCAGCTCTGTCTGGTTTCTTGTCCCCTCCAGCTTTGAAGAGAGTGAAATTGCAGGAGCTTGTGCTTTGTGGATGTGGATTTTTATGGAAAGAGGTTACAAACCTTTGTGTTTCAACATGTAATTCTCTGACATGCATATTTCTGTCTTAGCAGTGTGAGAGGGCAAGCGAAATTTGAATGAAATGCAGGATGGTAATGAGCCATAGTCATAAACCTTAACAAAGGAGGCAGAATAGAGTCTTTTCAGGTCCATCTTAGGCCTTGCCTTAAAATTCATTTAATCTTCTTGTCTTCACAGCTCCTTCTGGAGGGCTGTCAAAGATCGTCATGGCTCTGTTTAAGCCTGATTCTAATATCTAGCCTGAATTGCTCCTTGGCCAGTTTATACCCGTGTTTGTTCTTGCCAGCATTGTCTTTAGCCTGAATAGGCCTTTTTTCTTCCTGACACTTATCCCTTGATACTTTTATTTCTCTGCTCAGTCTCAGAGAATGACCACGTCCCCTTGCTCAGCCCCCCGTTTTTGGTGGCTCCTGAGGGGGGGGAGCGTGCGTGGGAGACTGGGAATGCGCTGGTGCTCTGCAGGGAGGGAAGATGCTGGCTCTGCCCCAGGCCCTAGGGCTGTTGGGGTGACCACTGCCTCTTCCAGGCATCGCAAGGGACAGCCTGAAAGTCTGCAGCACCCAGGGCTGCATCTCTCTTCATCTGTACCCACACTGTTCTCCTTTAAGGTGTTTTATTTGTGCTCGCTGGCAAATAATCTCTCTGGACACCACTATTTGTGGTGTACGCGCACGTGTGCTAGGAGCAATTTTTGGTGTGCCTTTCTTTGCTGATTATTGTGCTAGTCTCCTCCCTTTCAGCAGAAGTCTCTCTTTGTCTTTTGTGTGCTGAAATCACCATTTGTTTTTTTCCCCAAATGAGAGGTATGTGCTACTGAAAGCCATGGTTTCTCTAGAGGACCTATTTCAAACCAAGGTTTACTGTAAGGAAAGCTGCTGTCTTGCAGCTAGGCTGACCTGAATTAATTTCTGGTGGGATCTCGAAGCAACAGCAAAAGTGGCCTCACATGGGCAGGACCCATTTCCCACCTTATTAAATGCAAAATATAGTCTTATTTTTTTTTCTTCCTTTTTTTTTTTTTTTTCCTTAATGGAGGGCTGAACTTGTCTCTTTATCAATTGTCACGTTCTAAACTTCATTTCCCAGGGAAGCAGGTCTGACTGGAGTAACTTTCACATCCTGAATGACCAGACTCTCTGTATTATTCATAAAACCTGCTGTGGAGCTGGCCAGGTTCTTCCTGTGCCTGGAGTAACTGAAGTGTTAAACGCTGAGCAGCGTGGCCAGATCCTGATTTCATCTTCCCCAGTGTAATTACACCACAGTAATTCCAATGAGGTGATTGAGAGCAGAACTGTGGTGAGGATGTGGGGATAGTAGGTATCACAATGTCTTCATAACACTTTGCAGATTCTGGGTCATTTGTGTAATTAGGTGATTATTTTTTCTTCAGAACACATTTGAGTACAGTCCAAACTGGTAGATCTGTTGTTTAACTAAACCAGTTGGGGTTTTTTCTATATTAGAATAGTCTTTTTTTCTATATTAGAAATATATTTCTATATATTAGAAATATATATTAGAAATATATTTCTATATTAGTCTCTTTTTTCTATATTCTTTTTTCTATATTAGAATAGTCTTTCTATATTAGAATAGTCTTTTCTTTAAAAAGCCCTATGGAGGGCTTTTTAAAATAGGTTGTACACCATCCCTTATAAAACATCCCTTCTGTATATATATATACATCCCTTCTGTATTTAAAACAGAATGGCAGTGATGCCTTGTATGAAAGCAAAAATAATATCCAAGTAATTTTAATAAATTCAAGCTTTTTTTGTGCACTTCTCCTTTTCTCAAAACAAAGGAAAAACAAAAACAAACCAACTCCACCAGCCCCATATCCAACGGAGCTGAAACTTGATACTTAGAAATTTTCACAAGAAGCTAAAACTGAATTAACAAGTGGTCTTTGGGCCACTATTGCTGGCTCTTCCTGAAGAAAGACTTATTATAGAACAATAATTTCTCTTTCCACATTCCTTTCTAGACTTCCATAGATACAAGGAACAGTGCCCTCACATTAAATACTGTTCAGAGGATGCCTACACATTCCCTGCTGTTTTTGCATTGTATCCAAGGAGACGTCTCAGATCTAGACATAGGGATTACACATTTCCAGCTTTCTTATGGCTCTTTGTTTATTCATGAGAGAAATGAAGGAATTTTATTCATAGGTACAATGTAGTTTTTCATACTTCTGTTGTGAAGAACAGGAATTCCTTTTAGGAGTTTTGTTTACATGTGGAGAAAGCCTTAAAGTCCTAAAAGTCCTACTGCAGAAAAGATGAGCTGTCTTTTACATGGTGATGCAATATGACTTAATTTTATTTTTTTTTTTTTGAGGAAAGTGTTTTTCTGTACCAAACTTTTCTGAATGTGTCCAGATTGTAACTTCCTTAATATGGAATTTTCAGTGGTGTTTTTTTGCACATTTTCAGTTTAATTAGTGGATTATTCCTTGCTAATCCAGTCTTTTAAAACCTTCCTTGTTTTTTGAAGTGATTAAGTGATACATTTGATCAATAATATACAAAATACCCACTGGTGTCTTTCAGAATATTTTTTCCTGCTGTAAGTGAGTGAGGATGTGTGCAGACTGGCTGCTCAATATTTTGTCTTGTCTTTGGGAACATGTTGCTGAAGTTATCAATCTTTCTTTATGGAGTAATTTTTTTTTTTTCCCCAAACTGCTTAGTTCATTAGGACTTTTCTGACAAGCCTTGTATTACTGCTTTTCTTACATGAGGAGAATTCAGTATGAAAACTTTCAGCTTCCTGAGGAGGAGAAAAGCAGCTGGAATTTCATTCCTGGTCAGGAATGTCTTCCAGTAGTCCCTGCCTGCCTAGGTATTACCTCTGCTATACTTCATTACCTTTTTGATCCCCACCATTAGCTCAAGGAGTGCACAAGAAATATTAGTTTCTGACTTTAAACCATACTCTTGGATTTTACATGTAGCACCTCATCAAGCAGGAATCCCATAGTTTCAGTGGGAGGTTTTTTGGCATTAGAAAAGGAATTTCCACATATTTGATGTAATTTTTTTTGTTGCTTTTTTGCCAGAATAGCAGCAAAGAATGTGCCTATATGTACACAGAGTAGCACTGAGATTTTTGATTGTATTTCATTGTGGGATTTTTTCCCTAAACCATTGGGTTTTTTTCCTTGAAAGCGGTGAGTAAAATGATTCCGGGCTTACTTATGTATTTACCACTCTGGCTTGTAGTGAGTTTCCAGTCACATGTCTAGTTAAATAGTGAACATTAGAAGCAAAATTCATGAGTCCTTGGGAAATGCTGTGGGCACTTGGTCCAACTGACAGCACCAAGGATTAACCCAAAATGTTCTTCAGACAAGTATTTGTTCACACTTTAATTGAATTGTTTGACTTCCTGGCCTATATACAATTTTTTTTTTCTTTTTTTCTTTCAGTTTACTCTGACCACATACAGAGCCTGCCAGGTGTGAGCTAACTCTGCAGCAATATTGTCATGTTAGCACAGGATGGGGTTTGTGAAAGTACCTTATAGTCAAAAATATGTCTCCCTCTGCTGATTTTTGGTGGTGCAGTAACACTACCACAGCAAGGCATCTATTTTTAGCTGTAGTTGGTTTAAAACCTTTGTTCTCAAGTGCTGTCCAACAGAAGTGTCTTTTCCAAAAAACCCCCCAAGTGTTTCTAAAAACAAAGTAATATTTTTCCAGAGCAAATGTTCCAGTTTTGCCAGGGGAAAAAAAAAAAAAAAAAAAAACAAAACAAAGCAGAAAAGAAAACTGAGATGAAAAAAGTTACTGAAAGAAAAAATTATGTGATTCTATGGTTAAACAAACACTCATGTTCTGTAGGCACTGTTTGAAATTGTGTCTGGTAGAGACATATTTGTGTCATTCCAGCTGCAGCAGAGGGGAGTTTACAGACTTATGCAGATTCAACTGAGAAACTCTGCTTTATCCCTAGGCTGCTTCAGGTGTTTTATAGCCAAAACGATTTTATTAACACCTGTAGATAAATTTACAAAATTTTCACCTTTTTTAATTTTTTTTTTTCAGAAGTAAGGGGCCGGTACCAAGAATAATCAATTAAAGTTTTCCAGAATCCACTCTGTATATCCAGAGTAATAGTTGCAAAGTACAGGACTCAGATCTATATGCAAAAATCCTTTTGCCACATATATCAATATCTATGTATGTATTCACTCTAAATATGAATTCTAACACTCACTTGCATTTAAGAAGTTATGTAAATACTGCAGTACCAACTGCCACTTCTGTAGCAACTCAATTTTGCACATGCAGAAAGGCCCAGGACAAGACTGATTTGCCCCAAACAAAACATTAGTCACATTTCAATGAAGAAAAATGAAACTTAAAAAATATATTTGCTGTGGGACAAAGGTTGTGCGTTGCCACATGACTAATAGCTCAAAATTATGCCCCAAAAGAGCAGGGGCTGCAGCTAAAGAATGTGATTTTGGTTCCTTGCTACGTGACCAGCGGGCTTTTGCAGGCATTAAATTAAAAGTGTGCTTAGGAGGTACATGAAAAAATGCTTGAGAAATAGTAGGGGATAAAATGCCAGAAAATCATCATGATAAGCAGAATAAACTTCTCCAGATAGCTGTAAAAAGAGCATTTTGGGGTACAGCAGGTGGGGTAATTGTCATCACAGATTCAGTTCTTAGAAAAAACAGACATTCTGTATCCTTCCTTTTTTTCCTTTTCCTTTTCCTTTTCCTTTTCCTTTTCCTTTTCCTTTTCCTTTTCCTTTTCCATTTCCTTTTCCTTTTCCTTTTTTCCTTTTCCTTTTCCTTTTCCTCTTTTCCTCTTTTCCTCTTTTCCTCTTTTCCTCTCTTTCTCCTCTCATACACACACACACACTCACATATACAAACCCCACTGTCTGTTTTAGAGCTCAAACTGTAAAATATTCTCTGGCTTTATTTTTGCCACATAAAATTCCTCTCGTGAGACAAATCAAGAAAGAAAAATCTAGTACATGCCTTGTACATAAACCAACATTTATTACTCCTAAAATAATATCATGTCAACCTTTTTTTTTTCCCCAAACTGCCACATTAAGTAGTGTACTGTAAGTTGTTTTTTTTTTTTTTCCCTGATGCCAAATGGTTCCTTTTTCCAGTAGTACTGGAAAAAGGAAGAGGAGAAAGAATATTCCTTTCAGCCCTGAGCAGCCACAGGTGCAGTCAAAGGGTGGGCATGTGCCTTGAGATTCTCAGTGTAGTATTCTGACTTTTGCCCAAATTTGTGTTGTGGTAAATCAATTTTTTGATTCTTGCTGGAGGGGACACTCTCTCCCCATATTGGTAGGGCCAGAGGTGGTTCTTTCTTGTGCCAGCTGTGTCATGGCAGAAACATTTGAGGTTCTCCCAATTAAGGGTGTAAATGTAACGAAGGGATGGTGGTGGAGTGGGACAGGAAAGCCCAAAATTCATTGGTACCTCCGTGTTTCCACCTCAGTCGTGGAACATCACGCACGAAATAATGGATGAAGTCATTCTGGTGAGCAGATGCTCTTTCCCAACCAGCTTTTCCTGCAGAGTTGGGCTTCCCTACTTCCCTCTGCACACACCCAGACACACCAGCTCAGTCAGATACAGTCTGACTCCTTGCTTTGTTTTGGGTCCCATCTGGAGAAAAATGATTTATTGCACGGCAGTTGCTTGGGTTTGGGTTGTTTAGCCCCGCAGAGCTTTAGAATTGTCTTCTCTGTAGGCAGCGAGAGAAATGTTGTCATTGGAAGGATGCTCACACCCAGGAGAAGGCTCCGTGGGCTGGAGTCGTGTTTTGCTGGTGACATATTGGAGCAGAAAGGAAGTGGGAATGGCTGCCCTCAGAATGTTGCATGACAAATATCCAGGCTTTATCCAGGGAGCTGTACCCTGCCCGTGCTGGGGCTCACGGCAAAGCTGCCATTTTTAACAACTTGACATTTCACTCAGTCTGCTTCTTTTTAGCAAATTTATTGCCGGGTGTGGGGGAGAAGAACAAAGGAAACACCAGGAATTGCCAGAGGGCTCCGTGATATGCTTTTATAATAAAACAGTTCCTTTCTTTCTGACATGGTTTCTGCATCATCCTGTCTGCTGCTTTGGAGTCTGGCAGCGCAAATCCAGAGCCCCGTGCAGAGCAGATGTCCCCCTAAGTGACACCCACTCCCCACAGGTGCCCCTCTGGCTGTGGCCTCCAGCTCCTGCCTGGGGTCCTGTCTGTAAAAAGAAATGCCAGAAAGTGATACTCATGGTTTTTGCATGAGAAGCCCCAAATATGGTAAAGCAGACGGACTGGATAAGTGAATTTCAGTAGGCAAGACTGACCACCCACCTTGAATTGCTTTCAACTCCTACCCAGCCAGCTGTGCAAAAGTCACTCCTTACAATTACTTTCTCCCAGCAGTTTACCTGAATCACTGAAACTTTTATGCAAGGTAAATTTATACATATGTGCGTAATGTAATAATCTCTTTTGACTCTCGGAGCGATAGCAAAATGTAAATTTTGACAAAATTTAGAAGGTTAAAAAATCCCCACAACAATCCAAACCTCAAATTATTGAAACCTGCCTTGCGTCCTTGAGGATTTTTAGAGGCAGCCAAAGTTAACAAAATTTTAGAAATATATATGTCCAGCTGGGAAACATTTTAAAGTGAACTAAATAAAACCTTTTGTTTACTTAGAGAGAACAGTAATCAAGACCTGGATTTTACTAGACCTCATCATGTAACTAGTCATGTTAATGTGAGGTAGAAGGATTAAAAGCATAAAAAATTTAATTATTTCTGGATTTTTAAAAATTTTTTTGGCTTAGGTGTGTATAATAGTAGCCATGTTTCTTTAATGCCTTAGACCAGCTCCTTGGCAGTATTCCTACTTTTTCCTGAAGAGGAGAAGGGGTATGCCTGGAGCACTGTTGCACTTTGACCATGCTTAGGTGGGATAATGATACTACAAGATGGCACAAGTTAGAGGAATTGCATATTCCAAAGGCTGACACTTGGAATTTTGGTTCACCAGGAAACATCTGTATTTCAAAATATTTTATTTATTTAAAAAAAAAATTAAATGAAAAGAACAATATACATTGTAAAACACCAACAAAATCAAACCTCTTCTGTGAAGCAAAACAGTGTAAAAGATGTTATCAGATTGATTGATTTCTGTAAAATTTAATGGTTTTGTTCCAATTTGAATGCAATATCTTAAGGGGAAAGAACGCCCTACTTAATAGAAAGGTTTTGATTTTTAGTTTTTTTTTTGTACTGGGCACAGCTTTTCAAATCCCTTTTTTATTTCCTCACCATGCTTTTAAAACAGAACATACTCAATGAAACTGACACATTCCTGTGGAATTGGTTGAGGTTTTGGATTATTTTTTCCTTGCTGTAAGAATTTCAGCAAGCCATGGTCATAAAGCTGCTCAAATCCACGCAGGCTGTGGATCAGGTTGCTGGCAGAGCTGAGGTTCAGGGGTATCAGGGCATGACATAAAGGTGGCTGAACTCTTTCCTCATCCTAGAGGCTCTCCCTGACTCAGGTGTGAGGCCTCGCTGGTTTTTCAGAGGGTTTGAACCATCTCCACTCTCTCCTCCTTTGAGGACTCCTTGGTGTTTTCCAGGTGGAGCAGAGTGTGGATTTTAGCTGTCCATAGGCTCTCTCTGGTGGGAAACCTTTGTGATCCCACCCATGAGTATCCCAAAAATGAGCAGGGGTTTTGAAACAGCTCACTAAAGCCATTTACAACTATACACGTGTTTCATCAATGTCTTCACAGAACCACAAGAAATTGAATGGTTTGAGTTGGGATGGAGTTAAAGCCCATCCAGTGCCACCCCTGCCATGTCAGGGACACCTCCCAGTGTCCCAGGGTGCAGCCTGGCCTTGGGCAGTGCCAGGGATGCAGGGGCAGCCCCAGCTGCTCTGGGCACCCTGTGCCAGGGCCTGCCCACCCTGCCAGGGAACAATTCCTCATTGCCAAGATCCCAGCCAGCCCTGCCCTCTGGCACTGGCAGCCATTGCCTGGCTGCTGTCCCTGCAGCCCTTGGCAATTGTCTGTGTCCATCTTTGCTGCAGCCCCTTCAGGCCCTGCCAGGCCACCCTGAGCTCAGGCCAAAGCTTCTCCTGCCCAGGTGAGCAATGGCAGCTGTGCCAGCCTTTGCTGCCGGCAGAGCTGCTCCATCCCTCTGCCCGTGCTGGAGCCTCCTCTGTGCTCTCTCCAACAATAACTAATAATATTTTATTCTTGATATAACTCCATTGAAGCCAACCTGAAGAAAGTTATGCTTATCAAGTGCAGGAAATAATTTGGCTTATGCACACTCTTGATTTTTCATGCAAACCTGTCTCCTGGTTATGAATTCTTGATGGTGAATATTAAGGATTTTCTGTTAGTGTCACACCATGCAATGAAGTACTTTAAAAACAATGAGTCCAAAATAGTTTTAGACTTCTAACTAAAATCTCTTTTTTGTTTCTTATTTAGCTATATTCTTGTCAAAATATAGGGCCTGATTTAAAATCCACAGAACATTTTATGTAGGTCTCATGGCTTTATCAGACCTCTAGTCCTTCTACAAAAGACTGAACTGTACTATTACAGAAAACTGAGCATCTGGCTCTGAAGAAATAAGTGGACAAATTGCAGAAGTGTGAAATTCCATTATCTGCAGGGTGCCAGATTAGATGTTAAGAGCCCCATTTTGAAAGGAACTTCACAAAACCATAAGTCTTCTGAACGAAATATTTTGTGTTTCGAAAGTTTGGGAAACATCATGACATGTTTTCTATTTAATTCCCCATTAATTCTTCCTCAGATGCTTATCTGATGGATTTTGAGAGAGAAAATGCTTTTTTACTGCCTGCCCCCTCAAAGATGGTCTTGGAAAAGCTCTTTGTAGAATATTAAAAGTCTTCTCAAGAGAAGAAATATTGCTGCACGTTACACTTTTTTTGGATGTGTGCAGGCATTATCTGGTGCAGCACTAACAGGGAGGGAACTTTTCTGTGCGATCCACTGGAAAACTGGCTTGGGTTTGGAACCAGCCATGATGGATTGGGAAGGGTTGTAAGGAGAATTAATGACTCCTCGGTCTGTGGCTCTGTGGTTATGTGCAGTAGCAGGCTAAGATCACCCTGTAGCCAGAGGGATTTCCATTTCTTACAGATAGGAACTGTTACTGAGATGGATGCCTGCTCCTTGCAGGTCATTTAGAACATCTAGATGTATTAAATGGATTAAGAAAAACACTCCAGGCTGGATACAACTATCCTTTCCATCTCCATTCCAGCGCATACCTCATCACTTCCCTCCAAGAGAGGCTTTGCTGATAAATCTCTCCCAGGACTTGTTTGGGTTGGCACTCTGAGCTGACAACCCTTGGCTTTTTCTCCTTTTCAGCTACTTGTTTTCACTTTCCTTCACTTGGAGCCAGAATAACAAAGCACCTCTTTGAAAAAGGGCTCCTTTTGGCTTGTTTTCCATGAGCTATTGATAAGCATATTTGATAGCCAAAATCCTTCCCCTTAAAGTCCTGGTTTCGTCTCTTTTTTAGTAGTCTTTGGTCTGAGTGTGTTTACCTGCAGCAGGAATGGGTGTGAAATAAACAAGAGCCTGCCCTCAGGGTCTAACAAACCAGTTCAACAGATAAATATTTCTTCTATTTTAATATTTCTTCTATATTAATATTTTATGGTAGGTTTTCATCCCAGTGTTTTATACCCAGTTGACAAGGATGTATGAGCCATATCATTATGTAGATTATTTGCCATCTCAGGAGTTATAGAGCATTTTTCATTGCTCTTAACCCTCAGCAACCTGAATCCTAACACTGAATAATCAAACCTGTAGGAAGGAAAAGAATTTCTAATTAAAAACAAACAACAACAAAAAAATCAATTACATTGTTTGCTGTCTCCTGAAAATCTCGTTATTTTTTCTTTGGGAAAAACAAAATATTAAAAAAAGACCTCCAAAGATACTTGTTATTTAATGAAAGAGCCTCCTGAAACTCCTGAAAGTTTATTATCAGAATATCAGACCTTTTGCTAAGGTTCTTTTATGTGGATTGTTCTGGCATGTGAGATCTTGAAAAAGCTAACAAAGTAAAAGCAGGGTCTGATAGAGATCTCTGCATGTGTAAGAATTTGTATTTGTCTTCTAGGTGAATTTGGAACAGATGTTGTTCACTAAATTTATTGCCTACCATAAATGACTTAGTGTGAGCTACTAATTTGAGGGACTCCCAGGTGTGCAGTGCTGCAAAAATTCTGCACTGTTGGTCAGAACTTGTTAGTCACGGTGCCCTCCTACAAATTACACCCCATCCAATCCCATACAGGCTTTACAATTTATTTATTTATTTATTTTAATGCACAATTTCTGTGCAAAGCTGCACATTTTGTTTCACGGTTTTAATCTCCGTATGTGAAATCATAATTAATCTTTATGGCATACCAGGTTGTTTATGCACATCCCTCCTTGGCTGCTCACACAGCACAAGGCATCTTTCCTGGCCATTCAAATTTCTGTGCGTGGGTGCAGTTATTTTATAGTGAATCTTCCAAAAATCAGAGACTCCCAGAGCTCCCCATCAGCTCTGCCTTGCCATTCCTCTCTCACTGACTGAATTCCCATGGGTTTTTGCATGCACAGATTTGAAAGGAAGGTGTGAAATTCTGTCTGAATTGAAACTCCTGCTTTCATGAAGACATGGTTTCTCAGTGTGTCCAGTGTGTGGCCTTTTGCTGAAATTCATGGATTCTGAAAGGGTTGTTATTAGACATGCTCCTCAAAGTCATGCTGCCAGTCTTGGAGAGATTACCAAATCCCTGCTTTTCACAAAATTTAAAGGGAGATCTGGTAGAGCTCAAGTAAATGGCTGCAGAAAATTTATTCTTCTGTGGCATTGGGCAGCCCTTCTCAATATTTCTAATTTACTGGAGAAAAGCATTCATTCTTTACAAGCATTGCATAAAATAACTCCCAACAAGCACATGTGAGGGAGAGAGGAAATCTCAGTTCTGTAGCCATCTAATTGAGCTGTCATAGCACATGGTAAACGCCAGGCTTCTCTGAGCAATACACAACAGCCAAGCAGGCACAAGGTTAAAAACAGCCTTTGTTTTGGTTGCACTGGGAGCCCTGAGCTTAGTGTTGTACAGACTTGACACTGTAGTTGAAATAAACAATGCTGAAGGTGATTTATTATCTGTGTTCTTCAGCTCTTTAGCAAAGCTGAGATCCAGTAATGCTTCATGAGTTTAGCTGTAAACACAGCGTGAGGTATTAGAACATTAATTCTCAACGGAGCTGCAGTGACCTTTTCAAAACCAAATTGATGTCAATTTGCACACACAAGCCAGCCCAGGCCAAAGAATCACAAACCTTTCATAGTGCTCTGTGTCAGTTTAATTTGATTGAATACATTCTTTTCCAGAGTGATCACCTGATGACTCTGTCTCTGAGGACTCAGTAGTCACAGAGGTTAAGTGATCTTCATAGGTAGGGGAATTACTTCAAATTGATGAAGTACTTTACCTCAAGTTCTCATTGTTTTATGACTTGTAGATAGTTTTAGTGAGGGAGATTTGATTTAAGAGCTGAGCTGTGTCACGTACTGCAGATATTTTTTCGGGAAGCAGCGGTTGCTGACAGTGCTCTCAGGCAGGAGTGCTGTCAATTGCTTCAGATCCTCTCCTGGCAGATGTGGGCAAAGCTCCACTGGCCATTCCAGTTTGTACCAGCAAGAAAGTAATCCCCTCTGGCCAAAATGGTTATAAACAGAGATCCAGAAGAAAGAAACGCTCATGGAATAGGATTTCAGCACAAGGTTTACCATTTCAAGTCAGTTGGCCAAGCTTGAAATATTGGGGCTTGTTTCTGAGTCTGTTGTGTCCTTCTTTTTAATTTTTTTTTTTTTATTTCATTTTAATTATGATAGCTTCCATTGTCTGGAACCGAAGGTTTGAAGCAATGTTTGTGCTGGAAGGGCAAGTTTAAAAAGTGTCTACGGAATTTGGGATCATAAATCTTGGAGGAATTAATGAGGCTTTCTGCAGCTAAAATCTTGCCTTCTTAATCTTCTTTCTTCCTCTTTATCTGCCTGGCCACCTAGGAAAAAAAACTGTGAGAGGTTTGCAACCCGCAGGAGTATGTAAATAATTCAAAGTTAGTGGTAAACAGAAGAAAATTACTGGACTTCAGTCATGTTACCCTCTGAGTAGGAGTTGATGTTTGAATCTGTGATATTTTTTCTTATTTGCTGCATAATGCTTTAAAATTCCAAGTAGCAGCAACTTTGTAAAGCAAGACTTTATTCACTGTCCTAGGGTCCAAGTCTAGTGAAGAGTGATTGATGTAGGTGTTATGGTGTTCCTAGTAATTTGAATTATTCTGTACTAAAGGGAAAAGGGAGATGCAGAGGGAGTTTTTTTGTGTCTTATTTTATTTTAGACTTTGCCTTGCTTAGCTTTGCCTGGGTTCAGTTATTGGTAGAGGTTAGTTAGTGTCTAAATCCCTGGAAGCAGTTGCAGCAGGTTGGTCTGAAAAAATGGTTTTTATCTTGTCCATTCCTCATCTTTGCTGAAAATGTAGGAGCAGGTAACTCAGGCATGGGTTTGGGACCAAGGGCATGTGGCAATGAACAGCACTGAAAAACCAATGTGTTCAATATGCAGAGGGGCTCCAACTAGACAGTCATACCCCATGGCAGAGTTTAACTTTGTGTCAACAGGAGAACACACACAAATTGTTGAATTTCAGGGTTTTTTTTGGTTTGTTTTTTTTTTTTTTTCCTTCTCCAATGGATTGCTTGTACTTCATGTGCCTGCTGTTACTTAGGGATTATGAAAAACTCTCTTTTTCTTGCAGATCACCCGGTGAATGAATTTTTGGATCTGTTCAATCGCCACGTGCTTCCTCATGCAATAGATGAAACCCACATTGATGCAGAGTCAGCTCAGACTGAACCCTGTACTTCAGACTCTGTGCAGGATTCCTCTGAATTTATAATATTGGATCCTTTCTTTTCAAACTATGCAGAGTTTGAAGAAGACGAAGACTGTGAAAATACTACTGATGTAACAACCCCTCCAGCTCTGCAGTTCATCAATGGGAAGCAACAAGTCACCAGTGCACCCAAGAGCACAAAAGCTGAGGAAGCCAGGAGCGACCAAATCGAAAGCGTTGCACATTCCAAAAATGTAACCTTTTCCCAAATAAACGAGACAAACACATTCATCATTAATGAATCTGAAGCTTCTGGTACTATGCAACCAAGCAAAGCTGGAGAAGTCATAGGGGCGCTTGAGGCCACACAACCAACCTCAGGGGCTGCAATGTTAGAAGCTGTCTATAGCGGGGAGTCTGAAGTTGTGACAACAGATAAATCAATAGCCACCACTTCTTCACACGAGCAGTCTCTGCAAAACAGCAGAGAGACCATGACCTGGCAGGGAACTGAGGAGAGCTCCACTAAAGATAGCAAAAACCTGCTTTTGGTTCCTAGTGAATTCTCTGGAGATGGCTCCACTGAATCTGATCTGCCCACTTCGGTCTTAGGAGTTGTGACAGGGTCAAGAAAGGAAGATGACGAAAAGAATTCGGGTATAACCTCTTCTCCTGATGCATTTACCGTGGAAAGTTCTGCTGTAACTGTTTCTCCGGAGGCAATTTTTGTTCCTGCTACAGTAGACAATGCTGTAACTGACCTTGTTTCAGAAAAGGCGACCCCTGCTCCAGGAGACCATTATAAAACAACTCTTAAACTTAATGCAAATTCCCCTGTTGCAAACATTCTGGACACAAGTCATACAGCAAAGCCTGAGCTGAGTGCTGCTTCTTTTATGGTGCAGGAAGGCTCTGGAGATGTGAAAGATAGTATCACTGTAACTTCAGCCGTGACAGAGGAAATAGCAGTAACAGAAACACTTTCAATGCAAGATATTTCTTTGGGCTCGGGCACAGCACTGCTGACAGAATTTTCTGTAACTGATTCAGGAATCACCTCTGCTTTGCCCAGAGCTATAAGTACTCATTATCCTGCTTTTGATCAAAGTCCTCAAGTAACTGTTGCCACCAACTCCGTGTCTGATCTAATTACGGAAAAAGTGTTTGCCAGTTCTCTTGTAACTGAAAAGAGTATTGATGATGAAAAGGAAATACACACCACTGTTTATGCAGGTCACCAAAATTCAGCTACTGCTGCAGAGGAAAATTTGGATTTGAATGAACTTGGGAGCACTACAAGTGAAGTCAGAACTGTAAGTCAGGAGCCCCTCAGAAAAACAGTACCAGGTACCATAAGTTCTGAAATTAAAAAGGTCACCACTGTTCCTCTCTTGAGGGAGAAGGAGCTCTTTGTAAATGAAGGATCAGCAGAAGAGCCTGCAGACATATTTTCAGGGGGTTCCACAAGCAGAGTGGTAAGTATTGGCTCCCCATTTAGTGATCCAGGCTCTGGAGACGTAGATTTTGTCATCGAGTCTGCTACTTTGACTTCAGTCCCGTTAAGGACTGTCGCTGAAACACAAACAGAAATGTATGAAGGGAAAATTTACAGCACAGATGATGCTTCGCCAAAGGATGCAACAACAGAATACGAAAAACATCCCACAGATGAACCTGCAGTAACAGTTTTGAGTACTTGGTCAGAGAGCTTCACAGAGGGGTCTGGAGTAGAAAGTCAGACGTCCCTGGATATGATTAGTACCAAAAACCCAGGAGAACTAAACGTGGAAACAAAACCAACCTACACAGCTCCTTCTGACATAAAATCTGGTTCCATAAAAGAGATAACATCTCACATTGCACCAGGAATTGAAACTGGAGATTCAGAAACGGGTGAGGCCACATCATCTCCAGCATCTGTGGTCAGTAACAACCCTCATGAGGGCTTGGTGACACATGGCACTGGCAGTAAAAAAGCAGTAGCTGAATCTACAGAGAGCAAAGATGCAAGAGCTGGTTCTTCAACTGTCTCCTTGGGCAAGATTTTCCTGATTGAGCATGGCTCTGGGGAAGAATTCAAAGATGACAGCAGCACCACAAAACTTATGTCTAATGGACCTACGGAAGAAATACTTGGAGGTCATTTCTCAATTACTGACCAGGGATCTGGAGAACCAGACTCATCCACTGGATCATTTGCAGAAACATCAGTTGCTCCTACCGGGAGACCAGAAATGTGGGAAAAGGATGACAGACAAGCTGTCAGCACATCACCTCCAGGTCCTGTCTTCACTACAGACCCTGATGAGCAGGTCACAAGTTCTGAACATGAGGTAACCTCCATGGGGACTGCAGGGGACATGAGAACTGAGGAGAAAACTGTTGGTGAGCTCACAGCGAGAACTTTTTCTACAAAGATTCCTTTGATGGAAGAGATACATTCTGGGGAAGAGGCACCAAGTGAAATTTCACCAAAAGCTACGGAAACTTCTGAGGAAACAACAACAGACCCGTTCTTTAAAAGTACACAGACTAGCCATGAACATCTGGGATTTTTAAATTTTCCAACTCCCAGTCCTTATCTGGAAGAAATGGAATTAGAAACTGAACCTGTTAAAAAAATACTTTTGCCATTTAATGATGACAGAGTAACTGAGGCTGTAACAACTGAAAGGAAATACATAAGCTCTCCAGTCACAGTTGTAGAGCAAGAGGAAGAGCTGTTGCAAAACATTTTCCCTACTAAAGATATTCCCAGAACATTCCTGACACCTGAGGAAGAAAAACTGTCAAATAACGAGCTCATTGGTGATCCCCTGTTTTCAGGACAGGGGTCAGGAGACGACCTTGCTGTTCTTCCTTCTGTAGTGCCATTTGTTGTTGAAAAAATCAAGAGTACCTCAAGCCCTGAAACTTCTCACCCTGTGACTATGGAGCCTGGACTTTCCACTGACATGACCCAGGACTTTGAACAAGGAAGCACTCCAGCAAATGTTGAAGTCAATGAAGAAGTCACAAGTGCTGTAGCTGAGCTGCTGCCAGAAACTGGAGACCCATTCCCCACCTCCACGTTCCCCAGTTCCTCAGCTTTAGCAGAAGACAGCTCCAAGAGCTTCATCTCTAAAGAGACTGAAGACACCACACATTATTCTGTTGCGAATGAAGAACCACAGGAAAAGGAAACTGACCACGGGAGAGGAGAAAATGAAACAGATAAGACAACACCCACGTCTAAAGCTATTTCTCAAGAGGAAAATTCACATTTTCTGATTAAAGGTGGCACAACTCCTGTATCTGTTATACTGAATGGAACTCCCAGTCCTGAAACAGAGGAATCTCTTGTAACATCAGCAACAAAAGTGATGGGCAGAGTGTTACCTGAGGGCTCTGGGGAAGGATCTGGCTGGGTTGGTGTTTCAGAGTCATCTTCCCCTGATACGTTTTCCCATTTCTCAATACCCACCGTATCCAAAGTGGAACTAAATGTTTCATCCAGTGTTCCTGGACCTGTTTATTCCAAAGTTATGACCACAGAGGCTCCGAGAGATGGATCACAGACTGCAATCACGGGACTAGTCTCCCTTTTTACAGAAGAAACAGAGGTTTTGGTAAATCCATCTGCTGCTCATCCAAAGACGGCTTCATCAGAGGAGTTACCAAGTGACACTGGATTATATGAAAAAATTATTCCTATAATTGATGACAAAAGGAGTGTAATATTGAACGTTTCTGTTTACGGTGATATTACCCTGATTGAAGAACGGCTGCAAACCCCACCAGAAGAAACAACTATTATAGACATGGATCACTCCAAATCAATGCCTGAGGATATAATAAGTGTGCAGACAATGCCAAATCCTGTCACACAGTCAACATATGGCTATGATGATAGCACGACAGCTGAAGGGGAGAAATATTATTCCACTCCCAGGTTTTCCATAGCCAAAGAAGAGACACTTGGATCTGGTGATAATCTTCCTCTGACTACTTCCAGTCCACCAAGTACAGAGCAGGTGACTTCTGGGCACAGACCAACCTCAGGTGACATGGATTTGGGTTCAGGGAATGACATGAATTTTGCAACAGAAACTCTCACCACCACGGAACTCTCTGAACTGGGCATTTTCCTTCCTACAGTGCCATCTCTGGCAAGCCCTCGGGTGCCTCATGAGTCCAAACCTGTTGTGACCAGCCCCACAGAAGACACCTATGAGCCGAGTACTTCAGCAAACAGCCAAGTAACAGCAGATCAAAGTGAAACAATCTCTGGCTTTTCTGGGATGGGCCAAGAAGAGCTGGCTGATAATCAGCCTGTGGCTCCTTCTCTTACACCAGTTGTAACTGGTGAGCCAGAAGAGGCTTTGACAACTGGTGAGCTTGAGTTAAGTGTTGTCACCACACAGCCAACATCCCAGCTGACAACTGTGTCACCTACCAAGGGTGCAGGGAATCGTCCCACGGTGTACACAAACACAAAATCAGCATCAGCAGAGTTCGAGGAGACAGATCCAGTGACTTTTTATTCTGTTCCTCAAACTCCTCAATCCTCAGTAACTGTTCATTTAGTAAACACAGTATCTGAATACCCCGAGGTAATCATTACCAGCACATCATCATCATCATCATCATCATCATCATCATCAAGGGATCCACATCAGTCCAATCACTCATCAGGAGGAATCTTCAAAGAGGTTAGTTCTGATATTACAGCAACATATAGACCACCCACCAGTGACCTCCTTGACACAACAGAATCCTCTCTGCTGGAGCTTTCTCCTGAGCCTGTTTCAGACAGCACAAGCACAGACAGCACTCCTCAGTTTGGCAGGCTTCTAACAGGTGGGACAGAGGAGACAGAAACCCCTGCAACTGATTTAGCTGGTGAGGAAGAAGCTGCTGTTTCTGGAGATTCTCCATCAATACATGTCTTGCCTACTGCTTTTCTGAGTTTTGGAGAAAGAGCGAGCACAGATATTCCAAAAGTCAGCACAACGGAAGTGGAAGCTTCCTCAGGGAGAGTCAGTAATGCCCACCAAGAGGAAGACAGGACTGCTGAGAGGCAGAACCCCTGGCTCGTGTCCACAACTGTTTCAGACTCACCCAACAGCATTGAAAGTGAAGGATTTAAACCTGGCCAGGAAGCAGTTACTATGCTAACCTCGCCTTCCCAGCTTTTGGATGGAGGCACAGAAACACAGGCGGCTTTGTTTGGCCAGGGGGAGATCACAACCACCTCTTCTAACATTGCAACCAACAGCATTGCCCCTGGGAACAGCCCCTACCAAAAGGAGCCACCAACACTGGGCTCTGAGGAGCCAAACACTGTGGAAACTGTGACTTCATCATTTTCCCTCCCGGAAGTCACGAACGGATCAGATTTCGTGATTGGCACCAGTGTGGGTTCAGTTGAAGGCACAGCAGTGCAAATTCCAGGTAACTTCCCCAAAATGTGATCCCTTGTGGTGTTATGTGTGTTTGTGGTACTTGTGAAGGCGTTGCCTGGGCTCTGGTGAGGGGTGTGGCAGTCAGAGCTCTGCGTGAAATGGCAACGGCCCTCGTCACCCCCCAGCTGAGAAATCAGCCTGGTTGTGGCCCCCACAAAGTGGAAGAGGATGGGGGGGTGCCCAAAGAAACCCCAAGCCCAGTGACTTTCCACCATGGAGCTCTGGATCACACTGGAGGTAACCGGCCAGCTCTAAAAGGCAGGAAGGTAACATTGGTTGTGGTAGGGAAATCAGCTGGAGTGATTTAATTTGCCGGTTTACAACAGATGATTTTACCTGGTGACTTTTCTTGTGATAGTTCCTGCACAATTGGTTTCTGTGAAGGGTTGTTTTTAACATCTTGCAGTTGACCTAGAAAGCAACGGTGCGCGTTTTAGGATCAGAATTTTCTATAAAATTGAACTTCTCTTGACCTACAAGATAGCTTTCCACACAAGAGAAAACCAAGACCTTCTTCTCAGCCTGTCTGTAGGTTTAAGTCATTGATGCAGTGTCAGTCTCTCAAAAAATTACAGAACTTTTTCTTAGACATAATTTGCCACAGTATTTTGTTTTCCATGATGGTATTGGGAACCATTTCATCAAATACGTGGGGGATGCCAGTAGTATTACTTCAATTCATATTTTCTCTAGATACATCTGAGGAAAGAACTGGACTGGATTGATTTTATAGGTTTACTATTATTTTTTCCTCAAATAATCCAGGTAGCTGGCAATTTGAAAATGTTTACTGTGGAAATATCCAGTCTGTAGAAGGATAAACAGACAGCAAACACACAAAAAAACACCATTAAGGTGCTTAATAGAGCCCTATGTTTGTGACTTTCACTGAAGCAGTCCTAAAACAAGCACCCTATTTAATGGGTGGGATCAGAACCTTTCCAAAACCTCCAAGGTGAAAATCTTACTTAATTACAACCCTAAACTTTTGCACATAGGATTTTCTTTTGGAGGCTTTCAGCTGAACCTTCTGCATTCCCATGCCTAGACAGGGGGCTTGGTACTGTAAGAAGACTTTGCATCTCTAATTTGCAAGAGTAAAATAGATATGATAACTTTTTTTTTTTTTTTGGTCAGAAATCCTAGTCAGATTGTTTTGGGAAAACATGACCAAAAAAAAAAATCTTAATTTTTCTCATGCCTCTGATTTACAGAACTCTCTTATCTATTATGTAAGTTGTCAAATCCAGGGCTTTATTTTTGCATATCAGAAAGGGCTGTCTTCAGGATTTCCCTCTCACTGTGAGAAACTAACTCTCAGAAATGGTTTGGTGTGGACTTGACTGTGTGAGTGAGTGCTCCTAGGCATGAAATCAAATGCAAATACCCAGGTATCTAAACTCAGTGGAAATAAACATCACTGGAAGGCATAAAGCTCTTCAAGGAAATGGTATTTAGACGCTAACTCCAGTAACAACCGAGGATTTCACAGCAGGTAAGTTTTTATCTTCATGTTCAGTCCAGAGTCGAATGCATTCAGAGCCTTTGTTTGTATTCTTTAAGTGTATTTTTGAGAAAGGCAGGTGGGAAGCACACGTGTGAGAAAAGAAATAAGACTTGGTGGGGGTTGATTGATTCAGTACAAGCAGCCAGTCAGTATGTTCTGTGTACCCTGTCATTCTGCATAAACTAACCCTGTTCAAGAAAAAAGCATTTTCCATTCATTTTGCATATGTTTAACTGTTTTCAGCTATAATTAATTGTCATGTCATGCAAACTAAATCCTCAGCAGAGTATCATGACTGCCAAATACAGTACAAATTGCTGTGAAAAAAAAAAAGTAATTACAAGAGTAATTTATATTGTTCGTAGTAAATGCCATATTGTTGTTTAAGTTGAAAGTAGTGATGCCTGAAGACCAGCTTTACTGTTTTATAAATCTTATTTTGAGGGGTACGTTAATAGAGTTTCTGTAACTACAGTAAAGCCTGCACCACCAATGCAGCAATGAAGAAAGATTTATTTCTTTTTTCCTCCTGAAAATCAAAAATTCACCATTTCCTTGAAACTAGGGAGTCAAATTCCTTTTTCTCTTTGTTTAACAGGTCAAGATCCATGCAAGAGCAACCCCTGCCTCAATGGTGGTACCTGCTACCCTCGTGGTTCCTTCTACATCTGTACCTGTCTGCCAGGTTTCAACGGGGAGCAGTGTGAATTAGGTAAGCTGGTGCCATCTGGCTGCTGATCAGCTCGAGTTTAAAGCTCTTGAACATGAGATCTGGTGTGCTTTAGAGTTGAAGGCTGCATGGACATTTGAGAAATTTTACACCGAGGCCTTACTTTGGGACAATTAAATGGAGAGTTCCCCATTGTTTCTCCCCTTTTCCCTCTCTCTATAAAGTGCACAGATTTGTGCACACACACAGGGGTTAAGGGAACTGCAAATGAACTGCAGGAGCTGGAATTCACAGCATTGAATTCAAAACCACACCAAATAAAAAAAATATACATTAATATTTGGGATACTTCTTTAAGAGCTTACCATAGTTATTTAAAAGGCTGGTAAGATAAAATATTCCCAAATGTGAGTGGGAAGCTGAGAACTAAACACAAACTTGAAAATTTTTGCGGGAAATTTTAGATATTATCACAATCATATGCATCTTTGGTACAAATTAGTATTTTGGTAACAATTTCAGCTGAGGAACTTCTTCCAGTTGCCTGTGACATCTTTGCACCTCCTGTGACTGTAGATTTCAAGTGACTCACCTGTGTGGTTCAGAATAACCAATTTTCCCTCCAGAAAGCCAGCCAAAGTATGATAAGATGACTGGAACAAGTAAGACCAGCATAAAATTTGACCAGAGCATATTTTAAAATAGAAATATGTATATTTTTAAGCCTGCTACATGATGCAGCAATTATTCCTAGCTGTTTGTTTGTAGATTATGTCCAGGTTCTCTCTTATATTTTAATGAGTGAACCACAACCAGCAGTTCATTTCTGGATGGAGCTGTTTGCAAAATCTGCGTGGAAGTCTACGCTGTGATTGTTTGAGAGGAACAGCACTCATTAGGAAACTTCATATGGTCTCCTTCATGAGGAGCCACACTAGCTTACAACCTGCGCAAAAGCAACCCATGCTGAAAATAATTGTATAAAATGAACTTGTGCTCCAGTTTAAAAGGTGAAGACAAGGTATTTTAGCAGCTAGAAGAGGCAGGGACAGACATGTTATTTGTTTACTGTGCGAGACCGTGAGTGCTATGATGTTTTGTCCTCATCTCGATAAGATTAGACATGAAAGAAATGAGAAATGCAAACCAATGAGAATCCAGAGCCTGCTGCTCTGCAGACTGAAATTAGCAGTCTGTTTAATGCTAAATGATAAGTTGGTTCCCAATATTTGAGTTTCGTGAAGATATTCGAGGCCCCTGGTGGTTAATGGGAATTTCTGTTGTGCCAGGGTCACGCACACGAGTCAGATTTTCCACCAGGAGAAGGCTGCGTGGCATTCCTCCCTCTCATCCCCACAGCCACCACTGGGATCTTTTGCAATACTTCATTCTTCTGCTCTGAACTGGTCCCAGTCACCAGCCTGACTGAGGCTGCAGAGCATTTCCCTGCTGGCAGCTGGGAGGGTGATGAAACCAGTTTTGTTTTCTGCTGCAGATATCGATGAGTGCCAGTCCAACCCGTGCCGGAACGGAGCCACGTGCATCGACAGCCTCAACACCTTCACCTGCCTGTGCCTGCCCAGCTACGTTGGGGCTCTCTGTGAGCAAGGTAAGGGCTGTTCCCTCACCTGTGCTGCTGCACACTCATTTCCAGCCCAAAATCCTTCTGGAGTAACAGGGCAAGGCCTCCTAAAAATGAGAAGGTGGAAGAATCCGACAAAGATCTGCGGGAAGTCACCAGTGGTGAGGAGAGCTCCTGATTTTTGTTAGACTTCCCTGACTTGTGGTTCAGGGTGTTTTCCCATCTCTCACTTTGCACAAGCCCTGTCCACATGCTAAGCTGAGTGGAAGCCATGTACAAACCATAAACTGATATGTGGGGCAATTTCTGTGTCAAAACAACAGCTCTCAGGTGTTGCTTTTCAGCAACAGTTTTCAGGTGGCTCCAAGCCTCGTTGTTTATGCTGCCTTGCAAACAGCAGGGAAGACACATAATGAGGCTCTCTCATTACTGTAGTGATGCTTAATGAGTGAGAGCAGAGTTACTTTGTGGCTGAGTTTCTCTCTTAAAAAATTACATGTGGTGTGAGAGACATGTCAGAACCCATCACCTCCAAAAAGCATCAGTAGGAATAGTTTAGTGAATAAGACAGATTATATATTCCTCCACTGGGGACCACAGCTTTGACAACTTCATCCTACAACTTTCAAAAATATTTGTGCTGGGATTCTTTTAGGAAAAGTAGGTGCAGGATTATCATCACAAGGAGATTGTAAAAGGCTTTCTATGCTGAACAGCTGAAATAAGATTGAATATCCAAATGCCTGTAGTTGTTAGAAAATTGCCTGCAAGAAACCTCACAGAATTTACAGGAAACATTTGCAGTGCAAGATGCTTACTCAATATGTGGGAGGAGGAATAGGGTAGCAACATTTGTTCTGTCATTAAAATTAATGAAGGCATTTCCGTGGGAAAAAGAAATAGTGCTTGCTAAACTAATGAAAATATGTTTTTCTTTTTCCTTCAGCTGAATGATTTTTTGCCACAGGTGAATGAACTAAACCTTTGGATTTGTTTAATTAATATTGTGTATTTTCATGTTTGTTTCTCAGCTTCAGTGAAGAGTTGTTTGCAAACTCTTCCAGCTCAACCTGTAGAGATCTTTGTTAAAGATGAAAAATCTCAGAGCTGATCAGCTCCAGCATTTTATTGTTTAACCTTTTCATCAGTCTGGCTAACCTTGTAACTTGAGAAGGCTTTCTGAGCCTTGCCTCCCAAATTAAAAATTGACAGTGTTTTCACACCAAAACAAATAAATGTTCTCACTCCCTTCCTCCTCCCCTACATTCCAGCAAATCCATAGCAGTGAGTGGTTCTGAGTGCCATGGTAGCTTTAAGCTGCTTTTTATGACCAACCTGAGAGTGCATTTTAGGTGGTTAATGGGAACATTTCCTAGTTTGTCAATCAGAACCAGAGCTGTGCTCTCTCAGCTTTGGAATTTAAATTTCCTCCACTTAAAGTCCTGCAGTGGTTTGGGACTTGGGAAAAGGTTTTAGTGCCAAATTTCCACTCCACCAGACAAAATAAAACTGTGTTGGCGATTCAGACATGGTTGTCTGGCAAGCAGGCTTTATTTCAAGGCATCAGTCCTGACCTCACTAGATTTAAAGACCAGCCAGGACGACAGAATGTGCACCTCGGTGCCACAGGAAAGGTGGAGCTCAGCACACCAAGATTATATTTCATTACTTCTTTTTTTTTTTTAAAAATTTAATTTCAAATATACTATTCATTTTAGAAAGCTTCAAAAAAAAAAAAAAAGAATCAGGCTGAAGGGATTTCTTAGGCACAGTGCTGAGCATTCAAAATGCTGTGGGAGGGAATGGGAGCAGGGAGCATGCACTGCCCTTGGAAATGAAGCTCAGAGCAGGAGGTCGCCACATCTGCACCCACTGCACTGGTGCAGAAGGAAACGCAGAGCTCGGAATCTCACCCAAGTGCCCCTGTGGGACTGCTCTGGACTGAGGGATCTTGGACAGGGGTATCATGCTTGTGTCAGCATGTGGAGGGGATGTGACCAGGGGACAGCACAGCTGCACGGCAGGGAGCTCTGGCAGGTGGTGCAGTTGAAGGAACCTTCTGGGTGATCTAATCCAGGCTGAGGCAAATCAGTCCTGAGACTCGGGGAGCTGGAACTGGCTCCCTGACAGCCCTTCCTCTTGCCAGGTGGAAAGAGTTCAGCAATCTGAGCCGGGGAACATCTTCCTGAAGCGAGCTGGATTTGTCAGATGTTAGAAATAGTGCAGCTGAAAGTTCCCTCAAAAGTTTGCCTTTGAACTAGATTGTTAGCTCAGTTAAGCTAATCATCACTTCTGGTGCTGGTGAGATTAAAAGGGACAATACCCTCTTTTGCCCACCACCTTTTCAAAGGAAAGATGGATGTTCTGCTTATCACCTTTTGACATTTGAACATCGCCCCTTAAAATTCATAAATATCCCCAAAACACTTTCCCAAAGAGTGACAGGAGATTACAGTAAATCTTGGTGTGAGTTTTATTCTGGGAGAGCCAATCAATCTTTTCATTGTCATCCCTCTGTGAAAAGCCCCTATCACAACTCTCAGGAAATGGTAGAGACTTGCAACTTGAACCTCGATTTTAAGGGCAAGTTCTCTTTATGAGAACTGGACAGACACATCTGTGGATTTTCCTCTTCCTTCCTCGGCTGGCTAGAGTTTCCTTTTCTTTTTCTCCTTTTTCTGCTGTAGCTGGTGTCTACCTGCTCTCAATGAATGTTTTAAGCCTAAGGTTTGGCTTGCTTGCAGCTGGACATGTGTGCAAAAATGGCACATGTGTGTTTGTAACAGAATGCGCCTCCTTGGGATAATTCAACCAGCTGCTCTCTTCCAGTTTCTGAAAACAAAACAACTGTGGGTTTTTAACCACCCTACCAGGAATCATGTGTTCTTATAACCCAGGTTCATTGTTTCAATGTCTGTGATTACTCCAGTCTCGTTTAATTCACTTTGTTCCCAGGGCTTTGTTGGTTGGGGTTGAAGTAGTTGAGAAGGGCTCAGGGAAAAGGTAATTTCAGAAAACAGATGGTCTCCTACTGATGTCTATCAGCTGAAAAGAGATTATTTTGGATATTTACTAGAGAAATGGGTTTCTCCTTGAGATGTGTGGGCTAAGTGGCCTCCAGCATTTCCTCATTAGCTGAAGGAGAGAGTCACTGATAAAATTCACAGCTGAGTAAGACTCTCATTATGTTCTGGTACCTGTGTCAGTCTTTATTTCCTTTAAGCCCCTTCTGGAATTTCTTTAAAGACAATGGACCTATTGACAGCAGCACTGAAAAAAAACAGTCCCTATTTATGTATCAAACCCACTGAGAACTCTTTTTTAAGTGCAGTGTTAAGGGATGTGGTTACACATGTTCAGCTGCAGTTACAGAGAACAGAAGCTGTGAGACTAACTCCTTGCACACACCACTGAAACCCCCTGTAAATTGTCATAAGCCCTGGATGAGTTTTAAAACACCACAAATATGGTGAGCAGTGTTTCAGTCCTTCTGTCAGAGGCTGGAGTAAGGTTACACGAGTCTGTGGCTGGGTACACAATGAATGTGAAGTATTGCATTCAATAAGCGCTTGCACCTACTCTGCTCACTGTGGCTGGGTCAGAAAATTTACCTGCAATTGGTGTCTACTAATTCAGTAGACACTAATTCAGTGGTTCAGTAAAGGCACGGAAAATTTATACCCATATGGAACCCTTTTACCTTTCTGTCACCCTTTCAGCTTTCCTTGAGTAAGGGTTGCACACGGAGGACAAAGCTCTGCAGAGATGAAATTGTCCTCACAGTTTTACTTGTCTGGTTTGCATTTTTCATCCTCTATCATCTTGGATCTTTCCTTCCCTTATATGTTTTTTCCCCTCTTCTTGTCAACCTCTCCTCTAAAAAAAAACCAAACCAACCCCCAAAAATGCCAACAAAAGCAAAATGCTTTGAAAAACCCCAGAATCCCCAGCCACTCTCCAACCCCAAACAAAAAAATCCTCTTTTCCAGCATCAAAAAACATCATGTGTTTTATAGCCATAGTTCTGGTTTGTTCCATTTTGTTGTTTTGGTTTTTTTTAAGATTTGGGATATACACAGGTGCAGAAAATTACTTAACTTTTTGTCAATGTTTGGCACCTTTTTTCTTTAGAAGAGAAATTGTGTGATTTTTTGTAAGAGAAATTGTGTTATAATTCATGTTCAGGCCATTATATCTAACTAAGTAAACACAGTCCTCTCAGTTTTGTATTTTCAAGCCCCTTTGCCTCCCCTCAAGTGTGCCTTCTCTCAAATCCTTCACTTCTTCCCTAGCAGAGGCCAGGGAAGGTTTGATTAGAATAGCCTGGAAATCCTCTCTGGCCACGTTTTTCTCAGCTCCTTGTTACTATCTGACTTGTTTCCTGTGGGACAAAGGAGTCCCTGAACAAGATAAATAATAAAATCTTAAGTGCCTTCACAATAGGTCTGTTAGTCAGCTCTCTGTGGTTAAACAAATGTTCTAGAAAGCCCAAGGCAGACTAAACTTTAAAAATTACCTAGATGCCAGAGATTAAAGCTGTGTCTGCAGCCTGCACCTCACACAGAATACAAAGAGGGAAAAGATAAAAAAGCTAACAACTTGGTTATGTAGATTACATTCCTTTTCTTATAGCTGGGATGACTCAAGGCACAAGCAGTTTTCTACAGTTCAGCTTCCTGGAAATAGAAGGGACATAATCAGTGTAAGCTTGATTATGTCTTTGCATTTGGTACATTTATGTCAATACTGATGACTTTTGGGAAACTATTTTGATATCAGACTCCTCAGACAATGACTACATTATTAGTGTCAGAGAAATTCTGATAAGCCTCAGACGTGGCTTTTGCCACATTTTGTTTGCACTTTGTAATCCATTTATGTACATGTAAAATCTAGTTTGTGTCATGGGAGATTTAAACCCTTTTTTTTTTTTTTTTGAAAAATAGACAATTTGGTGAATCAGGATGGAAATGGCCTCTTCCTGCTGTGAATTAAAAACCTGTGCTGGGAAAAACTGCTTTTTAGGTGGTAGTAGCAGCTCAAACCTAAGTAATCCCTTAGTTAAGGTACTTGAAGCCATCATCCTTTGGCATGTACTGCAATATTTGGCTGTTTCTGTATTCAGGCAAAAAGAGCCCCTTTGGCCAGAGAATGTTATTGACCCCTGACTGCGTTGACTGACTGAGAATGAGAAATCCACTTTCCAGCCCAGAACATCTCCATAACTCTGCAGAGGCTGGAACACCTCTGGAGAGGCTTCAGACACCGTTTTGCTCAGGGGGCTGATAAAATTTGTTGGGAAGTGGCTGATTCCTGGTGGGTAGGTGGGTGGGTGGGGTGGGGGAGGCCGGGCCTTGTGTTTCTGTTCCTCAGCATCCTGAGGCCCCTCAGGGTGAGCCATCCCGTGCTGAGATAGCTGTGGCTGAAACACGCTGTAACCTCTTGCTGAAATGTCCTTTATGATGCCATTGCATCTGTCATGGCTTCAAACTCCCTGCCTTTCCCCTGTTGTTTCTCCCACTCCTGCCTAAAACTGCCTCTTATCACTGGCAGGTCCTTCCCATCCTCAAGCACAGCTGAGAGGTCACACAATCAGACACTTGTTTTGCCCATCTTATTAATGCTGATTTTTTTCCTGTGATTCATCCCTGCAGAAGCAAACTTGGAACTGAAACTCTTGGGGTTTTTTTGCCATCTATTCTGTTTACAGCTGCCTAACCTTGACAGAATAATTAACGTCAAATCCATTTTGTTCCTGTTCCAAGGCTTGTGTTCATTTCTCTTGTGCATCGTGGCTGGTGTGAATCCTCTCTGTGATGCATTCTTATCAGCACCACGCCTCATGCAAGCACAGGCAATGCGCAATTTCATTACTTTTTATTTCAGCTTTGCAAACCTCCTAACAAACTGATGCCTAAAGTTGACTTCATCAAGGAAGATGGGTTTTGGGGGAGGATTTGGAGGCCTGAGCTCAGAAAGATAATATTGCAGCTTTGCTCCTGCAGACTAAACAATTACAATAATTTCCCCTCATATAATTTTGAGTTATCAGTTTCTTCCAAACTTAAGTTAGTACAGTGACTTGAAGAACCATTTGTCCTTGCAAGTAAAAATTCCCATCCCCACATACAGGCTCAGAAAACTGGTGAAATGAAGGTTCACTGCAGTCCAACATCCAGGGATTTCATCCATCCAGGGTGACAGATGTGGATGTCCTCTGAAATTGCCCAGATTCAGCTCAATTCAATCAGTGGAAACCCACAAAGTTTCCAATTGCAATTATATGCCTTAGATAAGTAATAGTCTTGCAGTTTGTGCTGGAAGTGGGTAAACAGAACTGCCTGAAAGTGAGGTCTCAAGGATGGGTGTACCGAGACTGGGCAAGCAGAACTACCTGAAAATGAGGTTCAAATGATGAGTGTTTGATTTTGCATGCCTTGACAAAAATGGGTTTTTTTTGAAGCTTTGTCCCACAGAAAATCCCTTGGTGTAGATGAGACGTGCCTGGTTTTGATGCACTGACCAAACGTGCCTGGTTTTGGTCCACTGATCAAATGTGCCTGATTTTGGTTGATTATCAAATATGTCTTGTTTTGATCCATTGACCAAAAGTGCCTGGTTTTGGTTGATTGATCAAACATGCTTGGTTTGGTCCACTGATCAAACATGCCTGGTTTTGGTGTGTTGACCAAATGTGCCTGGTATTGGTCCATTGACCAAACATGCCTCATTTTTGTCCATTGATCAAATGTGCCTCATTTTGGTCCATTGATCAAATGTGCCTCATTTTGGTGCACTGACCAAACATGCCTGATTGTTGTCCATTGATCAAACACATCTGATTTTGGTCCATTGATCAAATATGTCTCGTTTTGGTGCATTGACCAAATGTGCCTGGTTTTGGTGCCTTGACCAAACGTGCCTAATTTTGGTTGATTGATCAAATGTGCCTGATTTTGGTCCATTGACCAAACGTGCCTGGTTTTGGTTGATTGATCAAATGTGCCTGATTTTGGTCCATTGACCAAACGTGCCTGGTTTTGGTTGATTGATCAAACATGCCTCGTCTTTGTGCATTGGCCAAATGTGCCTCATTTCGGTCCATTCACCAAATGTGCCTGATTTTGCTCCATTGATCAAACACGCCTGGTTTTGATGCACCCACCAAACATGCCTGATTTTGGAGCACTGACAGGAATGTGCTTTTTCTGACTGCTGCAGACACGGAGACCTGTGACTACGGCTGGCACAAGTTCCAGGGTCAGTGCTACAAGTACTTCGCGCACCGGCGCACGTGGGACACGGCGGAGCGGGAGTGCCGCCTGCAGGGAGCACACCTGACCAGCATCCTGTCCCACGAGGAGCAGATCTTCGTCAACCGTGCGTACCCACGGGCCTCCTCTGCCTCACACCGCGGGTGACACCACACCAGGGACAGCTGGGGGTGTCAGGGAGTGTCCAAAGGAGGGGCGTGGAGATGGAGAAGGGTCTGGACGGGAGCTGAGGTCACTTGGGTGGTTCGGATGGAGAAGAGAGATTGAGGTCAGGCCTCAGTGTGGTCCCCAACATCCTCTGAGGGGCATTTCTGATCTCTGCTCCCTGTGGCAGGGTCAGAACCTCAGGGAATGGCCTGAAGGTGTGTCAGGGCAGGTTGAGGTAGGACTTTAGGGAAAAGTTCTTATCCCAGAGTGTGCTGGGCACTGCCCAGGCTCCCCAGGGAATGGGCATGGCCTCAAGGCTCTAGATTTCTGATCAAAACTAAAGGATTTTCCTTTAATTTTGCCCGTGTGGTGTTGGAAAAATTTCTGATGACTGGTGGAATAGGTTCTGCAAAAGAGCTGTTTAAAAAATTTAAAACATGCAGCGCTTTATTCAAGTGCATTTGAGGCAAAGCCTTTGCTCCAGGAAGCAAAGACAAAGCCTTTGCTGCCAGAACTCCAGGAACATTTGAAATACTCTCCCAGGGATGCCCAGGGTGGGATTGTTGGGGTGTCTGTGCAGGCACAGGGGCTGAACTGATGGTCCCTGTGGGTCCCATCCAGCTCAGGATATTCTGTGTCTCTAAACAAGAGAGATCACTGAGGGTGTAGAGATGGTGAGAGCTCCTCCTCACCACTCAGCTTTTGCATCTCCAACTTAAAACATACTTTAAAATGTTAAACAAAAGGCACACTTTGTGTTATAAATGCTTACTTCTGCACTTAATACAAGTTTTCCATCACTATTAAGTTATTATTTGTTAAATAGAAAATACTTATTTGGGGGCGGGATGAGAACAAGAACTTTTGTTTTGGCATTGAGTCTTTTTGAAACATTTTGTTTTCTGGAGACTTTAAGGTATTTTGTGCATATGACACATTTTTGTGCACATGGTGACATCAACACAATGCCACCATAATTAGGCATAAAGAAATACCTACTGTGTTGTATTGTAAAATTTAGACAACAATGGCCACAGCCTAACCAAAGCTTGAAAAATGTGGATTAGAATATGTGATTTTAATTTTTTTTTTTCTTTTCTTCCTGTCATACCCTCTCAGGTAGGAAATTAACTCTCTTTGCTGTAGTAGATATCCCTGGGAGTGAAGAGACAGGGTCCTTTAAAACTGTTAGATGAGAATCTGCATTTTTATACACATCCCAAATTAAAACCAAAAAGCTGAAAAAGAGCCTCTAAACCAGTCTTTAGCACAAAGAGCAGAAACAATCTTAAGAACAGGATGTCTGATTCACTCCGCATAAAATTATTTTCTTTGGTGAAGCCTCTTCCATTTATGGGAAAATTAATGAAAACACCCTTCTGGTTCCCTAGGTATTGGCCATGACTACCAGTGGATTGGCCTCAATGACAAGATGTTTGAGCGTGACTTCCGCTGGACTGATGGTAGCCCACTGGTAAGATGCCTTTGAGCTGAAATCACTCACTCATTTCTTTTTGTGGTGGCTTATCAAATTCCCACTAGCAATGAGGGAAGCTGCATTAAGGAAAAAAAAAAAAAAAACCAACAAAAAACCCCCAAAAAAAACCAGCCAAAAAAACCCCCACTGTCGCTAAATACGGACCCAAGCAAACAGCCAGTAAATTCATTTTGGGATACCTAATATTTTGTGGTTTAGCTCTAAGGTCTTGTTCTCAGTTCCTGTTATTGTATGTGTGGGAGCTCTCTAAGGTTTCACATAGAAATACTCAAAAATCTGAGACTGTGGTAATTTAAGGGTCTCTGCTGGAGCTGGTTTGTGATCTTGCCTTGCGCAAGGCCGTGTGTGGCAAATCTCCTCACGCACCAGGATGCATTTTTGGGTGATGATCTGGCACTCCACTCTTGGCCTTTGCTGGGTCTCTGGGGTGCACAGAGGAGCCTCACAAGTATTTCTGGAGCCTGCTCTGTGGTGCAGCTCTGCAGCAGACATCCTCAGCTGGTTCAGGGGGCCTGTAACCCATAATTCTGGCATAAAACTTTAAGATGCTGTTGATACCTCCTGACTTTAAACAAAAAGGAAAATCAGCAGAAGGAGAGGGAAAACATCTTCACCCACCATTGAAAAACCTAAATCAAAGAGCTGATGGATGTAGGAAATGATCAAACTTTTCCCCATCCAAAATAATCTCTTCTGTAGGAGGAACAGGTGATTCATTTGCTGTTGAGCACCCAGTGGAGAACATTACATTAAGAAAAAGCCCAAACTGGTTATTATTTTCCCTTCCAGTAGTGAACTTTTAAATCAGAGAGCATCTGGACACACCTGTTGTTGCTGCAGACCATGTGGCTGCAGCTGGTGTGGAAAGACACCTGGGGCAAGGCAGGCTTCACTTATTGCCATTGCATGTAAATAACCACAACCTAAAAGTGCTCTTAAAGGGTTTATAAACCAGACATTTCTTGGGGACATGGCTGTGTGTGGCAGGTGACAGCAAAGAGGGGTGGGAAATGGTGGTGAAGCTTTCTGTTGCCTCACTGGTGGCTCAGGGTGGTACCAAGGCCCCCTCGGTGATTCCAGACATCAGCTGTAAAATAAGGTAAATATATATAAGATAATATATAGTGCTTATATATTCCAAAAGCAGAGTTGTTGTGACACTAATTAATCACCCTGGTCTAGTGGAAGGTGTCCCTGCCCATGGTCCTTCTCAATCCAAACCATTCTGAGATTCTATGAATTTGAGGAAATTAAAATTGGAGGTGAGATCATATTTTTTAATTCAGGCTACTGACCGAATGGGCATTATATTTTTACTGTAATTTTCAATGTTAAGAAATTAAGATATTCAAGGAACAGAGTAGTACCATCTGTCCAACAGATTTCTGCTTTGATTGATCTTTTTTTCCACCTTATTTTTCTTTCATTTTTAACCACTTCCCTCTGTCTCTTCCTTCGGAAACAATTTAGGTGTCTCCTGAAATCATTTATGTTCATTGCTTCAATAGATTTTCCTCATAACTTATTCCATATGGTTTTTGGATCCCATGGTTCTGAGCAGCTGCCTCATTTGTTCCTTTTTCTTTGGCTTTTAACTTATTTCTCATACTTTCTAACCACTCTTGTTGTTACAATGATTTATTACTTCTCTAGTAATTAATAAGAATGATAACATAATTAAATACATGCATCCAATCTATTTCCCTGATGTTCTCCTAAAACTGCACTGAATTTAAATACTATGCAGGTGGAAAATTTGCCTCTTTTATGGGTGTGCAGGTGAGCAAGATTTATGATGGCTTTAAATTCATTAGCATAATTTATGATCATGAAAATCAGCATCATTACACTAACACTCAGGCTCTAAATTGAATTTCTGAGTTTAGAGGTGACTCTTGCCTATAGCCAAAATTTAAATAGCCTTGACTTGTTTTATATATCAGGGTGCATGTGTATTCAGCTGTTTCTAAATTTGTTTCCCAGCTCTATGCACTCTCCAAAAAATATTGTCTATTCACAATTCCATTCAAGACTTCTGGCATGGGGAAAAATTTGTCAAGTGTGCTGGGGATCCCCCTGATATCAGTTTTCTTGGGGATACTATCAGAAGAGTGATTGTGCAGCTACAAGTGGTGCACATTCATCTTTATCTTGATACTTCCTTGAATTTTCTCCAATAACAGCTTGGTCCAATCCAAAAAATCATGTTTGCATGACTTTATGAGGTTTTATGGATTAAAAATAAATCCCTGACAGTTCTTATGCTTTGTGCACTTAAAAGAAAAAGCAAATTAACAACAACAACAACGACGACAACAAGACATGCTGTGGGTGACAAGTTTCTCTTTCACACAAATTTTCCTTCTGAACCAAAGCAAGCCCCTGGAATTGGGAATTGGGAATGCTTGAAGCACAGGCTTCACTACTGGAGACACAGAAAAAGCTTTATATTACTTGGGTACTCATTTCCCACCAACACAAGGAAACCAACAGAAATATGCAGCACACTGACAGCAACTCTTTTGCCAGAGATTTTATTGGCAATTTTGGGAAAAGGGATAAAATACCTTTTTTTTTTTTTTTTTCTTTGCACCTAAAACGTTTTCCAACCAATGGGTTCAATGGAAGGAAATCATTAATTTTTTGACATTTTCAGCCCCTGACAAGTTGTGTTTTTCCAGGTTTTTTTAAACTGAAGCCAAGAGCCAGCCACCATTAAACATGATATTTGGGCAAAGCATGTAAATGAGAATATAGAATTAAGGTTCTTGCTGGGAAACCTAGACTGAACTTAAAGTAGCCTTGACAGGGTCTCAGCCCTTCTGGAAAAGACTGTTTAGTTACCTAATAGTGGATGAAGTATAGTCAGCCACTTTTGATACCTTGGAATTATTCCTTTTTCACTCCTATAGAAAATACTCGCTGTTAAGAATTCATCAAAACCAGCAGCACCAGTCAGAAAAAAAAACCAAAAAAAAAAACCCCAAAACCCAAACCCTCTGTATTCCTGTGCACATTTTTTGTGCTTCAACTGGAATTTATGTTAAACTTGGAAAAATAGTGCCAGTAAGCAAGTTTTAGAAAAGATGAAGAGTGATCTTGGAAATTCACGCTCTGGCTCTCAGGGTTCCTGGAGGAAAATGTTAGTGTCTTGAATAATGAAGTGAATACAATCAAATTCAGTGAGAAAGCAAGAAATAGTGTTTAAATCTTCTCAGCCCGTATGACTTTTGTCCATATTTGCATTGAGTCTCCCTGTTTTCCATTAAAAACCCCAGCTTTGAGGACAAGAAAAATTATCCTAATAAATAGAAACAGGCCCACTCCTAAATCACATTATTGGAGGTTCTGGTCCTGAAACGAGACCTTGAGGAAGCTTTTTGATCTGCCTCACTGAAATGTCTGATGCATCATTATCTGTGAGATTTCAGAGGGATTGGGCAAGTTTGTTTCTTCACTGTAGAGTGGTTTTAATTCAACGCCAGTTAGCAGTTTCCTGCCTTTCAGGCAAAATGGCACAATCTTGTGCAGATAAAGCCTCACCATCTGCTGGTGAAACACACATTTTCAGCTTGTTGTACCCACTGCAACCCAAACACAGACTGGGCTCGAGAGAACAAAATTAATTGAATAAAGTGGTTGTGTCCCACCTCTCATGCCCTAAAGTTTAATTGTCAGCTCAGGTGGCACTTTGCATAAAGAAAATGGTTTTCAGGTAACTGGTCTATCATTACAGGTTATATTTTTTTGGCAAATGAATTTGCTTATATTTGTCTTTCTTTTTTTAAAATTTTCTTTACAAACAAATTGGGACCTTCTTGGCTAAGACCAGAACATATCTTCAAAGTGCTCCTTGGCTAAGCTTAGGGCACATTTTCCAATGAGCAGAATAAAATAGGCTTTAATTACAGTAAGCTGAGGGATCAATGACTGCTCACATGTATCTGCTTTTTTTTTTTTTTTCCTGATTTGCTGTGCTGTACCTGGGGGGTAGGGAGCAATCTTTCCTCATCTACATCATGTCCCTGCCCTCTTTTTTATTTTATTCCTCCTATTTATTTATTTTTCTGTTTTTGAAAGAAATAACTTCTCAGTGGTTCTGTTGGGTGGGAGAGCTGGAATTCATGTTCTCGAGCTGATGGGACACACAGCAGAACAATTTTTTGGGCAAAAACAACAACACCTTTTTTTTTGTATGAAGGGGAAGGAGTTGTTGGCAGCTGTGTTAGTGCAGATCCTCACACGTGGAGCAAATTCAGTGAGAGCTGGGACCACTGACACTGGCCTGGGGCTGGGAGCATCACCTGAGGTTGTGTGGAGCAGCAGGAAGCTGCAAGCTTTGGCAAATCTGCCTGGTCCCTGATTTCAGACAATTTGTCCCAAAAGTGAAGGTGGTGAGAGCAGCCCCTGAGGTGTGTTCAGAGAACTTGCAGCACCCCAGCTCTTTTGGAGCTTTGTTAATCATGAATTCCTGAAAATCAAGCCAATTTCTGCTCAAGATGTTTCAGGTATGATTACATTGATGGATTCAAGAGGCAGGGGAGAATAACATAGTGGTTTTTAGAGCATGTTTTGCTAGCTCTGCTTTTCTTCTGTTCAGGGTAGTTATAGGGCTGTTTGTTGGCTTTGGTGTGGGAGAACATTATTTTCCCTCTGATATGCAGTCTACAGTGCAATGAAAATGCCTATGTGTAGTCTTTATTTACATTTAGAAAATTACAGAATCTAAATTGTTCTTGCACTCTACTCTAGATTTTTCTCCCAGCATTTCTGCAACAGTGAACAACACTTTCAAGTATGTCTCAAGCACAATCTTCATCCCACAATTATCTATAAGGCTCTAAGCAGTGAAAACAAACACATTTGGCAAAAAACCCACAGTGTTGCAGGAGAAGGAAGCAAACACTCACACAACCGTGTGACCAGAGTAATTTGCCTGCTTGGATCTTTTTATACTTTAAATGTGATGCAACACACAAGTACAGAACAACAGAACTTACATTATCAGCTGGGGCATTTAATAATTGATCAAAGGGAGAGGGGACACTACGGGAAGCTTGAAAATACACCAGCAAAATCGAATTTAAATAATTCACTTAGCTCTGTGAATGGTAACTCTTACAGCTGTAAAGCACACCCATCCAAACAGGGGAAGAGAAAAAAAAAAAAAAAAAGAGAGAAAAAAAATGTGGTGTTGCTTTTGGCAGCTCCCCCTTTGTGTTTGCTAAGGACCCTTGTGAGCAGGCAGAGCAGACAAGGAGCCCTTTGGAGCTATTCATGTTATGGATTAAGCACATACAGCAACTTGGGGCAGTGCCCAGGGCCCCCTGCCCCACGAGGGGGGTTTTTCACATCCCCTGGAAAACGCTGCTGATAATTAGTGCTTTGTAGGGCGGTGAGCTCACTGCCATTACATAAGATTAGTGCTGTAATAAGGAGCTGGCCAGCGTCTGTGGCCAGATTGTCTGTCACTGGGAGAATGCTGCCAGCCAGGAAAGGGATGGGGAATATTGCCACTTTTAAAGCTGTACAGGGACCCTGGCTTGGGCTTTTTTTCCTCCCCTTCAGCACAGGGGTGTTTATGCTTTGTGTTCTGCAAAGCTGGTTCTTTGGGTTGTCAGTGTTAGGTAGGTACATTAAAATAAAAAATTTAAAAAAAAAATTAAGAAAAAGAAGGAAAACAACCCAGAAACTTAATTCTGGCAAAAAACAAAGCCCTCTCTTTTCCTTCCTTTATTGGTCGGTGAATCAGAAGGCTTTAACTTGAGCAAATCTGTAACTGCACCCCTCTCAGAAAGAGAAACTTCATTGAACACACACACACACACACAAAAAACCCAAAACCTTCAAAAGGCATGGAGTATTGTAGTGAAGTAGCCTGCCTCTGAGGGTTAAGTAAAGCAAACAAACTAAAAAAGTGCTGTAGTCAGCTGCAAACAAAAAGCTCATTGTGCCCATGTCCCGCAGGATCCTTGGAGAAGGAGATTTTAAACCTACCAAATGTTTTGGTTCTGTGCTGCAGTCAGTCATTACGGCCTCTTTTTAAGATGCTCATTTGACCCACGTTTAAATGGAGGAGAACTATATAATGTTATTAATGACAGGTATATTTTTGGTTCAGGATGTCGTAACGAGGGCCTCCTGGACAAAGTGGGGTTTTGTCTTGTTTTTAGCAGGGGGGTCAGCAGTTACTTCAGAGACTTGTTACTGCTGGGCTGAAATTACTCGTTACTCTGGGCTAAAATTCTTGGACAGCTTCAAACCTGCAGTAATTCAGTAATTGTTGACAAAGTGCAGGATTTTCCTTCTTTTTTTTTTTTTTTTTTTTTTTTTCCTCGCTTGGTAGCTGTGCACAAAAAGATTAAGTCACACCCCACACAATTTGCATTGCGCTGCTAATATATATTCGTGTCAGTGTGACTCCAAAACAAACATGAGTTACACCAAACCAGCACTTACCACCCTACTTTCTTTCTTTCTTTCTTTCTTTGCCACTCATTTTAATGTGATTTCTCAGCTGCTAAAGTGACTTCTGAGAGCCCATCACACACAGCATACCCTCAAAATTGAACTGTACAGTGTGTGATGAAAACTATTATTCTGAAAACAACACATGGTAAAGACCAGGTAAAAGTCCACGGCTTCATTTAGCTTTGAAAGAGTTAATGAAAGTTATAATTCTGAGTAATTATAATTTTGGAGCAACTCTGGGCTTTGGAGCAAGCAGACAGCGTCACCTAGTGGGGTTTCACTGCCTGTTTTCTGCTCCTCATGGAAAAATCGTCATTCCTTGGTATTGCTTTAAAAACATCCCAGACCTAGCCATCTGCTCCACTATACCATCATTTCTTCCCAAAACTATGGGACTGACGGGGCTTTTATGTTTCAATTTCTTCAGGTAGCCTTCTTTTCCCACTGGTTGAATTTAAACTAATTAGGTTTCTTTCCCAAATTATTTCCTTTTGCAGAGCTCTTCCTGCTTATTCAATCTGCAGTCGCTTTTTGTGGATAGATCCACATGAATGTGTGTTTTCCAGAGTCCCTTTCTTTTTTTTGCAAGCTGCTGCATGGGACCAAAAAAGTTTCCCAATACATTCCATCTCTCTGTAACCAAAAAACCCAACCCCTGCAAGTGAAATCTTTTTGCAGAAGTATTTAGCAAAGCTCCTCCTGGGAGCTTGTCTTGCTCACAGTGTGACTCAGTCATGGGGAGTGTTGGGTTCCTGCCTGGTCCAAACCCTGCCAGTTTCCCAAATCCTATGCAAATAAAACTCAGATTAGGAGCTAAAGGGAAGCCATTCAACCAGAACCTTAAAAAAAAAAAAATATCAGGATCACGACATGTGATTTTTGTGTGTACTTGTAGATAGGTTTAAATATAGGAGCTGTCTTCAAATTGATTTGAGTTTCTCCCAGCAATGATTTATGCACACATTTGGTGCCTCCTTCAGGCAATTATTTTAGCATCTGTCTGAATCTGCATGTGAACTTCTCTGTGATCATCCCCCTTAAGGCATGACCCACGCCTTAAATCAAGGTGTGTGCTTAAATTCTCACTGAATGGAGTTTTTAATCTCAAGAACGCTTTTGGTGAGTTCTGTCAGTCTGCTTCCTCTCACAGAATTTAACAGAAAAATCCTTTGCAGGACTGGAGGGAATTTTCCGGGAACAGAGCCTGCACTGTAAGATAGCTTGTTGTCTTTCCCATGCAAAAATGCATTTAAATACTAGGTGACCTTAATGGAAGTATCTCATACATTGCCAAATCTTCACAGAAATCTGGTTGATTTTTTTTTTTTTTCCCTATGGAAAAGAAACGCAATCCTGTTTAAACTTCCCAAGTGTCTCCTGTAACAGCATCAGTGCTGTTACACAGTCCCAAACGAGGGTTTCCTGGACTGATGCATGTGCTCATTGTAACCTCGTGCTGATCTTGTTGAAGTTCAGCCACCGAGTAATTCCCGAGACTCACTGAAAGTGAGATGTAATTTTTATTTAAGCTGCCCAATTATAACAACCCCCACAGAGAGAGAGACTCATTCAGGGCCTTTCCTGATAAAGATTTCTAAGACTTTTTCTGCTTTTATGTTGAAAAAAAGAAAAAAAAATAGTATTCCTGTTCTTATCAGAGCTATGGCAGGAGAAGAAAATGGTGATAGTAAGGTTTGCAGTGGTGTTTTCAGCTTAGTGATAAATACCAGGCAGGAAATGTTGCTTCACTTTGAGATGAAATGGCACAGAAAGTATCCAATCAGCCAGGCCCTACCTCTTCCATTGTTGATTTTTCTCTAATTTGCCTCATTAGTCTTGCATTAAGGAGGAATCAGATAAGGAAGTAGTCGGAAGGAAAGAAAATAAAAATCACAACTGCAAGCTCCAAAAAGTGCCAAGACAGATTTGTAAAGACAGCTTAGTTTAACATGCTGAAAACATGTTTCCTTTCCCCAGAAGGAAAAGCCTTAACCTGTAAATCTAAATGGATGTATTTCAAGTAAATGATTTCCTAGATTCAGCCCTATACAGAAGATTATTGGCCTTTACACAATACCGAGGTCAAGCAGTAAAGTTTTGTTGGCATCTGTGGTTTTTTTATTGTGCTTCGTTAAACACAATGCTTGTTGGCTGTTTTGGAGCGATTGATCTCAGGCACTTGATGAGCCTTTTGTAGATAAAAGGAGGGCTGAAATTTCCAAAGGAGTGCCTCAAAGCTGAGATACTGCTGGATCCACCTGTGCAGTGCAAGCACCTGAAAGAGCTGAGCGGATTACCC